>NC_061510.1:246721035-246961243 GCF_022539505.1 Lolium rigidum | reverse complement strand
GTATGTTGTTGATTGTGAGATCAACTATTTGTGTAATATGAATCATGTGATTCAAGATTGTAAGACATTATGGCTTGTAATAAATAATGACTGTGATATTCGACTATTATGCCTCGCAACAACATTATCCTGGGATTGCGATGAATGACATAATAGGCATCTGGACCTAAAAATCCGGGTGTTGACAGACACTCTCAACATTGATCACATAACAGAATAGATAAATGCATACTCTACACTCTTGTTTGATGATGAACACATTGCGTAGGATTACACGAACCCTCAATGCCGGAGTTAACAAGCTCCACAATAATGCTCATATTTTAGTAACCTTTAGTGTAAGATAGATCAAAAGACTAAACCAAGTACTAGCATAGCATGCACACTGTCACCTTCATGCATATGTAGGAGGAATAGATCACATCAATATTATCATAGCAATAGTTAACTTCGCAATCTACAAGAGATCATGATCATAGCATAAACCAAGTACTAACACGGCGCACACACTGTCACCTTTGCACACATGCAGGAGGAATAGAACTACTTTAATAACTTTGCTAGAGTAGCACATAGATAAATTGTGATACAAACTCATATGAATCTCAATCATGTAAAGCATCTCATGAGATCATTGTATTGAAGTACATAGTAGAGAGATTAACCACATAGCTACCGGTACAGCCCCGAGCCTCGATGGAGAACTACTCCCTCCTCATGGGAGCAGCAGCGGTGATGAAGATGGCGGTGGAGATGGCAGCGGTGTCGATGGAGGAGCCTTCCAGGGGCACTTCCCCGCTCCGGCAGGTGCCGGAACAGAGACTCCTGTCCCCCAGATCTTGGCTTCGCGATGGCGGCGGCTCTGGAAGGTTTTCCGTATCGTGGTTTTTCGCATCAGGGTTTTCGATCCAGGGGCTTTATATAGGCGAAGAGGCGGCGCAGGAGGATCGAAGGGGTGGCCACACCATAGGGCGGCGCGGCCAGGGCCTGGGCCGCGCCGGCCTATGGTCTGGGTGGCCTGTGGCCCCCCTCTGGTCCTTCTCGGGTGTTCGGATGCTTCCGGTGAAAATAGGAACCTGGGTCTTGATTTCGTCCGATTCCGAGAATATTTCGTTACTAGGATTTCCGAAACCAAAAACAGCAGAAAACAAGAATCGGCACTTCGGCATCTTGTTAATAGGTTAGTTCCGTGAAAATGCACGAATATGACATAAAGTGTGCATAAAACATGTAGGTATCATCAATAATATGGCATGGAACATAAGAAATGATCGATACGTCGGAGACGTATCAAGCATCCCCAAGCTTAGTTCTGCTCGTCCCGAGCGAGGTAAAACGATAACAAAGATAATTTCTGAAGTGATATGCCATCATAACCTTGATCATACTATTTGTAAACATATGTAGTGGATGCAGCGATCAAAACAATGGTAATGACATGAGTAAACAAGTGAATCATAAAGAAAAGACTTTTCATGAATAGTACTTCAAGACAAGTATTAATAAGTCTTGCATAAGAGTTAACTCATAAAGCAATAAATCAAAGTAAAGGCATTGAAGCAACACAAAGGAAGATTAAGTTTCAGCGGTTGCTTTCAACTTGTAACATGTATATCTCATGGATAATAGTCAACATAGAGTAATATAACAAGTACAATATGCAAGTATGTAGGAATCAATGCACAGTTCATACAAGTGTTTGCTTCTTGAGGTGGAGAGAAATAGGTGAACTGACTCAACATAAAAGTAAAGAGAATGGTCCTTCAAAGAGGAAAGCATCGATTGCTATATTTGTGCTAGAGCTTTTATTTTGAAAACATGAAACAATTTTGTCAACGGTAGTAATAAAGCATATGAGTTATGAAAGTTATATCTTACAAGTTGCAAGTCTCATGCATAGTATACTAATAGTGCCCGCACCTTGTCCTAATTAACTTGGACTACCGGAACTTTGCAATGCACATGTTTTGACCAAGTGTCACAATGGGGTACCTCCATGTCGCCTGTACAAAGGTCTAAGGAGAAAGCTCGCATTTTGGATTTCTCGCTTTTGATTATTCTCAACTTAGACATCCATACCGGGACAACATGGACAACAGATAATGGACTCCTCTTTAATGCATAAGCATGTGGCAACAATTATTATTCTCATATGAGATTGAGGATATGTGTCCAAACTGAAACTTCCACCATGAATCATGGCTTTAGTTAGCGGCCCAAAGTTCTTCTCTAACAATATGCATGCTCCAACCATGAAGGTGGTAGATCTCTCTTGCTTCGGACAAGACGGACATGCATAGCAACTCACATGATATCCAACAAAGAATAGTTGATGGCGTCCCAGAAACATGGTTATCGCTCAACAAGCAACTTAATAAGAGATAAAGTGCATAAGTACATATTCAATACCACAATAGTTTTTAAGCTATTTGTCCCATGAGCTATATATTGCAAAGGTAAATGATGGAATTTTAAAGGTAGCACTCAAGCAATTTACTTTGGAATGGCGGATAAATACCATGTAGTAGGTAGGTATGGTGGACACAAGTGGCATAGTGGTTGGCTCAAGTATTTTGGATGCATGAGAAGTATTCCCTCTCGATACAAGGTTTAGGCTAGCAAGGTTATTTGAAACAAACACAAGGATGAACGGTACAACAAAACTCACATAAAAGACATATGGTAAACATTATAAGACTCCATACCGTCTTCCTTGTTGTTCAAAACTCAATACTAGATGTTATCTAGACTCTAGAGGAACCAAATATGCAAACCAAATTAGCAAGCTCTAAGTGTTTCTTCATTAATGGGTGCAAAGTATATGATGCAAGAGCTTAAACATTAGCACAACAATTGCCAAGTATCAAATTATCCAAGACATTTTAGAGTTACTACATGTAGCATTTTCCAATTCCAACCATATAACAATTTAACGAAGATGAAACTTCGCCATGAATACTATGAGTAGAGCCTAAGGACATATTTGTCCATATGCTACAGCGGAGCGTGTCTCTCTCCCACAAAGTGAATGCTAGGATCCATTTTATTCAAACAAAACAAAAAACAAAAACAAACAGACGCTCCAAGCAAAGTACATAAGATGTGACGGAATAAAAATATAGTTTCAAGAGAAGGAACCTGATAATTTGTCGATGAAGAAGGGGATGCCTTGGGCATCCCCAAGCTTAGACGCTTGAGTCTTCTTAGAATATGCAGGGGTGAACCACCGGGGCATCCCCAAGCTTAGAGCTTTCACTCTCCTTGATCATATTGCATCATACTCCTCTCTTGATCCTTGAAAACTTCCTCCACACCAAACTCGAAACAACTCATTAGAGGGTTAGTGCATAATAAAAATTCACATGTTCAGAGGTGACACAATCATTCTTAACACTTCTGGACATTGCGTAAAGCTACTGGACATTAATGGATCAAAGAAATTCATCCAACATAGCAAAAGAGGCAATGCGAAATAAAAGGCAGAATCTGTCAAAACAGAACAGTCCGTAAAGATGGATTTTATTAGGCCACCAGACTTGCTCAAACGAAAATTCTCAAATTGAATGAAAGTTGCGTACATATCTGAGGATCATGCTCGTAAATTGGCTTAATTTTCTGAGCTACCTACAGGGAGGTAGACCCAGATTCGTGACAGCAAAGAAATCTGTAACTCGCGCAGTAATCCAAATCTAGTACTTACTTTACTATCAAAGACTTTACTTGGCACAACAAAACTCAAAACTAAGA
The DNA here is from genome assembly GCF_022539505.1 of Lolium rigidum. Lineage (NCBI taxonomy): Eukaryota > Viridiplantae > Streptophyta > Magnoliopsida > Poales > Poaceae > Lolium > Lolium rigidum. Next base: position 246,957,496 of record NC_061510.1, on the reverse strand, counting down.
TAAGGAGAGGTTGCTACAGTAGTAAACAACTTCCAAGACACAAATATAAAACAAAGTACTGTAGCAAAATAAACACATGGGTTATCTCCCAAGAAGTTCTTTCTTTATAGCCATTAAGATGGGCTCAGCAGTTTTAATGATGCACTCGCAAGAAATAGTAGTTGAAACAAAAGAGAGCATCAAGAGGCAAATTCAAAACACATTTAAGTCTAACATGCTTCCTATGCATAGGAATCTTGTAAATAAACAAGTTCATGAAGAGCAAAGTAACAAGCATAGGAAGATAAAACAAGTGTAGCATCAAAAATTTCAGCACATAGAGAGGTGTTTTAGTAACATGAAAATTTCTACAACCATATTTTCCTCTCTCATAATAACTTTCAGTAGCATCATGAGTAAACTCAACAATATAACTATCACATAAAGCATTCTTATCATGAGTCTCATGCATAAAATTATTACTCTCCACATAGGCATAGTCAATTTTATTAGTAATAGCGGGAGCAAATTCAACAAAGTAGCTATCATTATTATTCTCATCAAGTGTAGGAGGCAAAGTATCATCAAAGTAAATTTTCTCCTCAATGCTTGGGGGACTAAAAAGATCATGAAAACCAGCTTCCCCAAGCTTAGAACTTTCTATATTACTATCAACAATGGTGTTCAAAGCGTTCATACTAATATTACTACCAGCATGCAAATAAGATTCCATAGGTTTTTTAATTTTCGCATCAAACAATCCATGTTTTAAATCAGGAAATAGAATAAGAAGCTCATTGTTGTCCATTATGCCAAACTAGTGTAAACAAGAAACAAAAAGATGCAATTGCAGGATCTAAAGGAAATAGCTTCGAGCACACACACAACGGCGCTAGAAAAATACTTTACACGGGACCGGTGTATGAGAGCCTTTTACCTTTCCTCCTCGGCAACGGCGCCGAGAAAAGTGCTTGATGTCTACGGGAGCTTCTATTCTTGTAGACAGTGTTGGGCCTCCAAGAGCAGAGGTTTGTAGAACAGCAGCAAGTTTCCCTTAAGTGGATACCCAAGGTTTATCGAACTCGGGGAGGAAGAGGTCAAAGATATCCCTCTCATGCAACCCTGCAACCACAAAGCAAGAAGTCTCTTGTGTCCCCAACACACCTAATAGGTGCACTAGTTCGGCGAAGAGATAGTGAAATACAGGTGGTATGAATAAGTAGTAGCAACGGCACCAGAAAAGTGCTTTGCCCAGGACGAGTAAACAAGCGGTAGTAACGCAGCGAGTAGTAACGCGATAGAAACGAGTAAACAAGCAGCGATAGCGATATTTAGGAACAAGGCCTAGGGATTAGACTTTCACTAGTGGACACTCTCAACATTGATCACATAACAGAATAGATAAATGCATACTCTACACTCTTGTTGGATGATGAACACATTGCGTAGGATTACACGAACCCTCAATGCCGGAGTTAACAAGCTCCACAATAATGCTCATATTTTAGTAACCTTTAGTGTAAGATAGATCAAAAGACTAAACCAAGTACTAGCATAGCATGCACACTGTCACCTTCATGCATATGTAGGAGGAATAGATCACATCAATATTATCATAGCAATAGTTAACTTCGCAATCTACAAGAGATCATGATCATAGCATAAACCAAGTACTAACACGGCGCACACACTGTCACCTTTGCACACATGCAGGAGGAATAGAACTACTTTAATAACTTTGCTAGAGTAGCACATAGATAAATTGTGATACAAACTCATATGAATCTCAATCATGTAAAGCAGCTCATGAGATCATTGTATTGAAGTACATAGTAGAGAGATTAACCACATAGCTACCGGTACAGCCCCGAGCCTCGATGGAGAACTACTCCCTCCTCATGGGAGCAAGCAGCGGTGATGAAGATGGCGGTGGAGATGGCAGCGGTGTCGATGGAGGAGCCTTCCGGGGGCACTTCCCCGCTCCGGCGGGGTGCCGGAACGGAGACTCCTGTCCCCCGGATCTTGGCTTCGCGATGGCGGCGGCTCCGGAAGGTTTTCCGTATCGTGGTTTTTCGCATCGGGGTTTTCGATCCGGGGGCTTTATATAGGCGAAGAGGCGGCGCGGGAGGGTCGAAGGGGTGGCCACACCATAGGGCAGCGCGGCCGGGGCCCGGGCCACGCCGGCCTATGGTCCGGGTGGCTGTGGCCCCCTCCGATCCTTCTCGGGTGTTCTGGATGCTTCCGGTGAAAATAGGAACTCGGGTCTTGATTTCGTCCGATTCCGAGAATATTTCGTTACTAGGATTTACTGAAACCAAAAACAGCAGAAAACAAGAATCGGCACTTCGGCATCTTGTTAATAGGTTAGTTCCAGAAAATGCACGAATATGACATAAAGTGTGCATAAAACATGTAGGTATCATCAATAATATGGCATGGAACATAAGAAATTATCGATACGTCGGAGACGTATCACACCGCACGGCTGCGGAATCTTCACCTCCTCCTCAACAGAACGTCGAAACGTCGACTCCTATGGCCATCCCCCGAGCCCCTTCGCCGAAGAGAGCAAGGGTTGGGGCTGGCGATAGTCATGAGATTGTTGCGGGGAGTTCCTCGACTCCTTCTTTGGACGATGTAAGTCTTCTTTTTCGTGACTCGCTGTTTTGTATTACTCGTATATTATTCTCTTGTTGTCGATGTTTTTGACCGTTTGGCGAGTTTTGCCTCTTCTGAACTTGCTTCCTGTCATTTACACTTTACAACCACTGATGAAGCATCTCATCAACCTTGGAACCCATTTTATTGGGTTCCGTGATGAGGCCGACAATTTGAGAGGTAAAGCCTACCTTATCTTTGGTGATTCACTTTCTTCGCCTAGCACCTGATACTGATTTTTGATTATTGGTCTTTGCTCTTTGACAATCTTTTCAGAGGCGCTCCACCAGGCCGAAGAACGCGCTGATGCTCTTGCGGCTAAGCTAGAGCTCAGTGAGAAGGCTCGCGAGAAAGCCGAAAAAAGGCTGCTGTTGTTGGGGACCTCCGCCAGAGACTTCAAAATGCTGAGCACGCTTTGAGCGACAAGATTGCTCAGCAGATCAAGCGCGAGAACGCCATAGTAGATCGGTACGACACCCAGAATCGGAGATTCGTTAGTAAGTGTTTTCCTTCGCCTGTTGATGTCTACGCACGCTTCTATTCCTGTAGACAGTGTTGGGCCTCCAAGAGGAGAGGTTTGTAGAACAGCAGCAAGTTTCCCTTAAGTGAATCACCCAAGGTTTATCGAACTCAGGGAGGTAGAGGACAAAGATATTCCTCTCAAGCAACCCTGCAATTACGATACAAGAAGTCTCTTGTGTCCCCAACACACCTAATACACTTGTCAGATGTATAGGTGCACTAGTTCGGCTAAGAGATATTAAAACGCAGGTGGTATAGATGAATATGAGTGGTAATAACAATCTGAAATAAATATGGCAGCAAGTAAACATGCAACAGAACAGTAAATAAACGGAGATTCGATGTTTGGAAACAAGGCCTAGGGATCATACTTTCACTAGTGGACACTCTCAACATTGATCACATAATAAAACCACTCTACACTCTCTTGTTGGATAACAAACACCATTAATTGTGTAGGCCTACAAGAGCACCTCAATGCCGGAGTTAACAAGCTCCACATTCATATTTAAATAACCTTAGAGTGCATGATAGACCAACGCAATTATACCGAGTACTAACATAGCATGCACACTGTCAACATCAGCTATGAAAGGGGGAATAGATCACATCAATACTATCATAGTAATAGTTAACTTCATAATCTACAAGAGATCACAATCATAACCTATACCAAGTACTTCATGATGCACACACTCGTCAACATTACATCATGGAGGAGGAATAGTCTACTTTAATAACATCACCGCAGTAACACATAGATGATATTCAACTAGATCACAAAGAGAGAGATGAACCACATAGCTACGGTAGAGCCCTCAGCCTCAGGGGAGAATTACTCCCTCCTCATCATGGAGACAGCGATGGCGGTGAAGATGGCGGTGGGGATGCCTTCCGGGGGCAATTCCCCGTCCGCGGGAGTGCCGGAACGGAGACTTCGTCCCCCGAATTGGAGTTTCGCGATGGCGGCGGATCTGAAGGTTTTCTGGTGTTTCGTCAATCCGTGTCAAAGATTTAGGTCAGGACGGCTTAAATAGGCGAAGAGGCGGAGTCGGATGGGCCACGGGGGTCCCACACACTAGGGGGCGCCCCCCCTGGGTCGCGCCGCCACCACGTGTGGGGCCCCCAGGGCTCCCCTCTGGTCCCTCTCTGGCTCTCTGGAAGCTTCCGGGAAAAATAAGGTTCTGGGCGTTGATTTCGTCCGATTCCGAGAATATTTCCTTTGTAGGATTTCTGAAACCAAAAACAGCAGAAAACAGCAACTGGCCCTTCGGCATCTCGTCAATAGTTTAGTTCCGGAAAACGCATCAAAACGATATAAAGTGTGAACAAAACATGTAGGTATTTTCATGAAACAAGCATGGAACATCAGAAATTATAGATACGTTGGAGACGTATCAGCATCCCCAAGCTTAGTTCCTACTCGTCCTCGAGTAGGTAAATGATCAAAAGAATAATTTCTGTAGTGACATGCTACTTACATAATCTTGATCATACTATTGTAAAGCATATGAGATGAATGAAGTGATTCAAAGCAATGGTAAAGACAATGATTAAACAACTGAATCGTATAGCAAAGACTTTTCATGAATATTACTTTCAAGACAAGGATCAATAAGACTTGCATAAGAGTTAACTCATAAGCAATAAATTCAAAGTAAAAGGCATTGAAGCAACACAAAGGATGATTAAGTTTCAGCAATTGCTTTCAACTTGTAACATGTATATCTCATGGATAGTTGTCAACATAAAGCAATATAACAAGTGCAATAGGTAAACATGTAAGAATCAATGCACACATTTGACACAAGTGTTTGCTTCTAAGATAGAAAGAAGTAGGTAAACTGACTCAACATAAAGTAAAAGAATGGCCCTTCGCGAGAGGAAGCATGGATTACTATTTTTGTGCTAGAGCTTTTCATTTTGAAAACATAGAAACAATTTTGTCAACGGTAGTAATAAATCATATGTGTTATGTATAAGATATCTTATAAGTTGCAAGCCTCATGCATAGAATACTAATAGTGCCCGCTGATATGTCTCCGACGTATCGATAATTTCTTATGTTCTATGCCATATTATTGATGATACCTACATGTTTTATGCACACTTTATGTCATATTCGTGCATTTTCTGGAACTAACCTATTAACAAGATGCCGAAGTGCCAGTTCTCGTTTTCTGCTGTTTTTGGTTTCGAAATCCTAGTAACGAAATATTCTCGGAATTGGACGAAACGAAGACCCGGGGGCCTATTTCGCCACGAACCTTCCGGAAGACCGAAGAGCATACGAAGTGGGGCCACGAGGTGGCCAAACCACATGGCGGCGCGGCCAAGGGGGCCCGCGCCGCCCTGTGGTGTGGGCCCCTCGTCAGGCCCCCGACTCTGCCCTTCCGCCTACTTAAAGCCTCCGTCGCGAAACCCCTGATGAAAAAAACCACGATACGGAAAACCTTCCTGAGACGCCGCCGCCGCCGATCCCATCTCGGGGGATTCTGGAGATCTCCTCCGGCACCCTGCCGGAGAGGGGATTCATCTCCCGGAGGACTCTACACCGCCATGGTCGCCTCCGGAGTGATGAGTGAGTAGTTCACCCCTGGACTATGGGTCCATAGCAGTAGCTAGATGGTTGTCTTCTCCTCATTGTGCTTCATTGTTGGATCTTGTGAGCTGCCTAACATGATCAAGATCATCTATCCGTAATACTCTATGTTGTGTTTGTCGGGATCCGATGGATAGAGAATACCATATTATGTTAATTATCAAGTTATTACATATGTGTTGTTTATGATCTTGCATGCTCTCGTTACTAGTAGAGGCTCTGGCCAAGTTTTTGCTTTTAACTCCAAGAGGGAGTATTTATGCTCGATAGTGGGTTCATGCCCGCATTGACACCGGGACGAGTGACGAAAGTTCTAAGGTTGTGTTGTGCTCGTTGCCACTAGGGATAAAACATTGGCGCTATGTCCGAGGATGTAGTTGTTGATTACATTACGCACCATACTTAATGCAATTGTCTGTTGCTTTGCAACTTAATACTTGGAAGGGGTTCGGACGATAACCTGAAGGTGGACTTTTTAGGCATAGATGCAGCTTGGATGGCGGTCTATGTACTTTGTCGTAATGCCCAATTAAATCTCACTATACTTATCATGTCATGTATGTGCATTGTTATGCCCTCTCTATTTGTCAATTGCCCGACCGTAATTTGTTCACCCAACATGCTTTTATCTTATGGGAGAGACACCTCTAGTGAACTGTGGACCCCGGTCCATTCTTTAATACTAAAATACAAATCTGCTGCAATACTTGTTTTATCGTTTTCTCTCGCAAACAATCATCTTCCACACAATACGGTTAATCCTTTGTTACAGCAAGCCGGTGAGATTGACAACCTCACTTGTTTCGTTGGGGCAAAGTACTTTGGTTGTGTTGTGCAGGTTCCACGTTGGCGCCGGAATCCCTGGTGTTGCGCCGCACTACATCCCGCCGCCATCAACCTTCAACGTGCTTCTTGACTCCTACTGGTTCGATAAAACCTTGGTTTCTTACTGAGGGAAACTTGCTGCTGTACGCATCACACCTTCCACTTGGGGTTCCCAACGGGCGTGTGCTTAACGCGTCATCAAGCTAAATTTCTGGCGCCGTTGCCGGGGAGATCAAGACACGCTGCAAGGAGAGTCTCCACTTCTCAATCTCTTTACTTTGTTTTTGTCTTGCTTTATTTTATTTACTACTTTTTTTGCTGCACTTATATCAAAACACAAAAAAAATTAGTTGCTAGTTTTACTTTATTTACTGTCTTGTTTGCTATATGAAAAACACAAAAAAAAATTAGTTACTTGCATTTACTTTACTTATTGCAACATGTTTCCTTTTAATTTTACCACAAAAGACATACCGGTAGGACGCGGGTCTATAATTGGGAGAAACAATATAGAAATTTTTTTCACTCATGTCAGTACCACTGAAGATTTTGAAGATAGACACTTGGTAGAACTTGCTCCCACTTATGAAATTGCTGCCGCTGCTTTAGTTCGCATGTTGGAAACTAAATTTGTTAATCTCAATCCTATAATCCAACACATGTTTCTTACACTTGGTGATTTGGAAGAGGGGGAAAAGAAAGATTTTGTTTTAGAAACCCTTCTTAGAGAATTTGGTGGTCTAGCAAGAGAGGCTAGAAAGGTCTTTGCTAAATTTAATATGCTTGGTTCTCATACTAATTTTGTTAGTCTCCTTGAAAAAATGGATATGGATAGAATAAGGTACACTAAAAATACTAATGATGGTGGGGAGATCAAAGCACCAATACCATGTAAACTCCTAGCTATGAATGATGCACTAGAAAATAACTATGCTTGGCTTGTTCCTGAAAATTTGTTCGATGAGAGTAGCAAGCCCAAGACTAATGAAAAGGGAGATGCTAAAACTTATGTATCCAATATACTATGCATGGTTGAGAAAACTCCCAACACCCCTGGTTATAATGCCAATGCACCACCCTTTGATAATACTTGATATACACTTTCCGCGCCTAGCTGAAAGGCGTTAAAGAAAAGCGCTTATGGGAGACAACCCATGTTTTTACTACAGTATTTTTGTTTTATATTTGTGTCTTGGAAGTTGTTTACTACTGTAGCAACCTCTCCTTATCTTAGTTTTATGTTTTGTTGTGCCAAGTAAAGTCTTTGATAGAAAAGTAAGTACTAGATTTGGATTACTGCGCAGTTCCAGCTTTCTTTGCTGTCACGAATCTGGGTCTATCTCCCTGTAGGTAGCTCAGAAAATTAAGCCAATTTACGAGCATGATCCTCAGATATGTACGCAACTTTCATTCAATTTGAGCATTTTCGTTTGAGCAAGTCTGGTGGCCTAATAAAATCCATCTTTACGGACTGTTCTGTTTTGACAGATTCTGTCTTTTATTTCGCATTGCCTCTTTTGCTATGTTGGATGAATTTCTTTGATCCATTAATGTCCAGTAGCTTTATGCAATGTCCAGAAGTGTTAAGAATGATTGTGTCACCTCTGAACATGTGAATTTTTATTATGCACTAACCCTCTAATGAGTTGTTTCGAGTTTGGTGTGGAGGAAGTTTTCAAGGATCAAGAGAGGAGTATGATGCAATATGATCAAGGAGAGTGAAAGCTCTAAGCTTGGGGATGCCCGGTGGTTCACCCCTGCATATTATAAGAAGACTTAAGCGTCTAAGCTTGGGGATGCCCAAGGCATCCCCTTCTTCATCGACAAATTATCAGTGTTCCTCCCCGAAACTATATTTTTATTCCGTCACATCTTATGTACTTTGCTTGGAGCGTCGGTTTGTTTTTGTTTTTGTTTTGTTTGAATAAAATGGATCCTAGCATTCACTTTAGGGGAGAGAGACACGCTCCGCTGTAGCATATGGACAAATATGTCCTTAGGCTCTACTCATAGTATTCATGGCGAAGTTTCTTCTTCGTTAAATTGTTATATGGTTGGAATTGGAAAATGCTACATGTAGTAACTCTAAAATGTCTTGGATAATTTGATACTTGGCAATTGTTGTGCTCATGTTTAAGCTCTTGCATCATATACTTTGCACCCATTAATGAAGAAATACTTAGAGCTTGCTAATTTGGTTTGCATATTTGGTTTCTCTAGAGTCTAGATAACATCTAGTACTGAGTTTTGAACAACAAGGAAGACGGTATGGAGTCTTATAATGTTTACCATATGTATTTTATGTGAGTTTTGCTGTACCGTTCATCCTTGTGTTTGTTTCAAATAACCTTGCTAGCCTAAACCTTGTATCGAGAGGGAATACTTCTCATGCATCCCAAATACTTGAGCCAACCACTATGCCATTTGTGTCCACCATATCTACCTACTACATGGTATTTCTCCGCCATTCCAAAGTAAATTGCTTGAGTGCTACCTTTAAAATTCCATCATTCACCTTTGCAATATATAGCTCATGGGACAAATAGCTTAAAAACTATTGTGGTATTGAATATGTACTTATGCATTTTATCTCTTATTAAGTTGCTTGTTGTGCGATAACCATGCTTCGGGGACGCCATCAACTATTCTTTGTTGAATATCATGTGAGTTGCTATGCATGTCCGTCTTGTCTGAAGTAAGAGAGATCTACCACCTTTATGGTTGGAGCATGTATATTGTTAGAGAAGAACTTTGGGCCGCTAACTAAAGCCATGATTCATGGTGGAAGTTTCAGTTTTGGACATATATCCTCAATCTCATATGAGAATAATAATTGTTGCCACATGCTTATGCATTAAAGAGGAGTCCATTATCTGTTGTCCATGTTGTCCCGGTATGGATGTCTAAGTTGAGAATAATCAAAAGCGAGAAATCCAAAATGCGAGCTTTCTCCTTAGACCTTTGTACAGGCGGCATGGAGGTACCCCATTGTGACACTTGGTTAAAACATGTGCATTGCAAAGATCCGGTAGTCCAAGCTAATTAGGACAAGGTGCGGGCACTATTAGTATACTATGCATGAGGCTTGCAACTTGTAAGATATAATTTTCATAACTCATGCTTTATTACTACCGTTGACAAAATTGTTTCATGTTTTCAAAATAAAAGCTCTAGCACAAATATAGCAATCGATGCTTTCCTCTTTGAAGGACCATTCTCTTTACTTTTATGTTGAGTCAGTTCACCTATCTCTCTCCACCTCAAGAAGCAAACACTTGTGTGAACTGTGCATTGATTCCTACATACTTGCATATTGTACTTGTTATATTACTCTATGTTGACAATTATCCATGAGATATACATGTTACAAGTTGAAAGCAACCGCTGAAACTTAATCTTCCTTTGTGTTGTTTCAATGCCTTTACTTTGATTTATTGCTTTATGAGTTAACTCTTATGCAAGACTTATTAATACTTGTCTTGAAGTACTATTCATGAAAAGTCTTTGCTTTATGATTCACTTGTTTACTCATGTCATTACCATTGTTTTGATCGCTGCATCCACTACATATGTTTACAAATAGTATGATCAAGGTTATGATGGCATATCACTTCGGAAATTATCTTTGTTATCGTTTTACCCGCTCGGGACGAGCGGAACTAAGCTTGGGGATGCTTGATACGTCTCCGACGTATCGATAATTTCTTATGTTCTATGCCATATTATTGATGATACCTACATGTTTTATGCACACTTTATGTCATATTCGTGCATTTTCCGGAACTAACCTATTAACAAGATGCCGAAGTGCCGGTTCTCGTTTTCTGCTGTTTTTGGTTTCGAAATCCTAGTAACGAAATATTCTCGGAATTGGACGAAACGAAGACCCAGGGGCCTATTTCGCCACGAACCTTCCAGAAGACCAAAGAGCATACGAAGTGGGGCCACGAGGTGGCCAAACCACATGGCGGCGCGGCCAAGGGGGGGCCCGCGCCGCCCTATGGTGTGGGCCCCTCGTCAGGCCCCCACTCTGCCCTTCCGCCTACTTAAAGCCTCCGTCGCGAAACCCCTGATGAAAAAAACCACGATACGGAAAACCTTCCAGAGACGCCGCCGCCGCCGATCCCATCTCGGGGGATTCTGGAGATCTCCTCCGGCACCCTGCCGGAGAGGGGATTCATCTCCTAGAGGACTCTACACCGCCATGGTCGTCTCCGGAGTGATGAGTGAGTAGTTCACCCCTGGACTATGGGTCCATAGCAGTAGCTAGATGGTTGTCTTCTCCTCATTGTGCTTCATTGTTGGATCTTGTGAGCTGCCTAACATGATCAAGATCATCTATCCGTAATACTCTATGTTGTGTTTGTCGGGATCCGATGGATAGAGAATACCATGTTATGTTAATTATCAAGTTATTACATATGTGTTGTTTATGATCTTGCATGCTCTCCGTTACTAGTAGAGGCTCCGGCCAAGTTTTTGCTTTTAACTCCAAGAGGGAGTATTTATGCTCGATAGTGGGTTCATGCCTGCATTGACACCAGGACAGTGACGAGAAAGTTCTAAGGTTGTGTTGTGCTCGTTGCCACTAGGGATAAAACATTGGCGCTATGTCCGAGGATGTAGTTGTTGATTACATTACGCACCATACTTAATGCAATTGTCCGTTGCTTTGCAACTTAATACTGGAAGGGGTTCGGACGATAACCCGAAGGTGGACTTTTTAGGTATAGATGCGGTTGGATGGCGGTCTATGTACTTTGTCGTAATGCCCAATTAAATCTCACTATACTTATCATGTCATGTATGTGCATTGTTATGCCCTCTCTATTTGTCAATTGCCCGACTGTAATTTGTTCACCCAACATGCTTTTATCTTATGGGAGAGACACCTCTAGTGAACTGTGGACCCCGGTCCATTCTTTAATACTGAAATACAAATCTGCTTGCAATACTTGTTTTACTTGTTTTCTCCGCAAACAATCATCTTCCACACAATACGGTTAATCCTTTGTTACAGCAAGCCGGTGAGATTGACAACCTCACTGTTTCGTTGGGGCAAAGTACTTTGGTTGTGTTGTGCAGGTTCCACGTTGGCGCCGGAATCCCTGGTGTTGCGCCGCACTACATCCCGCCGCCATCAACCTTCAACGTGCTTCTTGACTCCTACTAGTTCGATAAAACCTTGGTTTCTTACTGAGGGAAACTTGCTGCTGTACGCATCACACCTTCCACTTGGGGTTCCCAACGGGCGTGTGCTTAACGCGTCATCACCCGCACCTTGTCCTAATTAGCTTGGATTAACACGGATTATCATTGCATAACATATGTTTCAACCAAGTGTCACAAAGGGGTACCTCTATGCCGCCTGTACAGAGGCCTAAGGAGAAAGTTCACATTGGATTTCTCGCTTTTGATTATTCTCAACTTAGACATCCATACCGGGACAACATAGACAACAGATAACAAACTCCTCTTTTAATGCTTAAACATTCAACAACAGATAATATTCTCATAAGAGATTGAGGATTTGTGTCCAAACTGAAACTTCCACCATGATTCATGGCTTTAGTTAGCGGCCCAATGTTCTTCTCTAACAATATGCATACTCAAACCATTTGATCATGAAAATCGCCCTTACTTCAGACAAGACGAACATGCATAGCAACTCACATGATATTCAACAAATGTGTAATAAGTTGATGCCGTCCCCAGAAACATGGTAACCGCTCAACAAGCAACTTATAAGAAATAAGATACATAGCAACATATTCAATACCACAATAGTTTTTAAGCTATTTTCCCATGAGCTATGTATTGCAAAGACAAAGAATGAAATTTTAAAGGTAGCACTCAAGCAATTTACTTTGGAATGGCAGAGAAATACCACATAGTAGGTAGGTATGGTGGACACAAATGGCATAATTTTTTGGCTCAAGGATTTGGATGCACGAGAAGTAATCCCTCTCAATACAAGGCTTTGGCTAGCAAGGTTGTTTGAAGCAAACACAAGTATAAACCGGTACAGCAAAACTTACATAAGAACATATTGCAAGCATTATAAGACTCTACACTGTCTTCCTTGTTGTTCAAACACCTTAACCATAAAATATCTAGACTTAGAGAGACCAATCATGCAAACCAAATTTTAACAAGCTCTATGTAGTTCTTCATTAATAGGTGCAAAGTACATGATGCAAGAGCTTAAACATGATCTATATGAGAACAACAATTGCCAAGTATCAAATTATTCAAGACATTATACCAATTACCACATGAAGCATTTCCTGTTTCCAACCAAATAGCAATTAACGAAGCGGTTTTCAACTCCGCCATGAACATTAAAGATAGAACTAAGAACACCAGTGTTCATATGAAAAAGCGGAGCGTGTCTCTCTCCCACACAAGCATGAATTTATTCAGAGAATGAAAATAACAAAACGAAAATAAAAGCACACAGACGCTCTAAGTAAAGTACACAAGATGTGACTGAATAAAAATATAGTTTCACTAGAGGTGACCTGATAAGTTATCGATGAAGAAGGGGATGCCTTGGGCATCCCCAAGCTTAGATGCTTGAGTCTTCTTGAAATATGCAGGGATCAACCACGTGGGCATCCCCAAGCTTAGACTTTTCACTCTTCTTGATCATAGTATATCATCCTCCTCTCTTGACCCTTGAAAACTTCCTCCACACCAAACTCGAAACAAACTCATTAGAGGGTTAGTGCATAATTGAAAATTCATATATTCAGAGGTGACATAATCATTCCTAGCACTTTTGGATATTGCACAAAGCTACTGGAAGTTAGTGGAACAAAGAAATCCATTCAACATAGCAAAAGAGGCAATGCGAAATAAAAGGCAGAATCTGTCAAAACAGAACTGTCCGTAAAGACGAATTTGTCTGGGGAACTTAACTTGCTCAGATGAAAAAGCTCAAATTGTATGAAAGTTGCGTACATATCTGAGGATCACACACGTAAATTGGCAGATTTTTCTGAGTTACCTACAGAGAATTCTACTCAAATTCGTGACAGCAAGAAATCTGTTTTTGCGCAGTAATCCAAATCTAGTATCAACCTTACTATCAAAGACTTTACTTGGCACAACAATGCAATAAAATAAAGATAAGGAGAGGTTTCTACAGTAGTAAACAACTTCCAAGACACAACAAAACAGTAGCAAAATAAACACATGGGTTATCTCCCAAGAAGTTCTTTCTTTATAGCCATTAAGATGGGCTAAGTAATTTTAATGATGCTCGCGCAAGAAATAAGAGTTGAAGCAAAAGAGCATCAAGAAGCAAATTCAAAACACATTTAAGCCTAACCCACTTCCTATGAAAAGGAATCTTGTAAATAAACAAGTCATGTAAGCATAATGCAACAAGCATAGAAAGGCAACACAAACGCAACTTCAAGATTCTCAACATAAAGAGGGGAAACTTAATATTATTAAGATGCATATAACCATGTTTCCCTCTCTCATAATAACTTTCAGTAGCATCATGAACAAACTCAACAATATAACTATCACATGAAACATTCTTATCATGAGCTACATGCATAAAATTATTACTCTCCATATAAGCATAATCAATTTTATTAGTAATAGTGGGAGTAAAACTACCATGACCATCATTGTAATCATCATAAATTGCAGGCATGGTATAATCATAATAACCTTTATCCTCCATAGTAGGTGGCACCAAAATACCACTATCATTATAATCATCATAAATAGGAGGTAAAGTATCATCAAAGAAAATTTTCTCCTCAAAACTTGGGGGACTAAAAATATCATGCTCATCAAAACCAACTTCCCCAAGCTTAGAATTTTCCATAGCATTAACAATGGTTTTCAAAGCATTCATACTAATAACATTGCCATTAGCATGCATATAAAGTTCCATAGGTTTTTTAATTTTCTCTTCAAACACATCATGTCCTAATTCAAGATAAAGTTCATAAAGATCTCTCATTTTTTTGTTGTTTTCCATTAAGCCTAACTAGTGAAAACAAGAAACAAAAAGATATAATTCCAGGATCTAAAGGAAATATCTTCGAGCACTCACACACCGGCAACAGTGCTAGGAAATAGCTTAGTAGTCGGAGGATGTGAATACCTTTTACCTTACCTCCCCGGCAACGGCGCCAGAAAATAGCTTGATGTCTACGCACGCTTCTATTCTTGTAGACAGTGTTGGGCCTCCAAGAGAAGAGGTTTGTAGAACAGCAGCAAGTTTCCTTTAAGTGAATCACCCAAGGTTTATCGAACTTAGGGAGGTAGAGGACAAAGATATTCCTCTCAAGCAACCCTGCAATTACGATACAAGAAGTCTCTTGTGTCCCCAACACACCTAATACACTTGTCAGATGTATAGGTGCACTAGTTCGGCGAAGAGATATTAAAACGCAGGTGGTATAGATGAATATGAGTGGTAATAACAATCTGAAATAAATATGGAAGCAAGTAAACATGCAACAGAACAGTAAATAAACGGAGATTCGATGTTTGGAAACAAGGCCTAGGGATCATACTTTCACTAGTGGACACTCTCAACATTGATCACATAATAAGACCACTCTACACTCTCTTGTTGGATAACAAACACCATTAATTGTGTAGGGCTACAAGAGCACCTCAATGTCAGAGTTAACAAGCTCCACACATTCGATGTTCATATTTAAATAACCTTAGAGTGCATGATAGACCAACGCAATTATACCGAGTACTAACTTAGCATGCACACTGTCAACATCAGCTATGAAAGGGGGAATAGATCACATCAATACTATCATAGTAATAGTTAACTTCATAATCTACAAGAGATCACAATCATAACCTATACCAAGTACTTCATGATGCACACACTGTCAACATTACATCATGGAGGAGGAATAGACTACTTTAATAACATCACCGGAGTAACACATAGATGATATTCAACTAGATCACAAAGAGAGAGATGAACCACATAGCTACGGTAGAGCCTTCAGCCTCGGGGAGAATTACTCCCTCCTCATCATGGAGACAGCGATGGCGGTGAAGATGGCGGTGGAGATGCCTTCGGGGGCAATTCCCCGTCCCGGCAGGGTGCCGGAACAGAGACTTCTGTCCCCCGAATTGGAGTTTCACGATGGCGGTGGCTCTAGAAGGTTTTCTGGTGTTTCGTCAATCCGTGTCGAAGATTTAGGTCAGGACGGCTTAAATAGGCGAAGAGGCGGAGTCGGAGGGGCCACGGGGGTCCCACACACTAGGGGGCACCCCCCTGGGCCGCGCCGCCACCACGTGTGGGGCCCCCAGGGCTCCCCTCTGGTCCCTCTCTGGCTCTCTGGAAGCTTCCGGGAAAAATAAGGTTTTGGGCCTTGATTTCGTCCGATTCCGAGAATATTTCCTTTGTAGGATTTATGAAACCAAAAACAGCAGAAAACAGCAACTGGCCCTTCGGCATCTCGTCAATAGGTTAGTTCCGGAAAACGCATCAAAACGATATAAAGTGTGAACAAAACATGTAGGTATTGTCATGAAACAAGCATGGAACATCAGAAATTATAGATACGTTGGAGACGTATCACCTGTCTTTGTGTTTATCTTGATTTGGTTCTCTAAATATTGATGAACCCATTCTTTACTCCAGCAGGAAGGATGGGTGAAGATTTTACCTTGCACGAGGGGGTTGAGGATCGTCTTCTCGACACTCTTTCAATCCTCGAGTTGCACGGCGATCAGGCGCGCACCAATATTTCCAATGCTCGTGTCGCGTTTAAGTGACTCTTTCCCCACTTCTTTCCTAAGGAAATGCAGCCTGAGATTTTCTCTGAGCTTGTCCATCGCTTCCTTGGTAAGGAAGATCCTGCCTTAGTTTATCGGCAGGGAAATTTGAAGGTTGGAGTCGAAGGAACCATCACCTTGGTAGCAGGAGGTCGATTGGGCAAAAGCTGGTAGCCCCAAAGTAATGAACAAGGAGAAGTGGAAAACTTTGGTGAAGGCTGCCAAGCCTCACTCGAAGAAAATCCTTGCCTTCTTGGGGCCGAAGCCTGCTGCATCCGCTAGCACAGCCAGGACGGAAGTCAAGTAGACCAACCAGTCCCTATGTTTTACTTTTTCCTTTTGTAATTGTCGCTATCTTTGTGATTTGCGACTATTTATGTCGACTCGCTTAGGAGTCAACTTTTGTAAGGTACCCTGACTATGTAAATATCTCCAATATTAATGAAAAGTGATTCTTGTTGAATTATTGATGTCGATATTTCTTTCTTCCAGTTCATATTTTATAATTATACCGAGGCTGCTGGACCTTCCCATGCTTCACCTGCCGCATCTTGCTCTACGCGGATACCTGCCGATGTTTTCTTGGATGATTCTTTGTGTGCGGATTCAGTTCAACATGAACTGGCCGAACTTCGACAGCAGCTCCAAGCCATGAAAAAACAAGCTATCACTATTATGGACCAATCCCGCAAATCCTCCGAGCGTGAGAAAGTTGCTCTTCGACAAGCTTAGGAAGCTCTGGAGTTAAAGGAAACTGCGGTAGCTGAGGCTTTGTGAGCTACCGCCCGTGAAGATTACATGCTTGATCTGATGACTGAAGCAAGTCAAGATATGGCGGGTACGTTTCACTGCATCTTTCTTTTTCCTTGACATTACTCGTGTGTTTTGTCATATCTCGATTTTCTTGATTGGCTTTAGGTTCCTTTCTTGATGTTGTTACCGAGGATCAGCGCGTTGATGCGCGAGTTGAGGTCCTTCTTCGGCTTGCTAGACAAAGTGGTAGTAACTTCTGGGCGAGCGAGGACCGTACTCGACGAACTGTTCGGTTCCAGGATCGTGCCACTCAAGTTCGGGAGTTTCTTCACTTCTGCACTAGTACTTTGGCCATGGTGTACAACTCTATGTTTCCTCGGAATCCTCGACCCGCAACAGTTTCTAATTTGATGAAAAAGTTCAAGAGCGTACATTAGATCCATGACTTTGTGAAAGCTCGGTTGATGGCCGGCGCCCGGTTTGCTTTGATCTGGTTGAAAATTTGTCACCCAAAATTGGATCTGAACAATGTTATCGACGTCTGCCACTCCAAGCTAAAGCAGATGAGAAAAAACATCGACAAACTTAACGATGCAGTGACACCCATTGCTGAAAAGATGATTGAAGAGCTTCTAAGGGTGGATGCTGCTTTCTTCCACGAATATCATTATACGGATGCCCTGGATGCTTCTGCTGAGGGTGAGAAAGTGACGATAGATGATTTTTTATAGATGTTTATCTTCTTTTCCTTTTATTGCGCTCGACTCTGAGCCAGAGTGTAAAGCCTATATATGGCGAGTCACATGTGTTGTAAATATTATTGCGAGACTCATGTATAGTCAAAACAAGTTTGTATGTTTTTTGTTTTCTTCTAGCCCCCGAGCGTTTTGGTGGCTAATCTATGTTTATTATTCGCGAGTTTTTTTAACCAAGGCAAATAGTTTTGAGCTATATTTTGTGAGAGCCGAGTATATATTGTGAATTCTTCGGGTTTGAGCCCCCGAGCCTGGCGAAAAAATGTATATCACCACTACTTTTATTATATTGCAGCATCGCAAGCCCGCCTCATTAAAAACCTTTCAACCTCACTTGGTGCCCTGAAAGGAAAAGAGTGCGTCTGAAAACTTGCGAGCTTTTTAGTACATTGTGTGCTTACATATTTCATACTATTTTGGCTTCTAAGCGTAGAAACGTCGGAGCTGCGCCACGTTCCATGGGTTTGATTCTTCCTTCCCTGTCTTTTTGTCCTTCAATCTGTATGCTCCTCCTAGAATTACTTCTGTGACGATGTATGGTCCTATCCATGGAGACTCAAATTTTTCATGGTTGTCCTGAGTGAGTCGAAGAACTAGGTCATCAACTTGGAAAGACCTGTGTCGCAAACGTCGACTATGATAGTTTTTGAGGTTCTGCTAGTACGTGGTTACTCTTGACAATACTTCATCCCTTGCTTCATCGAGTGCATCTACATCATCTTCCAACGCCTTTCTCGAAGTTTCTTCATCATACTCTGCAACTCTCAGAGAATTATGCTCTATTTCTATTGGGAGTACCGCTTCGGCTCCATGGACCAAAAAGAACGGAGTTTCTTGTGTCGCTGTGTTGGGTGTTGTTCGTATGCTCCATAGCACGGTAGGAAACTCGTCAATCCAGGTGTGTCGAGCTTTCTCTAGTGGTGTTAACAACCGCTTCTTGATGCCATTGCAGATAATGTCGTTTGCTTTTTCGACTTGACCATTAGTTTGCGGGTGCGCTACCGATGCGAAGTGTAGTTTGATTCCTACCTCTGCGCAGTAGTCCTTGAATTCTCGGGAGGTGAAATTGCTGCCGTTTTCCATAACCATGTTGTTGGGGACGCCAAACCAAAAACTATGCCTTTGATAAAGCTCACAACTGATGTTGCATCTGCCAAAGTTACTGGTACTGCTTCGATCCACTTGGTGAACTTGTCGACAACCACGAGAAAATATACGTGTCCTTCTGGCTAGGACTTGTGTAACTTTCCCACCATGTCGAGACCCCATTGTGCGAACGACCAAGCCAATGGTATCGACATCAGCTCTGCTGCTGGAGAATGAGGTTTTGCCGAAAATCTCTGGCACGCATTGCAGGTGCGTACTATGTCTTTCGCATCTTCTATTGCTGTTAGGCAATAAAAACCTGCCCTGAAAACTTTGGCTGCTATTGCTCGACTGCTTGCATGGTGGCCGCATATTCCCTCGTGTACATCCTTCAGTATAACTCTTCCTTCCTCGGGTGTGACGCACCTCTGTAATACTCCTGAGATGCTCCGCTTGTACAATTCTCCTTTGATTACGGTGAAGACCTTAGATCGTCGGATGACTCTCGTGCTTCCACCGAATCTTCGGGTATTTCTTTCTTTGTAATGTATGAGACGTAAACCTGCATCCAAGGAACCTGTATCATCATAACTTCCTCTGGTTCCTCCTCATCTTCCAATGTATTTGTTTATGTGTCTGCTGGAGCCCCCGAGTCTTTCTTGGCCTTCTCCCTTTTCTTCGGCTGCTTTGGTGCTCTCTTTGCCTTGGTTGATCTCTCGCTTATTTCCTCCCAGAATACGCCAGGTGGTATTGGCAGACATTGCGACCCGATGTTTGCCAAAACGTCGGCTTCGTCATTACTGAGTCTGCTGATGTGATTAACTTCGCAGCCATCAAAGAGTATTTCGAGTTCATTATACACCTCCTTGTATTCTATCATGCTATCATTGACTGCATCGCACTTGTTCCTCACCTGTTGGGCCACCAACTGGGAATCACCGAAGCTTTTTAACCGAGTAGCGCCGCACGCCTTGGCCATCTTCATCTCGTGTATGAGCGCCTTGTATTCGGCCTCATTATTGGACGCGATAGGGAACGTCATCCGCAATATATATTTTATTTTTTCGCCTTGAGGTGACACGAGTATATACGCCTGCTCCAGCTCCTTCCAATCTCTTGGACCCGTCGAAGTTCATGTGCCAGGTACTCGATAAATCTAGGGGTCCCGTGTTTTGCAGCTCCATCCACTCTGCGATAAAGTCTGGCAGAACCTGCGACTTGATCGCCTTTCTTTTTTCATATGTGATGTCCCGAGGGGAGAGCTCGATTCCCCATAGGGAGACACGTCCCGTGGCTTCTGGATTGTTTAAGATGTTCGAGAGGGGTGCCTCATTGACTACTATTATCGGGTGTGCTGAAAAATAGTGTCGTAACTTTCTTGCTGTTGTGAATACCCCATATGCGAGTTTCTGATACTGCGGGTACCGCTGATTGGATGGTGATAGTACTTCGCTGATGAAGTAAACTGGCTGCTGAACTCCATGAATTTTCCCTTCTTCTTCTCGTTCTACCACGAGGACTGTGCTAACCACTTGAGGTGTGGCCGCGATGTATAACAGGAGGGGTTCTTTGTCTTTCGGAGCCACCAATACTGGAGGTGTCGAGATTGTGTGTTTCAGATGCTCAAAAGCTTTGTCTGCTTCTTCGTTCCACTCGAACTTTTCTCCTTGCTTAATGAGCGCGTAGAAAGGCAACGCTTTTTCTCCTAGTCTGGCGACAAACCTGCTCAAAGCTGCGATACGGCCTGTCAACTGTTGTATCTCCTTGAGCTTCGTTGGCTTCCTCATCGTCACGATAGCCTGTATTTTCTCGGGGTTTGCCTCAATTCCTCTGGCTGATACCAAGTATCCGAGGAGTTCTCCCGCAGGAACACCGAAGGAGCATTTCATTGGGTTCAGCTTGAGGCGAAACTTGTCGAGGTTGTCGAAGGTTTCTCTAAGATCGTCAATCAAAGGCAATCCTTGTTCTGTTGCTATGACGACGTTGTCAATGTATACCTGGATGTTCTTGCCAATCTGTGTGGCAAGACACTTCTGCATCATCCTTTGATACGTAGCTCCCGTGTTATTTCAACCCGAAGGGCATTGTTCTGTAACAAAACACGCCGTAAGGTGTTATGAAAGCTGTTTTGACTTCATCTTCTTCTTTTAGGCGGATCTGGTTGTAACCAGAATACGCGTCCGGGAAGGAAAGACGTTCGCATTCCGCTGTGGAGTCGATGATTTGATCGATCCTCGGGAGGGGAAAGTGATCCTTAGGATAATGTTTATTGAGACACGTGAAGTCGACGCACATGCGAAGGACATCAGTGTTTTTCTTCGGGACCAATACTAGGTTAGCAACCCATGTGGCCTCGGTATGTAACTCCTTGATAAAATTTGCTTCTCTGAGTCGATTAATATCTGATAGCATAGCTTTGCGGTTTGGTTCGGAGAAACGCCGCAAAGGTTGTTGAATTGGTCTAGCTCTTAGATCTAGATTGAGGGGGTGCTCGGCAAGTTCCCTGGGTACTCCTGGCATGTCAGCTGGACACATGCGAAGATTTCCTAGCGCTCACGGAGGAACTCGACGAGCGCGCTTTCCTATGCGCTATCCATGTTTTTTGCGATAGCTGTCATCTTCTTGGGATCTATCGGGTGAATCAGTACTTCTTTAGAGTTCTTGGAGGTGTCAAAAGTTTGCTCCTTAAGCGGCCTTCCTCCATCAGGCAGCACATCATAATCAGCTGTTAACCTTGACGCTGCATACTCCGCCTGCATCCCGAAGGTTTCTGACATCTTGTGGAAGTCTTTGTCGCATTTATCTGCCAAAGCAAAGCTCCCCTTTACTGTGATTAGGCCATTGGGTCCAGGAATTCTCCATAACAATATGTATAATGTGGCACCGCCATAAATCTAGCATAAGCGGGTCATCCCAGTAGAGCGTGATACTGTGATGGAAAGTCTATGACTTCGAACTCCAGCTTCTCTCTTCTGTAATTCTCTCGAGTTCCGAACTGAACATCGAGATTGATCTTTCCCAGTGGATAACTCGGCTTCTCAGGTGTGATACCGTGGAAGCGCGTGTCGGTTGGTGTTAAATTTTCCGGAGATATAATCTTTCTCAATGTATCTACGTACATGAGCTTTAAGCTTCTCCCTCCATCTATGAACACACGCGATACATCGAATCCTGCGATCACCGCTGGTAAAATCATAGCTGATTGTCCTGGTCGTGGAACTTGAGGCGGATGGTCCGCTTGAGTGAACCCGATGTCATGTGCCGACCAATTCAAATACTCGATCGTTGGTGGAGACATTTTCTCTGCCATATAAACTTGTCGCGAGATCACTTTTTGAGCCCTATTCGAGGGTCTGCCTTTCTGAATCATCAACACTGCTCCCGTTGTGTGAATGTAAGGGCCATTGTTGCCTGGGGTTGCCGCCACTTGCAACTGAAGTCGATTTTCGTTAGTAATTGTGGGTGGAGGTGGAACATGAATCTCACTCCTTGGCCCCTGCGGGTGCCCTCTATTTGTTGCCTGAGAATTAGTGTGTTCCGCATATCTATGCAGAGCCTGAAAGGTTCGGCAATACTTCTGAAGATGGCCTGACTGTCTTTTTCCTTCACTGTTGAGATAAAAGTGCATCTGGAATGGCCCGTTCAGAAGATCTTCGGGTGATATATTGTATGGCCTCTGGAATCTTGGCCGATTATTTTGCCTGCTGGAGCTTGGCGCGTCCCTATGATCATTGTGCTGCTCGTTGCTCCTCTGATAATCATCCCGATGATTTCCTCCACTGTTTCCTCGGAAGCAAGCCGTTACTTGGCTGGGACCGTCATAATCTGTGAACTGTCGAGATAAACGTCGCCTATTTTGGTTGTTTCTGTTGCGGTCTTCCTCAGGTGACCTATGCCTTTTGTTTTGAACAACATCTTCGCCATCTGCACAACGATTTGCTATCTCCATGATCCCTGCTATATTTCGGGTTAGACCTTCAAAAATCCTCGATTAAGTCTTTTCTTCGGATCCCCGCAACAAATGCATCTATTGCTCTTTCGTCAGATGTGTTTTCTGCCAAATTTTTTATGATGTTCCATCGCTGGATATACATTCTCATTGGTTCTTTATACTTGTGCCTGCAAGCCCTTAGTTGCGCTATTGACGCGGGTTTCTTGCATGTGGATCAGAATTTTTTTACGAACAAATCTTCGAAAGTCTCCCAGCTGTCGATGGATCCTTCTGGCAACTTCTTTATCCACGATCTTGCAGATCCGCTGAGGTGAACCTGGATGGTTGAAGACGCCTGAAGCACACGTCCGTTGGGAACCCCAAGTGGAAGGTGTGATGCATACAGCAACAAGTTTTCCCTCAGTAAGAAACCAAGGTTATCGAACCAGTAGGAGATGAAGGCCACGTGAAGGTTGTTGGTGAAGGAGTGTAGTGCGGCGCAACACCAGGGATTCCGGCGCCAACGTGGAACCTGCACAACACAATCAAAATACTTTGCCCCAACTTAACAGTGAGGTTGTCAATCTCATCGGCTTGCTATAAACAAAGGATTACACGTATGGTGTGGAGAATGATGTTTGCTTGCAAAGAACAACAGAGAACAATGATTGCAGTAGGTTGTATTTCAGATGTAAAAGAATGAACCGGGGTCCAAAGTTCACTAGTGGTGTCTCTCCAATAAGATAAATAGCATGTTGGGTGAACAAATTACAGTTGGGCAATTGACAAATAGAGAGGGCATAACAATGCACATACATATCATGATGACTACTATGAGATTTACTTAGGGCATTACGACAATGAACATAGACCGCTATCCAGCATGCATCTATGCCTAAAAAGTCCACCTTCGGGTTAGCATCCGCACCCCTTCCGAGTATTAAGTTGCAAACAACGAGACAATTGCATTAAGTATCGTGCGTAATGTAAACAATACAAATATCCTTAGACAAAGCATTGATGTTTTATCCCTAGTGGCAACAGCACATCCACAACCTTAGAACTTTATGTCACTGTCCAGATTCAATGGAGGCATGAACCCACTATCGAGCATAAATACTCCCTCTTGGAGTCACAAGTATCAACTTGGCCAGAGCCTCTACTAGCAACGGAGAGCATGCAAGATCATAAACAACACATATATGATAGATCGATAATCAACTTGACATAGTATTCCATATTCATCGGATCCCGACAAACACAACATGTAGCATTACAAATAGATGATCTTGATCATGATAGGCAGCTCACAAGATCTAAACATGATAGCACAAGAGGATAAGACAACCATCTAGCTACTGCTATGGACCCATAGTCCAAGGATGAACTACTCACGCATCAGTCCGGAGTCGGGCATGGTAATGTAGAGCCCTCCGGTGATGATTCCCCTCTCCGGCAGGGTGCCGGAGGCGATCTTTAGAACCCCCGAGGTAGGGTTGACGGCGGTGGCGTCTCTGGAACTTTTCTCGTATCGTGGATCTCGGTACTAGGGTTTTCGCGACGGAAGGAATAAATAGGCGAAGGGGCAGAGTCGGGGGGCGCCCGAGGGGCCCACCCCATAGGCCGGCGCGGCCAGGGGTGGGGCCGCGCCCCCCTATGGTGTGGCCGCCTCGTGGTCCCTCTTCGTCTCCTCTTCGGTGTTCTGGAAGGCTCCGTGGAAAATAAGACCGTGGGCTTTTGTTTCGTCCAATTCCGAGAATATTTCCTGTGTAGGATTTCTGAAACCAAAAACAGCGAGAACAGGAAGCTGGAGCTTCGGCATCTTGTTAATAGGTTAGTACCGGAAAATGCATCAAAATGATGTAAAGTGTATATAAAACATGTGAGTATTGTCATAAAACTAGCATGGAACATAAGAAATTATAGATACGTTTGAGACGTATCAATGCTCTGCATGGCAATTGCTCTAGTTCCGCCCGTCAACTTCACTGTCTCCAGGTAGTCGATTAACCAGTCCTCAGGATCTTCCAAACCATCGAACTTTTTGTAGTTATCGGGTGAACCCAGAAGGAACCCGAGTTTTGCGAACTCGTCGAGTGAAGCAAGGGAGCCCACACATATCTTCTTCGTCTACTTCTGGTGAATATCGATGTTCTCTTCTCTATTGACGTGCTCTATCGACTCGTGCTTGTGTCGTTGTGTCTCTCGCATCACCTTCTCGTGGAGGATCTCGCGCTATCGTGACAGGTCGAGGACTGTTTCGCCTTGGGGCACTTTCAGGTGGGAACGCCGTTCCCATGGCTCCGACTCCCGCCATGGACATTTAATATAGTGCTTCTCTTGTATCTCCAGGAGGTGGCCTTGAAGCCAATATGAAGGCTTGAGTCGCCATGTATCCAGCTTCCGGTGTTTTGGGGATGATATTCCCTCTTGTATCCATCGACATAAAGGACATGTCGAGGTTCTGGATCAAATGCTCCCACTCATTCTCGGGTACATGCGCCAGTCGAGATCTTCCTCTAGCGCGTGCTGCTCTATGGTTATCTCCCGAAGTTCCTGATTGTCGACTTAACTCAGCTCTTCGTCTACTCGACGCAGAAGCTGCAACTTTTCTTTGTTCAAGTATCACTCTTTGTTTTTCAAGTTGTCGTCCAGCACGTGCGAGTCTATATTGATATGCTTGCAGCTCTTCCGCCGTGGCTGTGGTGGTCATCGGCTTTGTGCCATTCATCGCTCTTGATGCTCTGTCCCAAGCTGCTTGCGGAAGTTGTAATTTCTCGCGAGGTGTAGGACCGACGTATTTATTTCATAATCCTCGCGTAAGATCAGCGGGATCGATGTATGGATTTTGAAAGGACGAGATGTCGCCTAGAGGGGGGGTGAATAGGCGTTTAAAAACTCTTGCGGATTTGGCTTGTAAGAATGCGGAATTAAACTAACGTTTAGTTTACAAGCACAAACCCTAAATATGCTAGGCTCAACTAAGTGAAACAACAACAACTAGAGCTAAGCAAGATAGGCACAATATATATGAACAACAAGTGATAGCAAGATATAATAGATACTTCAAGCTCGATGGCTATCACAAGGAAAGTAAGATCGGGTATAGAAATAACCGAGGCACGTGGAGACGAGGATGTACTCCCGTGTTCCCTTCCTTTGCAAGAAGATACGTCACGTTTGGAGGAGTGAAGGTCCCACGAAGGATTCCCCAACGCCACGAAGGCTCACCCTATTCTCCGAGCCACACCCACGAAGGATAATGGCCCTTTCCTTATGGTTAGCTTTCCCTCCACTCCGGAGATGGCAAGCTCCACAACCACTTCACAAGCTCCACAAAGGATAAGCCCGAGCCTCTTCACAATCTTCGTTGAAGAGATTACCGGAGCACCAACCGCCAAGCCAACTAGGAGGTCTCCCTCCAAGAGTAACAAGCTCACGGTCTCTCACTCGAACTAATCGTGGTGGAGAGCTCAACACTATGCAATGATGCAAAGCAAGAACACTAGAGGTGTTCAAATCCTTCACACTCAAATCCCACCAAAGCAACAAATGGTAGGATGAGATTAGAGAGGAAGAACAAAGAGGAAATCAACAAATGACTCCAAGATCTAGATCTAAAGAGTTCCCCTCACTTAGAGGAGAGATGGATTGGTGGGGATTGTAGATCTAGATCTCCTCTCTTAGATCCCTCAAGAATGAGCAAGAATCATGGGGGGAATCAAGAGATAGGGCAAGTTCTTCAAAGTCAACAATGGAGGAGAGAGAGTGGAAGAACTTATCCACTCCAAGGTGGAAGAAGTCCTATTTATAGTATAGGGAGAAATATAACCGTTGGGTGAGTTTCATCTCAGCACAGTCGAGGAGGCCGGTCAACCGGGCCAGGGACAGGCCGTCCGGTCCAGGGGCCAGTCAGACCGGGCCACCGGCCGGACCCGGCCGGTCCAAACCGGACCACAGGCCGGACCAGCACCGGGCGAAGCTGGAAGACTTACTGGATAGTGCGGTTTGAACCGGGCCAACCGGTGAGACTGCCGGTCACGCCGGGCGAGAAACCGGGCCAACAGGAAAACATGTTATACAAGAAATGTGATAACTTTTGTGTATAACATGTTATACAAGACATGAAACCAATTTTGTTAGAAAGATAACGACGAATAGAACCCCAACAAAAAGTTAGGGATTTTTCCGGTGGAAGACCGGGAAGGTTCTAGAAGGTTCTGGTGGTCCACCAAGGGGCCCACGACCCTAGGAGGGCCAACATGGGCCGAGGGGTGCAGCCTAGCCCTAATGGGCCAGGGGCACATGCGCCTCAAGTCCCAAGTCGGCCAGCCCACTAGGGTTCCCCAAAACCCTAAGGGGGATCAACTTGGGGGGAGGAAAACTCCCCCCCTTTGGCCGTCGGCCCTAGATGGGTTTGGGGCGTTAGGGGGGCCACCCAAACCGACCTCCCCCGTATATAAAGAGAGGAGGGGGCAGGGGGTGCACCACCTTGAAACCCTAACCCTGGCCGCCCCTCTCTCCTCCACCACGACTCTGTACCGGCTTGGCGAAGCCCTGCAGTTTTTCTCCTCCACCACCACCACCACGACGTCGTGCTGCTGGGATTCCGAGGGGATCTACCACACCTCCGATGCCCGCTGGAACGGGGAGAGGATGGACTTCATCGAGACCATACATGCGATCGAGTACGGAAGTGCTGCCGGATTGCAGCACCGGAGCGATCGTCTACATCAACCACGAGATCTGATCTCGTTAAGGCTTTGGATCTACGAGGATTAGTTCTCATCTATCTCTTTGTTCAGATCTTCATAGATTAGATTTTGGCTTTTCCTAGATTGGATCTTGGTTTGTTTCTTATTCACGGTTGAATTCTTTTGTTTTCCATGCAACGAACCCGTCATGTTGCTTTTCCTCTCTTGACTTGCGATACCTAAAAAAAGATGACTACCAAATACCTAAAATAAGATGACTAATAAATACCTAAAAATACTACTTTTAATTAAAAAACTCCACACATAGATCGGGTTCCTCACCCCTCCCGACGCTGGTGATGCACAAATACTGACCATACAAAAAATGCGAAATTTAGATTTATTTTGCCTTCATTTCTTCTATCAACCAATAATTACTAAGCTTAGAATAAATCTCATTAAGCCTATTTCTCTTACCCTCAAGCAACTACTCAAACTCACATTTGATGTCATATTCCTTTATGAGGATTTTTTTCTTCCTTTTCCTAATATCAACATCTATGTTTGCACTCCAATCTTTAGCTAACTTCTTAAAATATCTCACTTTCTTTTGCCACACATCTAGTACATTATTTCTAGCCAAAGGTGAATTCTAGGCTTTTGCTACCACATCTTTAAAATCAGCCCTAGTACTCCACCATTTCTCAAACTTAAAAATACTTTTTCTACGGGGCATGCTTTCCCTAGAGTCCCATAGAATAGGGGTGTGATCACTCCCTAACCTAGGCAAATGCCTAGCATTACCTAAAGTAAAATAGCTTCAAAACTAGTAGCACATAAAATTCTATCAATTCTACTCATAATTAAATTACTTTGGTTATTACCCCAAGTAAAGACCCTACCAGCAACACCAACCTAAACTAAAGCCCACATGTTAACCCAAGCATTGATTTCATCCACCCATTTGAAATCAACCACACCATTACTCTCATCGCACTCATGTCTAACTAGGTTAAAATCTCCACCAATCATAGCTCGTTCCTCCCAATTACGGAAAAGCTCATGCAGCTCAGATATGAACTCATCTTTACCTTCCTTATAAGGTGAACCATAGATAGTGGAAAGTCTAACCGTCACACCAAAGCTCTTAATTTTTACTACAACATTTATAGAAAACTTTCTAATTTCCCAGGACAAGACCTCAAAGA
The DNA here is from genome assembly GCF_022539505.1 of Lolium rigidum. Lineage (NCBI taxonomy): Eukaryota > Viridiplantae > Streptophyta > Magnoliopsida > Poales > Poaceae > Lolium > Lolium rigidum. The sequence continues at coordinate 246,928,706 of NC_061510.1, read as the reverse complement.
CATCTAAGTTTATACCTACCAGAATCCCACCTGCTGAACCATTAGCAGGTAGATAGTTCCACAATAAATTTCTATTTCCTATGAAATTCTTCTAAAAAAGAATTAGTAAACTTTTTCTTTGCTTCTTCAAAACCTATGTATTCAACTTTCAGGGAAATAATATTATCTTTTTTTCTCACCCTGATATTAAACAAAGAGACTAACATATTCCTTTTTTTCCTGGGTGCTTGCCCCGAGATTTCATATAACCTCTATCCATTTATCTTCTATTCCATCTAAACTATCATGTATGTTCCCACATCAGGAGCTTTATTTTTGATATTGTTAGCCATACCAGATCTTGTTTTGAACACCACACTTTATTAGCAAAATAAACTTGCATAAAAATGCAAACATGGACCATACTAAAAAATACAAAATTTAGATTTCTAAATTCCATTTTCTCTTTATTTCGAATTTACTGTTTATCCGAAATACCTCAGCAATCAAGAATAGTGACAGTGTGTGAGGTAGGCAGAGGTGTGTGGCAAGAAAGTCCAAGGCTGCATAAAGTTTGTGTCAATGTTTATGGGATTCTCTCCCTGCCCACAGAGAGGAGACGTTTACCCTGCTGTGCTGTAGGTAGTCGCAGCAGTAGGAGCATTGGGCAGCCCTAGGCCTACGCCTACGCCTACGCTACCTCCTCTTCCTCCTCTGCAGCATATGCACCGGCCGGCTACGGTAGCACTAGGGACAAGGCCTTCCACCTCCATGTCGCCACACCTCCCAATGCCTCCGCCTTTCTTGTCCGCCATTACGCCAACACCATGCCCCCTTTCATGTCACTCTTTACGCCCTTCGTACCTACTCCCCCAGCCATCTCCTCTCCTGGACAAGGAAACGCACTGCTCCCTCCACCTTCTTGCTCTTGCACCATGGAGCCATGCTGCTAGCTCGCCTCCCTCCTGCTGCACCTGCTTTTTGTGCCCCTCCGCCCGCCTCTCCCCTGCGCCGCTTGCCTCTCCCGTGTCTCCCTCCTTCCTCCTTTAATCCCAAGCATTGGCATTGCATTTGCATTGCCCGACCTCTTCTTCTTCCTCACCAAGCTTGTCTTACTTGACAAAGAAACGCAGACCCCCCTTGTCTTTCTTGCACCGCATTGCGGGAGTGCGGCCGAGATGATCACCGCGGCGGACCTCTACCACGTCTTCACGGCGGTGGTGCCGCTCTACGTCGCCATGACGCTCGCCTACGGCTCCGTGCGCTGGTGGCGGATCTTCACCCCGGACCAGTGCTCGGGGATCAACCGCTTCGTCGCGCTCTTCGCCGTCCCGCTCCTCTCCTTCCACTTCATCTCCTCCAACGACCCCTACGCCATGAACCTGCGCTTCCTCGCCGCCGACACGCTGCAGAAGCTCGCCGTCCTCGCGCTGCTCGCGCTCTGGTGCCGCCTCCGACGCGGATCCCTCGACTGGCTCATCACGCTCTTCTCCCTCTCCACGCTCCCCAACACGCTCGTCATGGGCATCCCGCTGCTCCGCGGCATGTACGGCGCCGCGTCCGCAGGCACGCTCATGGTGCAGATCGTCGTGCTCCAGTGCATCATCTGGTACACCCTCATGCTCTTCCTCTTCGAGTACCGCGGCGCCAAGATGCTCGTCCTCGAGCAGTTCCCGGACACCGCCGCAGACATCGTCTCCTTCCGCGTCGACTCCGACGTCGTCTCCCTCGCCGCCGGGGGCGGCGGCGCAGACCTGCAGGCCGAGGCCGAGGTCGGGGAGGACGGACGGATGCGGGTCACCGTGCGCAAGTCCACCTCCTCCCGCTCCGAGGCAGCCTGCTCCCACTCCCACTCCCACTCGCACTCACAGTCCATGCAGCCGCGAGTCTCCAACCTCTCCGGCGTCGAGATATACTCGCTGCAGTCGTCCAGGAACCCGACGCCGCGAGGATCCAGCTTCAACCACGCAGAGTTCTTCAACATCGTCGGCAAGGGTGGCGACGAGGAGAAGGGCTCCGCCGGCGCCGGCACCGGCGGCCACTCGCCCCAGCCGCTGCCGCAAGCGTTGGCGGCAAAGCGCAAGGACCTGCACATGTTCGTATGGAGCTCCAGCGCCTCGCCCGTCTCTGAGCGAGCAGCTGGCGCGGGCGTGCACGTCTTCGGCGGCGGTGGCGCCGACGACGTCCTCGCCAAAGGTAACATCTTTTTCCTCTTCTTACTACTACTAGTAGCTCGGTTCGGTTGGTTCCTCGTCTTTGGGCCGTCCGATCGTTGAATCAACGCTCTACGATTATTCCAGGTGGTGCCCAGGCCTACGACGAGTACGGCCGCGGCGGCGGCGACGACTTCAGCTTCAGGAACAAGAACGGCGGCGCGGCCAACGGCGACGGCCCCACGCTCTCCAAGCTCGGCTCCAACTCCACCGCGCAGCTCCACCCCAAGGACGACGCCGAGGGGAGGGCCGCCGCCATGCCGCCGGCCAGCGTCATGACCAGGCTCATCCTCATCATGGTGTGGAGGAAACTTATCAGGAACCCAAACACCTACTCCAGCCTCATCGGCGTCGTCTGGTCCCTCGTCTCCTACAGGTCGAACGAACAAGACCATTGATTTCACACATGTTCCATCACTCATCCAACATTTGTTGACTGATCTTGTTGTGAACTGCGTTTTCAGGTGGGGGATTGAGATGCCGGCGATCATCGCCCGTTCGATCTCCATCCTGTCGGACGCCGGGCTCGGGATGGCCATGTTCAGCCTAGGTGAGAACATTTCTGATTCTGCATTTCTGTATGCTTTTATGGAGTAAGTGCAGCAGGAACCCGACATTCATGCTTGTGTTTCCAATCCAGGGTTGTTCATGGCGCTGCAGCCCCGGATCATCGCCTGCGGGAACTCGCTTGCGGCTTATGCCATGGCTGTCAGGTTCCTCGTTGGTCCTGCTTTCATGGCTGCTGCCTCCCTCGCCGTCGGGCTGCGTGGGGTTCTTCTGCACATCGCCATTGTTCAGGTACACCTCAATTTATCCACTTCCTTCCACAGATCAAGAACTAAGAATTGTGATGAATTTACAGGCTGCTCTTCCACAAGGAATCGTTCCCTTTGTGTTTGCCAAGGAGTACAACGTTCACCCCAACATCCTGAGCACAGCGTATGATCTCTTAACCACGCCCAATTTTTGTTGTCCCACTATCAATTTTTGCCATGGAAAATAATCTCGAAACCGTTTGGCACTTTTGCCCGGTTCTTTTCATTTTTATAATCAGAAGAAGATAACATCATCCACTCCACTCAAGTCATAGAAAAACATGTTGGAACTTTTCATGATTCCTAATCATCGTCTTGCAACATTGATTCCTTCAGAAACTTGAGATGCGTTCTTACTTTGAAATATTGCTCTGAGCTTTACTACATTATAACAATACTACTAGTACTGCATCATGATATGATCCTGACATGATGATGAAACTCTTGCTTGATGCAGCGTGATCTTCGGGATGCTGATCGCCCTCCCCATCACCCTGGTCTACTACATACTGCTGGGCCTCTGAACCTCAGCTCAGCTCAGTTCATCCCAACTAGGTGTCACTGACAACATTATTCAGTACTAGCAGTATCGTTTACTTTGCTTGGATAATCCAGCTTAGAATGGTAGCCTAGGTTCTTTTAGGTGAGAATGGCTTTTTAAGTTCGGTGACAGAGGAACCATTTCAGACTGAAGCATCAGAACTATGATAGAGTTGAGTCGGCTTAGAGATAGAAGGCGGATTAGCGCTAACGTCCAGTCATCTAATTTGTAAGACATTGATCAGATCCATTATTGCTATTGAGTACTCTATTCATCCAGGAGCTATACTGGAAGTGCAAATTTTTCTTTCATGGAGAAAAACGTGGATTTGTTTAGGACAGCAAAGGTGCATAACTTTTGTAGAATCTTTTCTTCTCCAAGTCCCCAGATGGTACAAACTTTGACCTGAAAGCTGGAAAGGAGACGGTGCCCTATCATTATGTGCATGCCCGAGTCGAATCGATGGTTCAAAGAGAGGAGGAGAGCATGATGTTGTCGCGAGTCGTACAAAAAGCGTTGGCTTTAGGCATGCGCACTCGAAACATGAGGCAAGGAAATGAAATGATTCTCCCTTCTCTTTTTGTTTCTCAGCGGTAAAAGAGGCCCAATTGGTGAATCCTTGGTAATTATTTACTGGACGAATCTTTATAATTTTCAACTTTGCAATGGCACATAGTAGTGGTCTGCAAAGCTTTCAACTCATTCAAAGTTTAGAGTTTTCACCAGTCATTCGCCAAAAAAAAAAAACCCCTGTCATTTGGGAAAATATTTGATACGTTTGTAAGAGCATCCCCAGCCGTTGGGGCTCCCCAGGCCGAAATCCGACGTTATTTAGCGCTGGATGGATGTATTTTGTGGCCTGGGGAGGCCCATTTTTCCAGCCGCGAGCCCATGGTTGCCTTCTGACGCGCACCCACCGCGTGCATAGCGACGGTGCAGTTACCGGGAAGGGCAATCGTCGGAGTGCCCTCGACGCATTGAACCGTCGCGAAGTGGTCTGGAGAGCCGAAACGACTCGTCGGGAAAGGTCGAAGTGGCCTCGATGCGAGAACCGCCGTAATGGAGCACGAACTCCGCGGAAGAGCAATCGCCGCTCTCTTCGTCGAGAGACCTACATATACGGTTTCCGACGGCCGACGCCATTCATCTGTTCTCTCCTCACCATCCTCCGTCAATCATGAGCGATCTCTCTTGGCCATCGGACACCGACAGCGAGGGGAAGCCGCCTGGATGGCGCCATTGGTGGGATAAAGCTGCATCGTCCAGCAACGACGATTCCCCCCCGCCGGCCAGCGAGGACGAATGGGATGACGACGAGGAGGAGGAAGCATGGGATGGCGACGAGGAGGAGGACGAAGAGGCCAAGGAGCAGGCCGAGGAAGAGGCCGAGGAAGAGGAGGAGGAGCAGCAGGAGGAGGACGACGAAGAGGCTGAGGACACTGACGAGGAGGAGGACTCAACTTCCTCCGACGAGGAGGTGACGAGCCGGAAGCGTCGTCGCCACGACGATGAGGCGGGGCCATGTAGGAAGAAGAAGTAGTTTAAGTTTGTTTTAAAGTTTTTATATGTAATTTTTATGTTTATTCGAAATATATATAATCTATCTATGTTGCACCACTTGAGAGTTCAAAGCTTTCGTTCGACGAGGGTATTGCCGTAGATCGGGAAGACGAGGGTATTGCCGTACAAACCCAGGCCATTGTCGCCGACAAGTTGGGGCCACGCGCGCTTTTGTTTCGTCCGGAGTCCCCGAAAGCTCCCCGGGGGGCCGGGGATGGCGTGGGATCGCCGGATGAATTTAGGCCCAAATCCGGACGAAAACGAGGAACGCGATTGGGCCGAATTACGCCGTCGTTCGGGGGCCTCGTCAGGAGACGAGTGGAGATGCTCTAAAATCTCTGGTCACCATTGCACCACAAGAATAAATGAGCTTTTCACTCTCATCTCGTAAACATAGCTTTGTGAGGGGTCTGCAATCTTTTACATAAGAATACTAGTTTGGAAAACATAGCTTTGTGAGGGGTCGTAAACATAGTTTGGAAAACTTATATAATAAAACAACAAAACACCAATTCAACCCACAAGATCATGTTAACTAATGGTTATAAATACTAGGTTTTTCACCAAAAAGCCCGGTCCTACCCATGAAAAAAAGGCAAGAAACAAAAGGATGAACAAAAAACATAGACAACCCATACATTTTAAATGATCTCAATATATTGGACGAAAATACAAAATTATCGGGAGCAGAGACATTGACTTAGTGCTGACCATGATTTCATAGAATCCAAATGAAGGGGAAGACTTAGGTAGGATCAAGTTTTAGATGGGATCTATGAGAACAATTTTTTTTAAAAGACAAAACATGTTTGAATATTCTAGAAAAAAATGACAACACACATGTGTGTTACATATGGAAGGTAAAAAGTTTGCAGCTTCAAATTCGACATACACTTAAAGAACTAAAAAAGATAAATTTAGGTGTGAATTGTGTGAAATCCTATTCAACCAGATCTGCCACTATTTATAGTCGAATTTGTCTTTTTTTTTTCTCCAAGTGTAGACCAAATTTTGAGTTGATTTTTTTTTGAGTTGTAAACACAACCCATAGGAATGTTATATATTATTTTTAGATTTTTTTTGCATTTTTAAAATATGTTTTCTCTGGGTTGATCCTACGATCCCACCTAATAGGGAGATCCTATACAAGTCTCTCCCTCTAAATGGAGGTCATGAAAATGATCACAAACCCCATATACATGAATGGTCAATGGATCATCATAACCCTCGCCCACCACCCCAAAAAAAACTGATTTCTGTGTGTTATGTTTGTATTGTGGACGACTATAGAAGTGCACTAAACATAAAAATAAGAGGGAAAATCCAATGAAAACCACATCACGGTGAAAACATCGGAAACACTTGATAACTAGGCTCTAGAGTTTATCTACAAAATCTAAGGGTTTGTTTGATACAAAGGACATCTAAAAGAATCGTGTAGGATTCTTACATATATAAAATTTTCCTATAGAGGTCATTTAATTCAAAGGATTTAACCTTCAGAAATTCATATGAATTGCTTTCTTACACTATGATCTCATAGGATTTCTAGCAAGAGATTAGGGGCTTGTCTGATACGAAGGATTTCCAAAAGATTTTTTTATTAGGATTCTTACCCATAGGAATTTTTTCTATTGAGATCATTTGATTCAAAGGCTCCAAAATTCCTATGGATTCCTTTCGTACACTACAATCCCATATGATTTATAACAAGAGGTTAGACCTCTTGGAAAATTTCCTATGTGCCTATAACAACTAGCACATGCACTCAATCTCTACTAAAATTTTCTGCATTTTTTCTATGGTGCAATCAAACGATTCCTGCAACCGATTCTTGCTTTTTCATTCCAATAGTATTCCAGATGGCAGTGATATACTATTCCTTCATTTTTCATATTCCTATGGTTTCAAAATCCTTTGAAACAAACATGCCCTAGATCTCTTGAAAATTTTCTTATATTTCTATGACAACTATGACGTGTACTCAATCTCTATAGAATTTTTCATGTGTTTTTTACTACGGTGAAAAAATTCTCGGCTTGCTTCTGTCTCTGAAAAGTGAAGGTCAGCTCCACGTGGGTATTCCATCCAAACGATGGGAGAAGAGGATGACACTTGTTCGTATTGAAAACCGGAGACGAAGGGAAAGAGGTTTGATTGGAACATGTTCTACAAGAACTCCTGTGTAGAACACGCCCGTATCTATTCTATGGGCTGGCTTCAGGCCAACCCTACTGCTGAAGTAGAAAGCATCATATTCCGGTTTTTCCAACACTTGATCAGGAAACAACTCCTATAACTAATTTCTACGTTTTTTTATTCTTGTAGAATTTCACATGTCATAACATACTGTTCTTACATTTTCCTGTTCCTTTGTTTTTTAGAATTCTTTGAATTAGACATGCCCTAATTCAGATTACAATGTGTTTGGGAGATGATATTCTATAACCACGTATAATTACAAGTACAAACTCAAATCCATTTGAAAGGTATGAAATACAAATTCCGCAATGAGTAGTGACGAACAATAAACATCACTATTCATTCTGATTTTATTCTGGCATGCCTCCGATAGGCATGAGTTTCAACTTAAAGTTTCACAGTTTATGGAACTTAAATATCCTAATGAGATGTGCTTTCTCTAGATATTTTTGAAAACTTTTTTAAAGTGGTTTTCACGGAGTTTCCAGTGTTGCATGTTCTTAGTACAAACTTGGCCCTCACCTAGTACCTTTTCCAAATATAGTTACCCATATAATTATGTCAAAATAAATTATCATTTCGATATACAGGATTAGATATGATCAGACTTTTTTTTTGTTGACAACTTATGATCAGACTTGATTGGTCCATGATGAGATGGTTTGGTTAGGCTAGGTTTATCCAGAGTCGGCCCCACCTGTAAGCGTTGCCTCGTTTCTCTTCCCGCATCCCATCGCACAGGAGAGGAGAGCTCTCACCGGCGGGCGGCGGCGGCGGCGGCGGCGGAGAATCAGCAGAGATGCCGCACCGCGCTCGCCCCATGACGGGGCTGCTGGTGTTCATGGGCGTCAACGTCGTCCTCCTTAGCACCATCACGCCCGTCTACGACTTCGTCTGCTTCCATCCCTACTGGGACCGCAGGGTACATCCCCTCCCCATTTCCCTTCACCCGTTCTTCTCCACCTCCGGCACAACAAAATTCACAAACGAAACGCTCTAATCTTCCCACCTCCCCTGGTTCTTCCCGGCCGGTAACTTAATTCCCAAATTGTCCTAGTATATTGAACAATTCTTGGCTTGCCGATCGTTACTGCTTCGAGCGTGCTTGCCGGCTGTTTGCGGAAATGACCGTGATCGTCGTTGATTGGGAGATACCCACCGCGTTCATCACAATTCCTGGCTAGAATGAGTCTTTGTTTGGTTGAATTTTTGTTCTAGGTTTGCCCTTGAACATGTGCACATCACTTGTTTGTGGAAATGCCTGAGCGGGGGCAATGGATGATTGGAGTTGCTACTCCTAGTTTCTTCTTTCCCCGTTGCAGATTAATAGGCCTAGGATGTGTTGTTTCGCCCTAAATGATTATACTTGACAAGCCCGTGAGCCGTTGCATTGTGGCAATTCGTTTCGATTGGGAAAACTGCATGTGGATGTGTTTCATGACATAACCATATCCCCCTCTTCTTTATTTCCCAACGATTCACAGTGGGGACTAGAACCATACAGTTCAATCTTTTTTTAGTGTCTTGTGTAACTTCTTGTCCAATTTTGCAGAGAGAACGCCGTGCAAGGGAACGTGAAGCGCTGCAGGTCAAGGGTTCTCTAGAAACTGCAAAATAAACTTTACTAGGTATGTACGTGCTTTCTGATTTTCAAACAGAAAAATATGCTTTCCCCATTCATGCGTTTCTCTCTACTCATACTATGGCATCATAGAGTGCCCTCTGGTGAAATAACTAGACTATGATGATATATTTTTTCCGCATATAGATGTTTCTTTTTTGTTTGTTGAGAAGCGCTCATTTGTTTACATACCATTGTTCTGGGGAAAGTGGGAGGTTTTGCTAATGTATCTTGTAACAAATAGTCTAACGAGTGGCGAAATTGCCTTCAATTGACACTATATATTCTTTTGATTTGTGCAGGTATAAGCTTACATTGTTAGTTTATCACACCCTCGATTGTTCATTTATGTCGGATGGTGAAAGTTTGATGAGAAGTTACAGCAAGGTTTTTTCATTCTCCTTAGGTCACTAGATCTTGTTGCAGTACGCTCCCTCAAAATGTGTCAGTTCCTTGTAATGGCAAACTGAGGAATACCACAGACACGGCGCAATTATTTCTCAAAACTACACTGTTATGAAACTTTTGTCAACTTATCATATGCATCTGGCTGTAACATAAGTACATCGAACCATCTATTTCGGTTCAGACCTGTTGTAACATAAGTACATCGTTTCATCTGGCCTCGCTACATACTATATGCAGTCTTGAAGTTGTTAGTGAAGACCATTCTTCATGACTTCATCCATTTCTCTTCCCTCTATGGTTCTTCTCCCTCAACCACATCAGCAGAAGCTTGTGTCCTTGTGGGCTTGTGCACCACCAACATGTGCAAGATGACAAAAATGCACAGGTGGGAGACAAATCCATCTTTCTTTCCCAAATTGATGGGTATGTATGTGGATTCCAATTCAAATGATACTCCCCAGCAACCAGTAAGTAGATTGTGCAAATCCATCCATGAATTTGAGCTCAAGCTGAGAAGCATCTGCAAAGAGGATTCCGTTGTGCTTACTGCACTGGTGGTGACTGTACATCTGCTTTTTTTGAGCTACTCTGTATGTTTCACTCTATAACTAGATCTCTCCTCTTCTTTGGGTTTGTTGGCTCGGCGGTGCCCGTTCCTTTCTTCATCATTGCCACAAACTCTGAATAATCTATTCTCCCATCCTATATGTTCAAGAAATTAAATCATTCATCATCAACCGAGTACCGGCTATCAGTGTTATTTATAAGCCCCTATATATGTGCAATTTAAGTACTGTGTATCGGATTGCATATCTGTAATGTGTGCTCAGTCTATGGTTGTTTTTCCTTACATTGTCAGTGTCAGCTTCTGAGATGATATCCTTGATCTCTTTGGCATCATACAATCCCTTCTCCTTCAAGGCTTGCTCGAGCTCATCTTTTGTTATGTAGCTGCAACATTTATGAAATAAAACATAACTCATGGTAGATTTTCTAAACTGCAAAATCCAGGGATCTGATCTGTTGATCGTGGTGCTCAACTTACCCACTGTTGTCCTTGTCGAAGTACTGGAATGCTGTATAGAGGTGTTCCTCTCTATCCATCTTGTTCATGTGAACCGTCGCGGTGACGAACTCCTCATAGTCGATCAGTCCATTGCCATCTGCATCAGCCTGGATATATTGAAGTGTAGATGAACTTTCTGAAAATCAAGCATGTAATAGAACTGCGTTCTTGATTGCTGTGTATAGAATGAAGACTCACTGCTTCCATCAGTTGCTCAATTTCATTGTCTGACAGCTTTGTGCCCTGCTTTGCTAGCCCGTTCTTGAGCTCTTCGAGTGTGATCGTGCCACTATTGTCTTTGTCGATGTTTTTGAACATCTCCTTGAGCCCCCTGATCTCCTCTTCCGATAAACACCCAGCTATAACCTGACAGTACAACGTCAAGATTGACTGTCTGATGAACTGCTATCGATGTTTAATTCAACAGTTGGATATGAGGAGGAAAAAAAAATAGTTCGTACCCTCAGTGCAGCTTTCTTGAACTGGTTCATGGCCCTAAATTGCTTCAGCCTGTTGAGGACGACGTTGTCTAGTGGCGTATCGGGTGCATCTCCGTCTTCTTTGATCCATGGGTGATCTGGCAGCTCAAATTTCACAGAACTTTCAGGCCATCTTCTTTCTCAGGAGAATCATATGACATGAATCAGACTTGGGAGAGTGCTTACTGAGGACTTGGAAGGCCGTGAGCCTCTCCTTGGGGTTGATGTTGAGCATCTTCTTGACAAGATCCTTGGCACCTGAGGAGATGGTTGGCCACGGATCGCCGTTGAAGTCGACCTGTCCACGCAGGACGGCGGTGAAGATGGCGTTCTCGTTCTCGGCCCAGAATGGTGGGACACCGGCGAGGAAGATATAGAGCATGACGCCGATGCTCCAGATGTCAGCCTCCGGGCCGTAGCGCCGCTTGAGCACCTCGGGCGCGATGTAGTAGGCGCTGCCGACGATGTCCCGGAACACCTCGCCTTCCTTGAAGAAGACGGAGAGGCCGAAGTCGGTGGCCTTGAGCGGCGAATCTTCCCCTTTGCTCAGCAGGAGGAAGTTCTCCGGCTTGAGGTCCCGGTGCATCACCCCCATGGAGTGGCAGGTGTGCACGATGCCGACGATGGCGCGGAGGAGCGCCGCGGCGGCTCGCTCCGTGTAGTGGCCCTTGGCGATGATCCGGTCGAAGAGCTCGCCGCCGGCGCAGAGCTCCATGACGAGGTGCACGTTGTGCTTGTCCTCGTAGGCGCCGCGGAGGTCCACGATGTTGGGCTGGCCGGAGAGGTGGTACATGATCTGCACCTCCCGCCGGACGTCCTCCACGTCCTCCCTGGTCGCCAGCTTCCGCTTGGCGATCGTCTTGCACGCCAGCTTCTCGCCGGTGGAGCGGTGCGTGCACAGGTGGGTCACGCCGAACTGGCCGCGCCCGAGCTCCTTGCTGATGGAGTATGTGGCGCGCACGTCCTCCATGGCGCGCCCGAGCACGTCGCCCAGCGGGGCTGGCGGCTTGCTGCCCGCCTTGGCATTGGGGGCCGCCGGTGGAGCGGGGACGGTGCTCCCGGTCGACGACGACGCAACGGGCTCCACCTTTGGGGCTGCGGGCGGCGCGGGCGGCTCCTTGCTGTCGTCGCCGGCGTGGCCGGCACCCTTGGAGCAGCATTGGCCCATGGCTCTCCGAGGGAGACACAGGCATGCATGGAGTACCGGCCAAAAGAGGGACCCACATGCAGCATTCTGCGCTTTGTTTGGAAGGCTTGTTTGTGACGAGGAGGAAAAATGGATATGGAGCTTGGAAGGCGTGGAGGGATTGGCGGCAAGGAGCGGCGGATATAGCTTGCTTGCTTGCTCACTTGCTGCCACTATTTGTTTGCTCTCTGTTTTCCATTCTGTTAGTAGGAAGCTCCAATGTTGTACCCGTGGTTGTCAGTTGCTGACACGCCAACCAAAATAACTTCAAATCGCGTGTTACGCTTGTATTTGGCATGATTTTTTCCTAAAAGATTTACAGTTTTGCAGGCCTGCAGTCCTCATGCATAAAATTGAAGTTGATTCAACCTTTCTCATCTGTTATCATCTTGAAATCAAGCATACATAAAGACTCAGGAAATTTCATATCTACCAACCTATTGTACATATTAGCTATAGAATTGGCTATACATGAGATGACAATGTGTTACAGCCAGCAGTAGTCTATAATATTGAACTTGCTCAAAATAAGCTAGTGCATACATGGATTATGCTGAGAATTGACTAGATGTCCCCAAGATGATGCTTCTGTCATTGGCCCTCGTTCGGAGAAACATTTGATACGGTCAATCCACACAACAACTTACCAAATTTTCACATGACACTGCCGGCGTGTTCCCATGAGAGAGAACACTGCCCGTGAACTTATGATGTGTGGACTTTAGACCAGATGGTGGATAAAGGGAAGCAACAGCAACATGACATGTCCATGTTCTTGGTAGCCAAAGACTTTTTGCGTTCAGAAATGTTTGCCTGTGTCTCTGTGTGCACACACTAACATCTTCAGTTAACATATACTCCCTCCGTTTGTTTCTATAATGCCTATAGATTTTTGACATTTATTTCACAATATAAGGCTGTAGCTTGGCTTTTTTTTTTTGATTACCCCCTCCACCGGTCAACTCCCACACGACATGCATGAAAAAAAATCCATACAAAATAGGAAACAATTAATTGAGATTCCTAATGCATGGCCCCAATGATTGCTTAGATTTAGGAAGCAATGTTTTTCTTTCCTTAATTAAATCTAGCTGCGCATATATGGAGAGTCAACCATACAGATTTGTGGAATTTGTTATGGTAAGTTAGAAAGTTATCGATTTCCCTAATCTTAGTCTAATCTCAAATCGTTCAGCCAGGGAGTCTTGTGTAAAAAATACTCTTGTGCTAATTTTCGTGCCAAAAAGCTATAAGCACTATAGAATGGAATGGAGGGAGTATGTAATTGGCCGCTAATGACCATACATTCGCTAATGACCATACATTCGAATGAACCAAAAACTAGGTTCATCTTCAGTTAGTTCATCCATCACTAATAAATAATCTCCATGGTAGACTCTATCAAGAAGAAATTTCAGTTCAGTTTACAAGAAACAATCAACTGCGCAGGCGATTAGCTATGGTTCGTGGAACAATTAAGGAACCATAATCACCAATTAGGCGAGGGAGGAGTGGTTGCAACTAGCTAGTAGCTAGGTAGAGAGCAGTCTATCATCACTCACTATCAGGGCCACCCACCACTCTCACTCAGTGTGGGCTCTTTTCTCCCATTCCCACGGTTCCATCCATTACTTATCGTCAGTGTCCTGATTCATTGCTGTTACCATTACATTGTCACAAATAATGGAAAAAATGACAGATATATCCTGCTAGCCAAACACTGTTGCTAACCACATCTGTTTGCCATGGCTCAGAACATACAACAGGTAAAGGTTTTATTCATGCATATCTGCTGAATATCCATGTGTGCATGTCGTGATGATTTCTTGTGCAGGAAACCACGAGCGGCGGGATGCCGATGGAAGACAAAGAAGAAGAAGAGGAGGAGGAGCAGGGTCATGGTGATCGGCCGCTGCTTCCAGTATATGCACAAGAACAAGATGTCAAGCCATCGACATCGCTATTGCCGGTGAACAGCAGGAGCATGAGGTCAAGAGCTGAGCAGGTGAAGGAGGAGGCGCCTAGATCCGGCATCCGGTCACTCTCCTTCTCCAAGCTGTTCAGCTTCAGGACTGTCACCTCCTCGACCGCCATGGACATTGATCAACTGGCTGCTGAAGATGCCTGCGCAGTAAGTAGATCAAGGGAACTGCCATGGTTCATCATTCATGCATAAATGGCACTGATCCTTGTCTTGTTGCTGATGAAGGAGCAACCAAAGCGGCAGCAACCGAAGCAGGTGTGGCGCTCGCACTCCATGCCCATGACTAGCATGAGGAGGTTCCCTCACGGTCGCAGGAAGAGAGTGGTTGACTCGAGCTCGTTGCCCCGGTTCCAGGTGTCGTCGATGCCCGTGCCCGTACCGGAATCATCACCATCAGAAGCACAAGAAGGAGCCAAGCAGGACGAGGATGCAGAGGAGGTTGGAGAAGAAGATGCTTTCTGCAGAATATGCATGGTGGCGCTAGGTGAAGGGGGCAGTGTTCTGAAGCTGGAGTGCCATTGCAAGGGCGAGCTCGCTCTGGCGCACCGAGACTGCGCCCTGAAATGGTTCGGCATCAAGGGCAACGCCAACTGCGACGTCTGCGGCCACGACGTGCTCAACCTTCCAGTCACGCTCCGCCGTGCCTGTGACGACGCCCCTCCGCCGCTGCTACTACCGTCTCTCGCTGCTGCCGCAACTCCTGGCAATGACAATGGCGGTTGCAGTGGGTTCAGGCGGCACGACACGGTGATCCTGGTGGTGGTGAGCATGCTGGCCTACTTCTGCTTCCTGGAGCAGCTGCTGGTGGACGACCATGGCACCACCGCTCTCGCCATCTCCCTTCCCTTCGCCGGGGTCCTTGGCCTCTTCTCCTCCCTCACCATCACCAAGATGGTCTCCAGGAGATACGTCTGGATCTACTCCGCCGTCCAGTTCCTCTTCATCGTCCTCTTCACCCACCTCTTCTACAGGTACGTGCAGCTGCAGGCCGTCATCGCCATCATCCTCTCCACCTTCCTGGGGTTCAGCGTCGCCATCTGCGCCAACACTGTGCTCCAGATCATCAGGTGGAGGGCCAGGCGGCTGCCGCTGACGGCAGATTCACACCTCCAGGCTGCTCAGCCATAGCAACAGATTTTGCTGCATTCTCCACTCAAGCTCCCTGTTATCATTTCTTCTTCCCCTTGTTCTCTCAGATTTTGTGTACATAGGTAGCTGTGGCCTGCCCTTTTCTCTCAGATTTTGTGTATGAAGACAAAGTTTGAAATACGAAGAAAGAAGGATGTAAGCAAAGTTTTTCTTGATTTTATTCATTCGATTCTAATGTTTGTATTCTCAACATACACTTCCAACTGCCCAAAGCTGACACCTAGCTATCCACCTCCCGATCGCAGAACCTCAAAACTTGTCGCCAGCTTTGAGTGGTCCAATGATGTGATGCCCTACAACTCATCCTTCAGGTTTGAACCAGAGCTCTCCTCGTGAGCAGGGGTTGAACCTGAGCTCTCAGTCTGTGCTGCTGATGAGTCTGGGCGCTTCAACTTGAAAGGGATGCCAGCATGCTTCTTGATGAACCTGTACATTTCCACAATCGTCCTGTCCCCCTCAAAAGTTATCTGCAAAGTTTAGCCAAAACAATCAGACAAACAAATTGAATTGGTATAAGCAATGCAGCACAAAAAGCAGATTTCTCAGGTTTCCCAATTGACTAAAGCCCCATAGTGTTCTTGTGCCCATTTCTGGCTGTGGACTTTTAGCTAGTTGTCCTTAATAATCTACAATGGTATATATGCAGATTTGCTGGTATCTACACATGGAATCTTTTTAAGCAAGAACCCGAAGGACCAATCGGCAGATTTGAGTTATGCATTGAAGTTTTTTTTTACGTGGAGTTATGCATTATACTTAAACATGCATATTTTAAGCTGAGTTTAAGGTGTCTAGAGACGGTCAAAAGATGCATATATTGCCAACAACTAGAAGACGATATGCATAGTAATAGACGCGTCGCTAAATAAAAGGTGAGACATTGTATTTAAGAACTTACAGGCTCAAAGCCTTTCTTCCCAGCTGGAAAAAAGAGTATCGTGGGGAATCCATCAGGCTGAAACAGGAAGCCAGTGTCAATTGCATATTCTGGAAACTGTTGCACGGTTGTGAATGAAAAAATTCGAGCATGTACATTTTCCATGTATCAATAAAAGAAGGTGATTAGAACAAAAACAGAGCTAAATGGAACACAAGTTTAAAGCGTCAATATTTTGGGGAATCAGACCCTCATAAATATCATACTCTGTCTCCTAACATCATGTATTTCTGATAGCCTATTAAGACCTATGCTATGCACAGGCTGGACTATCTCTTTAGTCAACACAAGAATTTATCATGATGCACATGAATAAATATGTGCTGGAACAAATGTACTTTCGCATATATATGGAAGCAGACAAATAATGGATCTATACTTTTTGTGCACTATAAACAAGTGCAACTGCAAAGTTGAGAGAGAAAGGGTTAGTGTAACTTCCACATGTTTTAAAATAGCAATATTTTATAATGAGCATGTACAGGTTTTGTGACTGCTGATGGCCCACCATGACAACACTTGGGAGAAGTTTAGTACTCCTTCATGCCCTAAATACTTGTCGCAAATTTAAGAAAAATGTAGGCTAAAATCTGTCTAGATTAATTGAACCTACGACAGGTATTTACGGCTGGAGGAGGTTAAGTAATATCCAGTTTGAAGAAAACAATAGGAAAACGGTCAAAGACAACAGACACCAACACTAACCTTGGCACGAGGATGCTCGTTGTTTGTGCCATCCATTTTGGCTATTACAAGCGAGTCGATGCCATGAAGAAGCTTGGCCAGCTTGTTGTAGGTAGGTTCTAGTGTCTGACAATGCCCACACCATGGTGCATATATCTGCATCCAAATGATGTCGTGTTACAGACAATTAAAAGGTTCCATCTTCTCAAATACATGCAAGAACATACCTCCAGAAGGACATCTTTTGATTCATCCAGAACTATTTGATCTAGGTTCTTGCCAACAACAACTTTGACATCCTCATCATTCTGTATGGGAACACAAAGATTGTGTCAATGTAGTATGAATAATGATGTACAAAGGAGATATGAGATCATTCTTCTCGACTCACAGATTCAGGTACTGGGTCAGACTTGTAGAATGGTGTGAGCTTGTCCTCAAGGAAATCTTGGGCAAATTCCTGGGTATTACAAAAAAAGGGCATGATTATTTAAGGAACATAGTAATTTCTGATCCATCCTTGCTAGTACTAGAAGAGCCTTCCAATAGACATTGAAAACATCAATGACTATAGTAGCTAGAAAAATGTAGAAAGTGCTAATTTGGAAAAAGATGAGAAAATGCACTGATATATGATTTTCAAGCAACATACACTTAAGTATGGCTGAAATATACAAGCGTATAAAGTAAATGATAAATCAAATAGTAGCATTTAGCAAAAACAGGCACGTCAGCTAAAAATGCAGTAACATAGCAGATACTCTCTTGCAAATGTTGACCACACTCTGAAGATTTTACTTCTACGCTAGTACCGAATTTCTAAGCATATTTCAGCAATTACCTTAATGTTTTCCAGTGAAATTTCACCACTAAGGAAAAACTTCTTAGCGTCTTCATTCCCAGTGTACGCAAGAACCTGCAAAGTAATCGAAGTCAAATTACTGCATTCTGTTTTTGTCAAATAAATCAATGCGCAGGAAAACAAGATTGACAATAGAGGCATTACTGTGGTTTC
Organism: Lolium rigidum; assembly: GCF_022539505.1. Taxonomy (NCBI): domain Eukaryota; kingdom Viridiplantae; phylum Streptophyta; class Magnoliopsida; order Poales; family Poaceae; genus Lolium; species Lolium rigidum. Next base: position 246,910,867 of record NC_061510.1, on the reverse strand, counting down.
TTGTCCAGTAATTCCAAAGTAATTGGCAACAGGTTCACCAACTTCCTCACTGTCTCGCTCCACAAAGACAAATAAAAGCTGCATTTGAGGCACATACTACATCAGTGCTTAGTGAGATATCCACATGAACAAACCCACGTTACAAAGAAATTAATTAGTGAGTTGGATGCAGGATTGGGTTATACATCATGTAACACAAGAAGGTACGGAGTTCATCAAGCACTGGACCCATCAAGAAGAAAAATTACCTCTCCCTTGAATGGTTTTGCTGCTTCCTTAAAGATGGGCAGAAATTTTGAGGCCTCACTTGCAACAGCAAATAGTAAAACCTGAATCACAAAACAGAACACAGCAGATCAGTAAAGGAGTATTACAACATGCGCCAGACAACATGAGAATCCCATGGCAGACGACTTGACATACCTGCTTCTTGATTGTGCTTTCAAAGATTGCAGGGGCGTTCTCCTGTGTGAGGGTGGTGATCAACGGAAGCTTGTTCGCCGACACAAACTCAGCAATGGCAGATGCTCTGAACTCGCCGTCTGCACAATGTACATACATTATTTCTGACTTGACAGTCAAGCCATCTAATATAGATGGAAAGAAAAATGCACGTGCTGGAGGCTGAAGCAGGTTAGATATGGAGAATACCATATATGGTCACTTTCTCCTCCTCTTTCTTCAGCAAGACTACGGCTGGGCGCTTGGACTGCGGGTCAATGTGGAAAAGCTTAGCTACATCAGGGCTAGCGGTCTGGTAAAAGTTGACGGTGTCTTCCAGCCTTGAAGCAGCAGCAAGCTCATCGCTGTGAGAACCCTACAACAGCATTTGAAAACAGAAGGATGTTTGATGACCAAACCACAGTCTGCAATAGCTAAACATACAAGCACATCTCGAACGCTAACTGGGTAATTGTTCTGAGCACATGGAAACAAAGCATACAACATTTGACTTAATGATGATTCTGGAATTTGTTCTCAGCACATGGAAGCAGAACATGCATTCAGTAAAAAACAGATACTAGCTGCATTGCATTTAGGGTCAGCGTCTCTTACAAACAAACAAAGGGGGACGGGTAACATGGCCCGATCTGGTTGCAATTTGAAGCAATTATTAGGTTGACTTGGCTGCATCGAGAACGTGCACGCACGAGAAGGTAAGTGGCGTACCGAGAGGGATTCGAGGAAGGCGAGGACGGCGGTGTCGTCCCCAGTGACGATCCTCTCGGCTTCGTCGGCGGTGGTGATGTTCTGCACCCCGGGCCCGAGCTTCTTCGTGATCCAGGCGACGATGGCATCCCTGCAGAAAACAAACAAATCCCCAACGAATGAGTGACTGAACTGTACTTGGGTGCTCTGGCGGGTATACTCCTTAGTTGGTCACGTACTTGGTCCTCTCGCCGGTGTAGTCCTTGTGCACGCCGTCGATGAAGAAGAGGAGGGTGGGGAAGCCCTGCACGCCGTACTGCTCCGCGAGCTCCGCCTCGTCGGTGGCGTCGACCTTGGCGAGCGCGACGTCGAGGTTGTGGAGGGCGAGGTGGGTGGCGGCGGCGGCGTAGTCCGGCGCGAGCGCGCGGCAGTGGCCGCACCAGGGCGCGTAGAACTCGACCATGGCGTGGCGGCGCGCGGCGAGGAAGGAGGAGAAGTTGGCGGCGGTGAGGGGCACGACGTGGGTCTCGTCGATCTCGGCGTCGGAGGAGGAGGAGGGGTCGGGGTCCTCGAAGAGGTCTTCGTCGTCGTCGTCGTCGGAAGGGGAGCCCTCCTGGAGCCAGCCCTCGGGGTCGTTGGCGGCGATGTCGTCGGCGTTGTCGATGATGTAGTCCAGGTCGTCGTCGCGGGCGGCGGCGGCGGAGACGGAGGCGAGGAGGAAGGGGGTGGCCAGAAGGAGGAAGAGGAGGAGAGATCGATGCATCGCCATGGCCGCTGTGGAAGCAGGCGGTGATTTCCGACTGAGATGAGAAGTAGAGTAGCGGAGTATTTGAGAAGAAAGGGGGCGAGGAGGGCGTGACTCACTTAGCAACGGGGCAAAAACCAAATTCCGTTGGAAATGATATGGTTCGTGATGCTAATCCTACTTGATTCATGTACATTTCACATGAATCGTCACATAAATCCACCAACGGCCGGATCAAGTGCTTATAGCTAGCATGTATGCACAATTATGTTTTGTTCATATGTAAAACTCTCAGCATCATGAGAACCAAGAGTTTTATGATACCACCCAAAACACTATTAGGTTATTAGGCAATTTTTAAATGAGTTTAATTGTCGAAATCATCCTCATAGTAGCACTAGCACATTTAACAAAGTGCAGGAAAGCAAGAAAACCTAGCAGATCTCAACATAGAACAACTACTAGTGTCTAGTGATAAGAGTAAGAAGAGAAGCACATACGCTTGAGCCTCGGAAGGCAACACACAACATCACCATGGCCGTTGTTGATGTCACCCATAGTATCGTAAAGTCGTCGATTCCACAGAGGTCGGCATGAATGCAGCGAGCCGGCTAGGACGATGTAAGTTGGCGATGAAGAACTTGAACATCGGCAGGGTAACGCCGCGTGGTGCCGAGTTGTCGACGGAGCCCGTGAAGCCGACCCTTGGTGATGTCACACCCGCGAGCTGCACGTATGAGCCCCTATCATGAGATTATGCCGAAGAACTTGAATAGCAGGAAGCAGTTGAGCCGAGGCACTCCCCAGAAACCTTATCGTCCGTCTCTCTGTGTAAGATCTCAGCATAGGGGGTAAATATGCAAGTGGTCCATTGTTAGGGTACCATCAACCCTCTTTAGTAAAAAATGAACTAACTTGATGATGTCATGGATAAAAGTTAGTTCATTTTTAGACAAAAATGATAAAGAGTGCCCTAATAGTGAACCACTTGCATCACCAATAGGGGGTTTCGACGCCATGCTCTCCCGGCCAACCATGCACGTGGTCGCTTTTATGGGGAAGAACAGAGGATGAAGCATGAACTGAAACTCACGACAAGAGAGTTAGAATGGTTGAACACTCTCTAGGTCTATTCTGTCTACCATCGGTAGCAAGTTTCACTCAATGTCGGCTCGGTACTAAGCCATCATAGGAATACCCTCTGGTGGAGCTTATAAGTCACACTCCTCGGCCTTTCGTGAGCTTCCTAGAGATTTCCCCAATCTCCCGCACCGCGACTAGAATTATCGCTCATATGTGTGTGTTCTTTCAAGATCAACCATGTAGGACGACGTCTCCAGCTCACACAGAGTCGCTCAGAACACATTAAGACATAGTTAACCTGCCTTACAGTAGCTACAAGAGAATTGCATTTGCAGCAGAGTGGAAGTATACATTTGTTCTTACTTGTTTTCCTAGGTCCTACTTCACGAAATCTCTAATCACATACGTTGGGTCACCCCCTCGGAAAATCATGTTGTTCTCAAACCCATATCCATCGATGCAAGGACTATCATGCTTCTTAATTATCCTTTTGTGAAAGGGTCTGCCAGATTCTTAGCCATTTAGATATAGTCCAACACTATAGCTTCAGGGTTTTTCTGTTTTCTCACAGACATTAGTCTCCTCTTGACATGTTTTGAACCCTTCATATCATCATTGGAACTGTTCAATATGATAATCATTATTTGGTTGTCACAGTTCATAAGGATAGCCGGTATGGGTTTCTCAACCATCGGCAAGTCTATCAAGAGCTCACGAAGTCATTTCGCTTGGACTATTGTTACGACTAATGATGTGAGTTCCGCTTCCATTCTTGATCTCGTTAAGATGGTATGCTTGCAAGAGTGAATTCCATAGATCATGGTTCCCTTTAGATAGTGCATCACTATCTCATAAGCATGCCAATGATCATCTCCCGGGTTGACCATAAATCAGCTTAGTTTGCACACAACAAACGAGATGTCAGGCCTCGCGGCGCATGCTAAATGCATGAGCGAACTAATGATTTGAGAGTATCTCAATTGACCTTCGCTGAATACTCATTTTTTCGAAGCAACACACTAGAGTCATAAGGGGTCGGATAAGATTTGCAATTAGAGAAGCCAAACTGCTCAACACATTCTCAACATAATGTGATTGCACAAGTACAATCCCATTATTCTCATCTCTCAATAGATTGATGTTTAAGGTAACATGTAAGGGTACATTGCACAAGTACAATCCCATTATTCTCAACAGATTCAAGTATGGATGCCATGTAAATAAAGATACATCTTGTGTGTTGGCTTCAAGATCATCGATTTGAAGACATATATGTGATATGATCAAGAAGAAGAAATGAAGATGGAGTTATTATGTGGAACTCAATATTAGCCATGCTCTATCTTATGAGAGTATGAGAAGGTACAAGGTTAAGTCGGGCAAGTTCAAGATGAGCATCTCAAGTGGATCACATGCTTGAAGCTTGCCGTCCATTTGGTGATAATGGACATGTGAAGATGTGCATCAATAGAGCTTTCCCATCATGGTGTATGGGGGAGCATTTGTGAGTCTTCACGAAGCGACGATGATCAAGTGAGGCATTCCAGCTTGAGTGGAACTTGAAGAGCTATCATCAAGATCAAGCGGGATGCGCAATGCAAAGGTATGGCCTTGCTAGGTTTTCCTTTTACCGGTCTCAAGGTGGTTGTTGGGAGACCAGATTATAGGATAGATAGCCGCACTATCAAGAGTTCGGTTGGGTAACTTGATCGCATCGTCTTAGGGAGCTCAATCCTTTGCATACTTTGCATATTCCTATTGCTTCTTGGTGTTTCTCTGTGTGAGGTTCTTGAGCTTGTTGCTAGCTTTACAACAAGCCCAAGTTCATCGAAAACGGAATCTGCATGCATCTTCTATTGCATTTTCGAGTTTGGACGTCTTCACCGATTCTTGACGGTGGGAGACTCCCTCTCTAAAATCATCTAAAAATGTTCTGTGAGGAGTCTCCATATTTCCAGTTTTTTTGGGGTTCTATTTGTCGTTATCTTTCCAACAAAATTGGTTTCATGTCAATCGGGATCCGGACACAAAAGTTATCACAATTTTTGTATAGCATGTTTTCCTGCTCACCCGGTCAGGGACCCGGTCGGCCGGACCGTGCGTCGGGCTGGCTCCGGCCTGCCGCCCGGTCGGCCGGACTGTGCGCCGGACTAGCTCCGGCCTGCCGCCCGGTCAGTCGGCCTCTCAACCGGTCGGCCCGGCGTGCCGACCGGTCGGCCGGGCGCCAACCGGGTGACCTACTGGAAGACGCAAAAATGACCCCGCTCGGAGTCCGACCTGCCGCCCGGTTTGGACCGGCGAGTCCGGTCCCTGGCCCGGTCTGACCGGGTCCTGAACCGGACGGCCCGGTCCATGGCCCGGTTGACCGGCTTCCTCGACGGTTGACTCAGCCCAACTTTTTCCCAACGGTTATATTTGCTCTTGGGCTATAAATAGCCCTTCTTCCACCTTGGGCTGAGTTAGTTCTTCCTATTCTCTCTCCTCCATTGTTGCATTTGAAGAACTTGCTCTCTCTCTTGTCTCCCCCCATGATTCTTGCTCATTCTTGAGGGATCTAAGAGAGGAGATCTAGATCTACAACCTCCACCAATCCATTTCTTCTCTAAGTGAGGGGAACTCTTGGGATCTAGATCTTGGAGTCTTTTGTTGACTTTCCCCATTGTTCTTCCTCTCCAATCTCATCCTAGCATTTGTTGTTTGGGTGCGATTTGAGAGTGAAGGATTTGAACACCTCTAGTGTTCTTGCTTTGCATCATTGCATAGTGTTGAGCTCTCCACCACGATTAGTTCGAGTGAGAGACCGTGAGCTTGTTACTCTTGGAGGAAGACCGGTTTGTGCTTGTAAACTAAACGATAGTTTAATTCCGCATTCCTACAAGACAAATCCGCAAGAGTTTTTTAATTGCCTATTCACTCCCCCTCTAGGCGACATCTCGATCTTTCATAACATCAGCTTCTCCAAGGTATTTCATCTCAAAACATTGAGTTGCAAAGGTTTTGAACTCTTCAACTACTTTTAGCCTTGTCCCAAAAAATGGTATGACATCCACATATAAGCATAGGACAACTCCCTCGTCCTCACCATGACAGTAGTACACATATTTGTCAGCTTTATTTGAAATAAAAGCCCACATATGTCGAAGTTCTTTCAAAGTTCTCATGCCATTTTGCTTGGAAGCTTGTTTGAGGTCATACAAAGATTGTTTTAACTTACAAAACTTTATTTCTTGACCTTTCAATTTAAACCCATCAGGCAGTTCCATGTAGAGTAATATAGTTTTTTTAATTTGTTATCTCCTGCCCGTTGGGGTAGAGTAATATAGTTTTTTTTCCGCTTGGGTGAACTGCTCTTCTCGTATAATGTGAATTTCTCAGCAAGTGCATTAATCTTTCTATTTTATATATCTTTTTACTTGTAATTTGGCAATCTAGCTTTGTTTTAAATTACTGGTCGTGTGAAATTTATCAGTTTGTTTTTGTTTTGTGTGTTATGTATAAGTGAACTTCTTAATATTCCACATCGGACTCCTGTTTTTTGAATGCTTTTTAGACTGAGCTATTCTTTATGAGCATATTTTTATCTTTAGGCAGATGATTTTATTTGTTTATCTACATCAGTGAACTTCTTAAGCTTTAATTTGTTAAATCCCTGCATAAATTAATTTTAATTGAATTATTTATTACTATTATAGTATTTTTCTTTTAGGATGGAATGTTGGGGTGTGGAAGAGGGAGTGGGTTGCCCCCCCCCCCCCAATATCAGGATCTGTCATCTACATGAGCATTTTTGTGACAAGGAGCATTACTGGCCGCGCGCCCAGGAGGAGGAGCAGCCGCGCCGGTGGAGCTCCTAGCGTAGATAAGCGCCTTGCTCGCCTTAGTTGACCAGCTCAACTCATCCTTAGCGACTGTGAATTTGGCAGTGCGCAATTACCGCAGACTCTTACTCTTTATCAACCACTCTAAGCCCCAGATCACCCTAATGTTAACACCCACGACAAGCCGCCACCGTCCACTCTACACCACTGCCGGAATCGAGAACCGAGATGCAGAATTTTACAAGAGAACTCAACTTCACCTCACAACACGATCTATTTTCTGGCAAGAATCATTGGCTCTCATACGAGTTGATATGCCTGAATCTCACCCCTACCAGTTTACGCAAAAAAAGGGGTCAAATTCAGAGATCCATTGCAGTGGATCTAGATGATCAGAGGAGCGCCCAATTACATACAGATGCCCAAACCCTAGCGGATCGGAGGCTAAATAGGGGAAGAAGACAAACAAGTGACTATTTGTACTAAAGTGCGAGGATGTAAAACTGAAGAATCGGATTACAAACAATTCCGACAAACTGAAGCGATATCTCTAAAGTTACTGAAGATTGATAGCCCTTTACTCTTCGTCTGATGAGTTTAGGGTCTGACATGACTTTGCAATTAAATAGTTGCATGGTTTTTGGTAATGAAGTGCTGCACATTGGTTGCTTTTTAATAAGGATTCTGGAACTGCCCATGTGTTCCCATGACCATCAGAAAGCTGATGTTGGTGCTGCCATAGATTGAAAAAACAATCCTATAAATTATTCTGCACAAAAGCTGTGGGCATAATCATGCGTCCCTGTTCCAATTAAAAAATAGCTTACATTTAGCAGGCATATAATTATCTTCCTAATTTCCTGATTTGTTTAGTCTCTTGATGTATTCTACTAATTTGATACCTTGTATCATTGTATGTATGGCATCCCTTGATTCAATCCTACAGTAGTATGATACTGCAAATTAATAAACCTGATGAGCTTCACCTTCTTGATATAATCATGCACTAGTATGCTACTGCACAGTTTAAGGAGCATAGCTAGCTAATCTTATAATTGTGTAAGTTGTTCCACTGTCTGTAGAGTGAAAACTTCTTCAGGTATCTCTAGTGCAGCATAAAATTCTTCTTCCTCGAAAACCAGATTAGACAATGTTCTCTTGAAGCTGCTTACAGCATCTTCCGGATGCCCTTTTGCTATGGATGCCTGCAATTCCATTTATAATTGTAAGTAACATATCACAAGAACTAACCTGCACACTTTGCAAAGAACAGATAACTGACTTTATCGCCAAATCAGTTTTGAATGAGATTCCTGCCTATGCAAAGTAAATGGTGTGAAACATCCATACATACATACCAAATGCATTTCATCAAGCTTGAAAAGGCAGAATCTCCAGTTCCTAGACTCTATCCCATCAATGTACACAGAGATGTTACTCCATTGAACATGGTGGAATTCCAAGCGATTCAGACCAAACCCAACCCCAGCACCTATAGCTTTAACAAATGCTTCTTTAAGACACCAGTACCTACAATATATGAATTAGATCATGAAAAACATGAAGAGATTTCAACTGTAAACATAGCACACTTCTTTCAAAAGCAGAACTGCTTCATTGGTACTGTGTGATGCTTGCTTACTCATTCCCATGTAAATTAACTGAAAGTACATTATAAAAGATGTGGGGAGATGTACAAATTGTTGGCATTCGTATGCTTAAATTTTAAAAGGTACCTCCTCCGTCCCAAAATATAAGATGCATTGCAGCCAATCTAGGATGGTTGTAATAACATCTTATAGTATGGGACGGAGGGAGTAGAACTCAAGCCACATGCAGCACAATAGGTTGTTCAGGTGCAGTGATGACAAATTTTTGGACATGAGAGTGCAGGTACTTGGTTAGGTTTCAGCAGAAATTCATAATTCAGGTATGCGATATCTATTTCTCTTGTCTTGTGTCGCCGGATGATTAATCGGTCCAGGCAAGTAATGCACCAATCACACTGAATTTGACTTGCTGACCCACCAAGCACCTTTTAATCGGCCAGTTAACTGTTGATTCTGCTGCTTTTAATCAACCACAACTCTGAATGCTGATCTGCATATACTATTAGCAGAACCCAGAGATTTGTTATGCATAAATATTACTCAAGTCACATACAGCTCAATGGGTTGCTAAAAACTGTGACATCTATGTACTTAGGTGCAGTAATGACAACTTTTTGTATATGGGATAATGGGAATACATGTACTTGGTTAGATTTCAGCAGAAATCCATAATTCAGGTCTTCCATATCTACCACTCTTGTGACTCTTGTCTCATGTTGCCGTCTTGGTGATTCTAGAACTAGCTCACAGTCCTCTGAATTATACTAGCTCATAGTTCAGTGAATTATCAATTAGGATAGAGCTTCTGACGCTAGCTCAACCACAACTCTGAATGATGATTCTGCATATACTATTGTCTATTAGACAGGTCCCAACATATAATTACCTGTAGAACTCCGTTAACATCTCAACAGAACCACCAGCACGATCAATGCAGTTCCACTCATGGTCTGTAAGGTACAAAGAGAAGTTCTTAAGGAATTCCACAGTGGTTTCTCCCTGGGGCTTAGAGATGCATACAATGTCAAGGCCAACAAGGCAGAGGAGCTCAGATGCTATGCCGACGTAGTCACCCTGATGCGACGTGTTGAAATTGAAGTTTCTGAAGGCCGCAGTTCCGTTCTTCTGCAAGATAACAAGGGTATATACTTAATTGAAGAGCGATCGATCAATCGCAAAAGCTACTCAGCCTAACAAATGCTCATTTTATCTGTTGATGCAGATTAGACTGAAGAGCAAAAGAATGTTTTTAACTGTAAGAGTGAATGATTTGTTGTAGCAATGTCCGGATGTAAATTGATTGAGCAAGCTGCAGTACCAGATACGGCTTCCCCTCGACCGTGCGGCGTATGTCTATTTGGTGGAACGGAATGCCAAGAACATGGTGCACAAGCGAGTACTGGAGCAGCCGGCTGAGGAGCGCTCGTTTCCTGTCTTCCTCCCTGACAAACCTGCACCAGTGAGTTGGGAAGATCAATCTCCGACCAATTCGAACGCAATCCTACAAATTCCAACTTTTTTCTCATCCAATCTACTAATAGCAATATATGGAATCAGTGGAGCAATTTTTGAAGGGATAGTGGAGCAAAATTGGTCAGGCGAGGAGCGAAGGAAGTATCGGTAAAAGGTGAATCGGGAGTTGAATTGGTCGGCGTGTATACCTGGCGATGGCGGGGTGGTGGTGCGGCGGCAGGAGGGCGGCGGCGGCTTGGAACTGCGCGGGGGAGGGGCACCAGCGGGCTATGTCGACGAGCCACCTCCGCCGCGCCCCGCCGCCGTGCGTCTCCGCCATCTCATTCCTTTCCAGTCCCTTCTCCAAGACGGGCGCGGGTGGTTCGTTTAGTCTGCCTCGGGATGGCAGGGCGCGCTTGGAGCTGGAGGCGGGGGATGGGACGCCTCGCCGGCCGCCGCCGGCACCCCACGTCAGTTTTGTTTGGAAGGAGAAGCACAAGGGGAAAAGACAAGCAAAGGACGGGCTTGGGCTTTGTGAGATCGTCGCATAAATCTTCGAAATTCAGGTCTCTTTTGATTGCAGGATTTCAAGAAACATAGGATTAATGGCTCTATCAGTTTCTACAAGTTTACGCATGAATTTTATAAGAATCGTATTTGGACGGTGCGTACGAGAAATTCAGAGGATAGACGAGACGGAGTAAAAAATATATATAGAGAGAGAGCAGAGCATTGGACTTTTCAGCGGGAAAATAAAATGACTTATCATCTTATGTTTTGTATTGTTGAATTCTTACAAAACGGACATCATATGCAGGAATATTACGAAATTCTCTATAAACCCAATCCTACGATCAAAGGGTCTTTATAGGAAAAAAAACCGTTACAATTTAAATCCTTCAAAATTCCTAAAAAAAATCTTACAAAGAACATATGATTGTTTTATACTCCCTCCGATCAATATTACTTGATGTTAAATTGGATGCATCTGCAATTAAAATGTGTTTAGATACATCTATATTAGCATCAAGTAATATAAGTCGGAGGGAGTAGATAATCTGCTGCGATTATATCAATTATTAGTCAATGGCACACTAAGATGCAAGTAGATCTACAATAAACTTAAGTGGGAAACCTAACATGGGTATTACACACATTGTTTTGGTAACCTTCCTTCACTAACAAATGCGCTACGCCATTACATATCGACGCGCGTGCCTGACCGAGTGACCCGCAAAAACCTTGAGCATCGACTTTATTTCCTTGACGAGAGGGGGGCCTTTGTCTTTGCTTCCCAGTTTTGCTAGAGCACCCACACAATCAGTCTCCAAACAAGCTTTTTCAACACCTTGATCATTGGCTAATTTCAAAGATCATCTGCAGGCAGGAAGCTTAGCACTCTCTAGTTTTGAAGCATATGTTGAAAAATGGCCCAATCTAGCTTGGAACTGAAGGGACAAATCTTACCCTATATGGACTTTGGTGCTAATGAAAATTAAATTAGGTAAGTAATGTGTTTACAAGTTTTATACACATGAGTTACTTCCATTCATGTTTGAAGCAAGGTGATTGGTTATCCCGACATAAAATGAATTTGGAGAAGACGGCGTCTTATGTTATCACTAGATATTTTCCCGCAGGTTCAGATGGTATGGCCGGCCAACAAGTGTTTTCCTAACAGAACCCTGGTCGGACGGACATGAACGAAATCTCGAACACGTTCACCCATCTAACCTGTCAGTGTAGGGATACGTTGCATAGAAAATAAAAAATTTCCTACCGCGAGAACGCAAACCAAGCCAAGATGCAATCTAGAAGATGGGAGCAACGAGGAGATGATCGAGGCTCACCCTTGAAGATTTCCAAAGCCTACAAGATGAGGCTCTTGTTGCTGCGGTAGACGATCACTTGCCGCTTCCAAAAGCGCGTAGAAGATCTTGATCACGGTGCCACGATCGGGTAGCACCTCCGTACTCGGTCACACGTTCGGTGTTGATGAAGACGACGTCCTTCTCCCCGTTCCAGCGGGCAGCGGAAGTAGTAGCTCCTCCTTGAATCCGGCAGCACGACGGCGTGGTGGCGGTGGCGATGGAGAACTCCGGCGGAGCTTCGCTAAGCGTTGCGGGAGAGGTGGAGGAGGTGGGGTGGCTAGGGTTTGGGAGAGGGGGTGGCCGGCCACTTGAGGGGTGCGGCCAAGCTGTGGCTTGTGGTGGCCGGCCCCCTCCCCTTGTCCCTCATTATATAGGTGGAACACCCAAGAGTTGATCTACAAGTCTTCGAATAAGACCCCAAACCAAAACCTTCCATATGACATGAAACCTACCCAAGGTGGGATTCCCACTTGAGGTGGGACTCCCACCTTTCCTTGGGAGGGGGTGGCCGGCCACCTTAGGTGGAGTCCACCTGGGACTCCACCCCCTAGGGTTGGCCGGCCATGGGTGGTGGAGTCCCTCCGGGACTCCGCCTTCCAAAGTGATTTCTTCCGTACTTTTCTAGAACCTTCTAGAACCTTCCATAAATGCACCGGATAATTTCCAAACTTGGAATATGACTTCCTATATATGAATCTTATTCTCCGGACCATTCCGGAACTCCTCGTGATGTCCGGGATCCCATCCGAGACTCCGAACAATATTTCGAACTCCATTCCATATTCAAGTTCTACTATTATAACATCAAACCTTAAGTGTGTCACCCTACGGTTCGTGAACTATGTGGACATGGGTGAGAACTCTCTCCGACCAATAACCAATAGCGGGATCTGGAGATCCATAATGGCTCCCACATATTCAACGATGACTTAGTGATCGAATGAACCATTCACATACGATACCTATTCCCTTTGCCACGCGATATTTTACTTGTCCGAGGTTTGATCATCGGTATCACTCTATACCTTGTTCAACCTCGTCTCCGACAAGTACTCTTTACTCGTACCGTGGTATGTGGTCTCTTATGAACTTATTCATATGCTTGCAAGACATTAGACGACATTCCACCGAGAGGGCCCGGAGTATATCTATCCAGTCATCGGGATGGAAAAATCTCACTTGTTGATCCATATGCCTCAACTCATACTTTCCGGATACTTAATCCCACCTTTATAACCACCCATTTACGCAGTGGCGTTTGATGTAATCAAAGTACCTTTCCGGTATAAGTGATTTACATGATCTCATGGTCGAAAGGACTAGGTAACTATGTATCGAAAGCTTATAGCAAATAACTTAATGACGTGATCTTATGCTACGCTTAATTGGGTGTGTCCATTACATCATTCATATAATGATATAACCTTGTTATTAATAACATCCAATGTTCATGATTATGAAACTAATCATCTATTAATCAACAAGCTAGTTAAGAGGCTTACTTGGGACTCTTTGTTGTTTACATATCACACATGTATCAATGTTTCGGTTAATACAATTATAGCATGGTATATAAACATTTATCATAAACATAAAGATATATAATAACCACTTTTATTATTACCTCTTGGGCATATCTCCAACAGTCTCCCACTTGCACTAGAGTCAATAATCTAGATTACATTGTAAGGTATCTAACACCCATGGCATTCTGGTGTTGGTCATGCTTTGCCCCAGGGAGAGCTTTAGTCAACGGATCTGCTACATTCAGATCAGTGTGTACTTTGCAAATCTTTACTTCTCCATCTTCGATGTATTCGTGAATCGAATGATAACGCAACTTGATATGCTTCGACCTCTTGTGTGACCTTGGTTCTTGTGCATTGGCGATGGCACCCATGTTGTCACAGTAGATGACTAGTGGGTCCAATGCACTAGGAACCACACCGAGCTCTACAATGAACCTCTTCATCCATACCGCTTCTGATGAAGCCTCTGAAGCCGCTATGTACTCCGATTCTCTTGAAGACTTTGCCACCGTGCACTGCTTCGAGCTTGCCCGACTCTACTGCAGCACCATTCAATATAAACACGTACCCGGATCGTGACTTAGAGTCATCGGGATCGGTGTTCCAACTTGCATCGGTGTAACTGGTTACAACGAGCTCTTGGTCACCTCCATAACAAAGAAACATATCCTTAGTTCTTTTCAAGTACTTCAGGATATTCTTGACCGCTGTCCAGTGTTCCATTCCTGGATCACTTTGATATCTGCTAGTCAAACTAATAGCATGTGCTAGATCCGGTCTTGTACATAGCATGGCATACATGATAGAGCCTACTGCCGAGGCATAGGGGATCTGACTCATCCTTTCTCTTTCTTCTGCCGTAGCCGGACCTTGAGTCTTACTCAAGACCTTGCTTGGTAACATAGGTAAGAATCCTTTCTTACTTTCGTCCATTCTAAACTTCTTTAGAATCTTGTCCGAGTATGTACTCTGTGATAGCCCTATTAGGCGTCTTGATCTATCTCTATAAATCTTGATGCCTAATATATACGATGCTTCACCAAGGTCTTTCATTGAAAAACTATTATTCAAATAACCTTTTACACTCGCTTAATAGTTCTATATCATTCCCAATCGGTAATATGTCATCTACATATAATATCAGGGAATGCTACGGAGCTCCCACTCACTTTCTTGTAAATACGAGGCCTCTCCATGACACTTGTATAAACCCGAAGTCTTTGATCACCTTATCAAAGCGTCGGTTCCAACTTCTTGATGCTTGCTTCGGTCCATAAATTGAACGCTGAAGTTTGCATACTTTGTCGACATTTTTAGGATCGACAAAACCTTCGGGTTGTACCATATACAACTCTTCCTCAATGTCTCCATTAAGGAACGCCGTTTTGACATCCATCTGCCAAATCTCATAGTCGAAAAATGCAGCTATTGCTAACAAAATCCTCACAGATTTTAGCTTCGCTACGAGTGAGAAAGTCTCATCGTAGTCAACACCTTGAATTTGTCGGAAACCCTTTGCGACAAGTCGAGCTTTATAGACGAGTAATATTACCATCGAGCATATGTTTTTCTCTTGAAGATCCATTTATTCTCGACAGCCTTGCGGCTATCGAGTAAGTCTACCAAAGTCCATACTTTGTTATCATACATGGATCCCATTTCGGATTTCATGGCTTCTTGCCATTTGTTGGAATACGGGCTCATCATCGCTTCTTCATACGTCGCAGGGTCTTCATCATTGTTGTCCACAATCATGACATTTAGACAAGGATCATACCAATCGGGAGTGGCACGTTCCCTTGTCGATCTGCGAGGTTCAATAGCTATCTCATTCGAAGTTTCATGATCATTATCATTAGCATCCTCTCTTGCCGGTGTAGGCGGCACAGGAACAACTTCCGGTCATTGCGCTACTCGATCAACAAGTGAAGATTCATCAATCTCATCGAGTTCTACTTTTCTTCCGAGTCACTTCTTTAGTGAGAAATTCTTTCTCAAGAAAGGTTCCGTTCTTAGCAACAAAGATTTTGCCTTCGGATCTGTGATAGAAAGTGTACCCTATAGTTTCCTTAGGGTATCCTATGAAGATGCATTTCTCCGCTTTGGGTTCTAGCTTGTCCGGTTGTAACTTTTTTACATAGGCTTCGCAACCCCAAACTTTAAGGAACGATAGCTTAGGTTTCTTATTAAACCATAATTCATACGGTGTCGTTTCAACGGATTTTGATGGTGCTCTATTTAAAGTGAATGCGGTCTGTCTCTAATGCATAACTCCAAAATGATAAAGGTAAATCAGTAAGAGACATCATAGAACGAACCATATCTAAGAGAGTTCGATTACGACGTTCGAACACACCGTTTCGTTGAGGTGTTCCCGGCGGTGTCAATTGTGAAAGTATTCCGCATTTCTTTAAATGCATGTCAAACTCATAACTCAGATATTCACCTCCGCGATCAGATCGTAGAAATTTAACTTCTTGTTACATTGATTTTCTACTTCACTTTGGAATTCCTTAAACTTCTCGAAAGTTTCGGATTTATGTTTCATGAAATAGATATACCAATATCTACTCAGATCATCTGTGAAGGTTAGAACATAACGATAACCACCGCGCGATGCTACACTCATTGGTCCGCACACATCGGTATGTATGATTTCCAATAAGTCAGTAGCTCGCTCCATAATACCGAGAGAATGGAGTCTTAGTCATTTTTCCCATTAGACATGCTTCGCATCTATCAAGTGACTCAAAGTCAAGTGATTCAAGTAATCCATCGGTATGGAGTTTCTTCATGCGTTTCACTCCAATATGACCAAGACGACGAGTGCCACATATAAGTAGAATTATCATTCAATTTAATTCGCTTAGCATCAATGTTATGTATATGTGTATCACTACTATCGAGATCTAACGGAAATAAGCCATTCTTTTCAGGTGCTTGACCATAAAAGATATTATTCATAAAAATAGAACAACCATTATTCTCAGACTTGAATGAATAACCGTCTTGCATTAAACAAGATCCAGATATAATGTCCATGCTCAACGCGGGTACAAAATAACATTTATTGAGGCTTAAAACTAATCCCGAAGGTAGATGTAGAGGAAGTGTGCCGACAAGCGATCACATCGACTTTGGATCCATTTCCAACGCGCATCGTCACTTCATCCTTTAGTAGTCTTCGTTTATTCTTTAGTTCCTGTTTCGAGTTACAAATATGAGCAACCGAACCGAGTATCAAATACCCGGGTACTAGTACGAGAACCGATAAGATAAACATCTATAACATGTATATCGGATATACCTTCTTTCTTCTTCTTGACAAGGCCGCTCTTCGGATCCGCCAAATACTTGGAGCAATTACGCTTCCGGTGTCCCTTCTCCTTGCGGTAATAGCACTCGGCATCGAGGCTTAGGGCCAGTCTTAGGTTTCACAGGAGGCGTGGCAGCTTTCTTGCCACCCTTCTTGAATTTTCCCTTAGACTTGCCCTGTTTCTTGAAACTGGTGGTCTTGTTGGCCATCAACACTTGGTGCTCTTTCTTGATCTCAATCTCAGCAGATTTCAGCATGGCGAAGAGTTCAGGTAACTCTTTGTTCATGTTCTGCATATTGTAGTTCATCACAAAGTTCTTGTAACTAGGTGGCAGTGATTGAAGGACACGATTAATCCCCGATCTGTTAGGAATCACTATTCCCGGATCATCGAGTTTCTTCGCATGCCCGGTCATGGCGAGCATGTGCTCACTAACGGAGCTGCCTTCTTCCATCATGCGAGTCGAAGAAGTGTTTCGATGTTTCATAGCATTCCACGGCCGCATGAGTTTCAAAGATAGCTTTCGGCTCATTGACCAACTCATGAGGATCGTGGTGCTCAAAACATTTTTGAAGATCGGCTTCCGGACGCACGAGGATGGCACACCGAACTTGAGAGTACCGAGTTTTCCGAGTCTCGTAAACATTCTTTACTTCATCGGTTTCAGTTTCACGCGGGAGGGTCACCTAGCGGTGCATCAAGCACATATTGCAGGCTTCCACCATTGAGGAAAATCCTCACATGACGGAACCCGATCGGTGAAGTTGCTACCGTTGCTCTTAAGCTTTTCTTTCTCTAGGAACTGGTTGAAATTGATTGGGGACGCCATATCTACAACATATATTTGCAATAGTTTAGACTAATGTTATGACAAATTGAGTTCAAATTTTAATTCAACATAATTAAAAATCTAGGTGAACTCCCACTCAAAACAATATCCCTCGCATTGTCTTAGTGATCACATGAACCAAATCCACTACATCAAGTCCGATCATCACGAGACAAGATGTAATTTCAATGGCGAACACTCAAAGTGTTCATCATATCAATCATATGATTCATGCTCTACCTTTCGGTATCACGTGTTCCGAGACCATGTCTATACATGCTAGGCTCGTCAAGGCCACCTTAGTATCCGCATGTGCAAAACTGGCTTGCACCCGTTGTATGCACTTGTTGATTCTATCACACCCGATCATCACGAGATGCTTCGAAACGACAAGTCTTGGCAACGGTGCTACTAAGGATGAACACTTTATTATCTTGATATTTTAGTGAGAGGGATCATCTTATAATGCTACCGTCGCGATCTAAGCAAAATAAGATGCATAAAAGGATTAACATCACATGCAGTTCATATGTGATATGATATGGCCCCTTTGTCTTTGCGCCTTTGATCTTCATCTCCAAAGCACGGACATGATCTCCATCATCAACGGGCATGATCTCCATCATCGTCGGCGTAGCGTCAAGGTCAATGCGCTGTCTTCATGATTGTTCTCCATGTAGCAACTATTACAACTTTCTTTGAAATACTACTCAACATGAAATTTAAAGACAACCATAAGGCTCCTGCCGGTTGCCACAATACAATAATGATCATCTCATACATATTCATCATCACATTATGGCCATATCACATCACCAAACCCTGCAAAAACAAGTTAGACGTCTCTAATTTGGTTTGCATATTTTACGTGGTTTAGGGTTTTCGAGTAAGATCTAATCTACCTACGAACATGAACCACAATGGTGATACTAGTGTTGTCAATAGAAGAGTAAATTGAATCTTCACTATAGTAGGAGAGACAGACACCCGCAAAGCCACTTATGCAATACAATTTGCATGTCGAGCGTGGAGCAAATCTCATGAACGCGGTCATGTAAAGTTAGCCCGAGCCGCTTCATCCCACTATGCCACAAAGATGCAAAGTACTCAAACTAAAGACAACATAAGCATCAACGCCCACAAAACCATTGTGTTCTACTCGTGCAATCATCTATGCATAGACACGGCTCTGATACCACTGTAGGGATACGTTGCATAGAAAACAAAAAAATTCCTACCGCGAGAACGCAAACCAAGCCAAGATGCAATCTAGAAGATGGGAGCAACGAGGACATGATCGAGGCTCACCCTTAAAGATTTCCAAAGCCTACAAGATGAGGCTCTTGTTGCTGCGGTAGACGATCACTTGCCGCTTGCAAAAGCGCGTAGAAGATCATGATCACGGTGCCACGATCGGGCAGCACCTCCGTACTCGGTCACACGTTCGGTGTTGATGAAGACGACGTCCTTCTCCCCGTTCCGGCGGGCAGCGGAAGTAGTAGCTCCTCCTTGAATCCGGCAGCACGACGGCGTGGTGGCGGTGGCGATGGAGAACTCCGGCGGAGCTTCGCTAAGCGTTGCGGGAGAGGTGGAGGAGGTGGGGCGGCTAGGGTTTGGGAGAGGGGGTGGCCGGCCACTTGAGGGGTGCGGCCAAGCTGTGGCTTGTGGTGGCCGGCCCCCTCCCCTTGTCCCTCATTATATAGGTGGAACACCCAAGAGTTGGTCTACAAGTCTTCGAATAAGACCCTAAACCAAAACCTTCCATATGACATGAAACCTACCCAAGGTGGGATTCCCACTTGAGGTGGGACTCCCACCTTTCCTTGGGAGGGGGTTGCCGGCCACCTTAGGTGGAGTCCACCTGGGACTCCACCCCCTAGGGTTGGCCGGCCATGGGTGGTGGAGTCCCTCCGGGACTCCGCCTTCCAAAGTGATTTCTTCCGGACTTTTCTAGAACCTTCTAGAACCTTCCATAAATGCACTGGATCATTTCCAAACTTGGAATATGACTTCCTATATATGAATCTTATTCTCCGGACCATTCCGGAACTCCTCGTGATGTCCGGGATCCCATCCGAGACTCCGAACAATATTTCGAACTCCATTCCATATTCAAGTTCTACTATTACAACATCAAACCTTAAGTGTGTCACCCTGATAACCCACAAGTATAGGGGATCGCAACAGTCTTCGAGGGAAGTAAAACCCAAATTTATTGATTCGACACAAGGGGAGGTAAATAATACTTATAAGCCTTAACAAGCGAGTTGTCAATTCAGCTGCACTGGAAAAGCACTAGTAACGGGTGTGATGTGAAAGTAGCGAGTAATATGAGAGCAGTAGTAACGATGAACACGATAGCGATAGCAGTAATATGAGAGCAATGGCACCGAGAAAATAGTTGATACTACTTCCAATGACATGTAGAACGAGTATATGATGATGAGAGATGGACCGGGGTTCCCGACTATCTACACTAGTGGTAACTCTCCAATAACAAGTGTTGGGTGAACAAATTACAGTTGGGCAATTGATAGGATTGAAATAGCATTAAGACAGAACATCAAGATCATTAATCATGTAGGCATGTTTTCCATATATAGTCATACGTGCTCGCAATGAGAAACTTGTACAACATCTTTTGTCCTACCAGCCGGTGGCGGCTGGGCCTCTAGGGAATCTACTTGGAAATTAAGGTACTCCTTTTAATAGAGCACCGGAGCAAAGCATTAACACTCCGTGAAAACATGTGATCCTCATATCTAAGCCTTCCCCTCCGGTTGTCCCAATTTCTGTCACTTTGGGGCCTTTGGTTCCGGACATAGACATGTGCATACAACTTGTAGATACAATCTAAGCAATAAGTATAGAGCTTAAATCTAAGATCAGGCCACTCGGGCCCTAGTGACAAGCATTAAGCATAACAAGATTGCAGCAACAATAACTTCATAAACTTTGTAGATAGACAATCATAATGTAACAATCCATCGGATCCCGACAAACACAACACCGATTACATCAGATGAATCTCAATCATGTAAGGCAGGTCATGAGATCATTGTATTGAAGTACATGGGGGAGAGAATACCAACTAGCTACAGCTAGAACCCGTAGTCCATGGGGGAACTACTCACGGAGCATGATGGAGGCGGTGGCGCCGATGGAGATGGCTTTCGGGGCACTTCCCCGTCCCGGCAGGGTGCCGGAACAGAGACTTCTGTCCCCCGAAACGGAGTTTCGCGATGGTGGCGGCGCCCCTGGAGTCTTTCTGGAGTTTCGTCAATTCGTATCGCGTTTTTAGGTCGAAAGGGCTTATATAGGCGAAGAGACGGAGTCGGAGGGTGCCTGGGCCCCCCTCACAATAGGCCGGCGCGGCCAGGCCTGGGGCCGCGCCGCCATGTTGTGTGGTGGCCCCCTGGCCCCTCTCCGACTCTCCTTCGGTGTTCTGGATGCTTCCGGGAAAAATAAGATTCGGGGCGTTGATTTCGTCCGATTCCGAGAATATTGCCCGAACAGCCTTTGTGGAACCAAAAACAACAGAAAACAGGAACTGGCACTTCGGCATCTTGTTAATAGGTTAGTTCCGGAAAACGCATAAAAACATTATAAAGTGCAAGCAAAACATGTAAGTATTGTCATAAAACAAGCATGGAGCATCCGAAATTATAGGTACGTTGGAGACGTATCAAGCATCCCCAAGCTTAGTTCCTGCTCGCTCTCGAGTAGGTAAACGATAAAAAGAGTAATTTATGTAGTGACATGCTACTTACATAACCTTGATCATACTATTATAAAGCATATGAGATGAATGCAGTGACTCAAGGCAATGATCTATAGTTGTTAACAAATAGATAACATATAGCAAAACTTTTCATGAATAGTACTTTCAAGACAAGCATCAAAAGTCTCGCACAAGAGTTAACTCATAAAGCAATAAGTTCAAAGTAAAGGCATTGAAGCAACACAGAGGAAGATGTAAGTTTCAGCAGTTGCTTTCAACTTTCAACATACATATCTCATGGATAATTGTCAACACAAAGTAATATGATGAATGCAAATAAGCAAGTATGTAAGAATCAATGCACAGTTGACACAAGTGTTTGCTTCTAAGATGGAAGGAAATAGGTAAACTGACTCAACATAAAGTAAAAGAAAGACCCTTCGCAGAGGGAAGCAGGGATTAAATCATGTGCTAGAGCTTTTTAAGTTTTGAAATCATATAGAGATCATAAAAGTAAAATTTTGAGAGGTGTTTGTTGTTGTCAACGAATGGTAGTGGGCACTCTAACCACCTCATCAAACAGACTTTCAAAGTGCGGCTCCCATGAAGGACGTTATCTCCACCAGCAAGGTAGATCATCCCTCTTCTCTTTTGTTTACACATGTACTTTAGTTTTATTTATGGTTGACACTCCTCCCAACCTTTTGCTTACACAAGCCATGGCTAACCAAATCCTCGGGTGCCTTCCAACATTCACATACCGTGAAGGAGTGTCTATTTGCAAAATTAAGTTGCTTACTGATGAATCAGGGCAAAACACGTGAAGAGAATTATTAGTGAAGGTTAATTAATTGGGGTTGGGAACCCCGCTGCCAGCTCTTTTTGCAAAATTATTGGATAAGCGGATGAAGCCACTAGTCCATTGGTGAAAGCTGCCCAACAAGATTGAAAGATAAAACACCACATACTTCCTCATGAGCTATAAAACATTGACACAAATAAGGAGTAATAAAGTTTTGAATTGTTTAAAGGTAGCACATGAAGTATTTACTTGGAATGGCAGAAAATACCACATAGTAGGTAGGTATGGTGGACACACATGGCATAGGTTTTGGCTCAAGGTTTTGGATGCACGAGAAGCATTTCCTCTCAGTACAAGGCTTGGTCTAGCAAGGTTGTTTGAAGCAAACACAAGTATGAACCGGTACAGCAAAACTTACATAAGAACATATTGCAAGCATTATAAAACTCTACACTGTCTTCCTTGTTGCTCAAACACAATTACCGGAAAATATCTAGACCTTAGAGAGACCAATCATGCAAACCAATTTCAACAAGCTCTACGGTATTTCTCCACTAATAGGTTTAAACTACATGATGCAAGAGAAACATGATCTACTTGAGAGCTCAAAACAATTGCCAAGTATCAAATTATCCAAGACATGATGAGGCATTTTCTTGTTTCCAACCAAATAGCAATGAGTGCAATAGCTTCCAACTTTTGTCATTGAACATTAAAAGTAAAACGAAGAACACAAGTGTTCATATGAAAAAGCGGAGCGTGTATCTCTCCCAAACAAGGATTTCTAGGATCCGATCTTATTCAAACAAAAACAAAAATAAAAGCACACAGACGCTCCAAGTAAAGAACATAAGATGTGACCGAATATAGTTTCAATAGAAGAAACCTGATAAGTTGATGAAGAAGGGGATGCCTTGGGCATCCCCAAGCTTAGACGCTTGAGTCTTCTTGAAATATGCAGGGATGAACCACGGGGGCATCCCCAAGTTTAGACTTTTCACTCTTCTTGATCATATATCATCCTCCTCTCTTAACCCTTGAAAACTTCCTTCACACCAAACTTCTCATAAACTTCATTAGAGGGGTTAGTACTCAAATTTTTTTAATCCACCTTGGCCCTGTAGTGACACATTGCAAGAACTCAATAAAACATTAGCTACAGCTCTCCACGTCTAGAAAGCCTCACTTAAAGTCCACAAGAGACAAAGCAAAAAACAGAGACAGAATCTGTCAAAACAGAACAGCCAGTAAACACGAATTTTTAAGAGGTACTTCCGTTGCTCAAATCGGAAAACTCAAAACTAATGAAAGTTGCGTACATATCTGAGGATCACTCACGTAAATTGGCAGATTTTTCGAGTTACCTACGAGAGAATCATACCCAGATTTGTGACGGCAAGAAATGCTGTTTCTCGCGCGAAATCCAAATCTAGCATCAAACTTCTATTAGAGACTTCACTTGGCACAACATTGCAATAAAATAAAGATAAGGAAAGGTTGCTACAGTAGTAACAACTTCCAAAACACAACAAAACAGTAGCAAAATAAACACATGGGTTATCTCCCAAGAAGTGCTTTCTTTATAGCCATTAAGATGGGCTCAGCAATTTTAATGATGCACTCGCAAGAAATAAGAGTTGAAGCAAAAGAGAGCATCAAAAAGCAAATTCAAAACACATTTAAGTCTAACCCACTTCCTATGCATAGGAATCTTGTACACAAATAAATTCATGAAGAATAAAGTGACAAGCATAAGAAGATAAAACAAGAGTAACTTCAAAATTTTAAGCATATAGAGAGGTGTTTTAGTACCATGCAAATTTCTACAACCATATTTTCCTCTCTCATAATAATTTTCAGTAGCTTCATGAACAAACTCAACAATATAACTATCACATACAACATGCTTTTCATGATCCATAAACACATAATTTTTATCAAGCTCAAAAGTAGTGGGACTAAAACTTTCAAACCCACTTTTATCAATTATATAACAAGATGATTGATCAATCTCAAAAGATATGGGACTCATAGATGAAGTCAAGAACTCTCCAATCCCATTTTCATTAGTAGTACAATTAATATTATCAAGTAACATAGGACCATCATCTAGAGATTTATCATAAACATTTGCCAAGCAAAACTCTTTAGTACCATGCATTTCGACATCAGGCACAAACAAAGCATTATCATAAGATTTATCAAAATAGCATGGATTATCATGAATAACAGGAGCATAATTATTCTCACAAGTTTTACACATAGGGAATATTTCAAGAGAATCCATAGGAACATAACATTCAACCTCCTTTGGTAAGCATGGAGGACAATCAAATAGTGTAAGAGATAAAGAGTTACTCTCATTAGAAGGTTGGCATGGGTAGCTAATCCATTCTTCCTCCTTTTGTTCATCACTCTCCTCCTCTTTTTCATCCAATGAGCTTTCAGGTTCATCAATTTCTTCTTCCACTGGTTCCTGCAAATTGTGAGTGCATTCTTGTGCATTAATGAGTCTCTCTTTATAATCAATGATATAGGGATTATCACTGTAGCTTTCTATGCAAAAATTAAGGATAGAAGAGACATAATCTTTAAGGTCCTTACAAACAACACAAGTTTCATAATTTTTAGCAATGAAGGATTCTATTTCGAAGCTCCCATAAACAAAACAAATTGTTCTACTTCTTCGAACCCAAAATGAATATAGCTATTCCAATTATAGTTCTTAATTAAAACTTCCTCACTAAAGCCACATTGAAATTTAAGATGTTTAGTATCCTGTTTAGAACAACAGTTTATATCATGGCGTTTAAGCAAGATTTTAGCAATTGCATTCAATTTTTCTATCACAGCACTCATAACTTTACCCGTTCTTGATTCTCTATAGTTATTATATAATTCAATAAGCTCCAAATAGGTTGTAGGTTCTCCCATAGCAACAGTTTTTAATTTTTCGATTTTTCAAATTTTTATGGATTTTTGGGTATATGAGGAAAATAAAACAAGACAAAAAGAAACTAAGCAAAAGTAAACTAAGAAAAATAATACAAGACAGAAATAAACTAAGCACAAATAAACTAGACAAAAGTAAGCTAGGCAAAACAAAATAAAGTAAAATAAAAACAGAGATAGAGGTAGAGTGTACTCCCTAGGTAAACTTATGAGTAGAGCTATGCCTCGCCGGCAACGGCGCCAGAAAATAGTCTTGATAACCCACAAGTATAGGGGATCGCAACAGTCTTCGAGGGAAGTAAAACCCAAATTTATTGATTCGACACAAGTGGGGTAAAGAATACTTATAAGTCTTAACAACTGAGTTGTCAATTCAGCTGCACCTGGAAAAGCACTAGTAACAGGGGTGATGTGAAAGTAGCAGTAATATGAGAGCAGTAGTAACAGTAACACAGTAGCAGTAGCAGTAATATGAGAGCAATGGCACCAGAAAATAGTTGATAGTACTTCCAATGACATGTAGAACGAGTATATGATGATGAGAGATGGACCGGGGTTCCCAGCTATCTACACTAGTGGTAACTCTCCAGTAACAAGTGTTGGGTGAACAAATTACAGTTGGGCAATTGATAGGATTGAAATAGCATTAAGACAGAACATCAAGATCATTAATCATGTAGGCATGTTTTCCATATATAGTCATACGTGCTCGCAATGAGAAACTTGTACAACATCTTTTGTCCTACCAGCCGGTGGCAGCCGAGCCTCTAGGGAATCTACTGGAAATTAAGGTACTCCTTTTAATCGAGCACCGGAGCAAAGCATTAACACTCCGTGAAAACATGTGATCCTCATATCTAAGCCTTCCCCTCCAGTTGTCCCAATTTCTGTCACTTTGGGGCCTTTGGTTCCGGACATAGACATGTGCATACAACTTGTAGATACAATCTAAGCAAATAAGTATAGAGCTTAAATCTAAGATCATGCCACTCGGGCCCTAGTGACAAGCATTAAGCATAACAAGATTGCAGCAACAATAACTTCATAAACTTTGTAGATAGACAATCATAATGTAACAATCCATCGGATCCCGACAAACACAACACCGATTACATCAGATGAATCTCAATCATGTAAGGCAGCTCATGAGATCATTGTATTGAAGTACATGGGGGAGAGAATACCAACTAGCTACAGCTAGAACCCGTAGTCCATGGGGGAACTACTCACGGAGCATGATGGAGGCGGTGGCGTCGATGGAGATGGCTTTCGGGGGCACTTCCTCGTCCCGACAGGGTGCCGGAAGAGACTTCTGTCCCCCGAAACGGAGTTTCGCGATGGTGGCGGCGCCCCTGGAGTCTTTCTGGAGTTTCGTCAATTCATATTGCGATTTTAGGTCGAAAGGGCTTATATCGGCGAAGAGACGGAGTCGGAGGGTGCCTGGGCCCCCCTCACAATAGGCCGGCGCGGCCAGGCCTGGGGCCGTGCCGCCATGTTGTGTGGTGGCCCCCTGGCCCCTCTCCGACTCTCCTTCGATGTTCTGGATGCTTCCGGGGAAAATAAGATCTGGGCGTTGATTTCGTCCGATTCCGAGAATATTGCCCGAACAGCCTTTCTGGAACCAAAAACAGCAGAAAACAGGAACTGGCACTTCGGCATCTTGTTAATAGGTTAGTTCCGGAAAACGCATAAAAACATTATAAAGTGCAAGCAAAACATGTAAGTATTGTCATAAAACAAGCATGGAACATCAGAAATTATAGGTACGTTGGAGACGTATCACACCCTACGGTTCGTGAACTATGTGGACATGGGTGAGAACTCTCTCCGACCAATAACCAATAGCGGGATCTAGAGATCCATAATGGTCCTACATATTCAACGATGACTTAGTGATCGAATGAACCATTCACATACGATACCAATTCCCTTTGTCACGCGATATTTTACTTGTCCGAGGTTTGATCATCGGTATCACTCTATACCTTGTTCAACCTCGTCTCCTGACAAGTACTCTTTACTCGTACCGTGGTATGTGGTCTCTTATGAACTGTAATGTCCCAGGTTTAGAGACGATCGAGGGGTAGATTTTAGAAAGGGATGTGCATTGCATCGTAAATTCTGGGGAAATTTCGCGCTTTTAAAACAAAATTGCATCGAAGAGGGACAAGTTTCTCTCTCGACATCCTATAGGGTTAGGGTTTTGAGAGTGCGATGAACTTGTTCTTACTTAACTAGATTAGGGTTTTGAGAAGAGAGAAGAGAAGATGCATCACAATCTTAAGTTGCATGATTGAATTCTAAATTAAGTTGTATGATTGAATTCAAACCAAATTTGAATTTGTATTTCAAATTCAAACATCAAATGGATATCACATAGTTCAAACTTGAGATAATTCAATAAACAATTATAAGTAAACAAGAATATAAATAGTACAACAATTATATAAAGCTCATTAAGAAAAACTTGAGCTTTATTGATAATCACACATAATACATTGTCAATTACAATATCCAGAATAGTAATATCAATTATTACAACACATTACACAAAATTGGGAAAAATAGAAAATGAAAATAAAAGAAAAGTACAAGTATGATTCTGTCCTAAATACTACAATGTGAATATCATCTGATCTTGGACTTGATGATCTTCATGTTCATCCTGATCAACTTCTTGATCCCTGCACACAAGCAAAAAAAGAAGAGCATTAAGCCAAGTGGCAATGTGTTATCACCAGAATTTGACCGGATCATAGGTGGGCCGCGATTGAAGATGGGCTTGAAGAATATACATAGAAGAAATACATGAATCGGCCTTGCATACAAAGTTTGGGCTAGTTTGCCCTTGTATCTGTAACATAGTAGGATACGTGTCGTTTAGATAGAGTTTGGCTCGTGCCCGGTTGGGATTATTCCCACGTTAGAAAGTCTACGGACTATAAATATGTATCTAGGGTTTATGAAATAAACAACAATCACGTTCACCACAAACCAATCTAGGCGCATCGCCAACTCCCTTGTCTCGAGGGTTTCTTCCGGGTAAGCATCATGCTGCCTAGATCGCATCTTGCGATCTAGGCAGTACACGTTTATTCGCTAATCATGCGTTGCTCGTGCTGAAGCCTTGTTGATGGCGAGCAACGTAGTTATCATAGATGTTTTAGGGTTAGCATTGTTCATCGTATCATATGCTATCATCGTGCGACCCTTAGACGTCTAGCCGCCCTTACACCTATCTTGGGTGTAAGGGGGGCACCCCGCTTGATCATTATTTAGTAGATCCGATCCGTTATGATTGCTCCTTGTTCTTCAAGGATTAGTTTAATATCTGCATAGTTAGGCCTTACAAACGGGTTGAAGGATCCGAGTGGCGCGTAGGGTGTAGTTTGCTAGCCCTAGACATGATGTTCCGGGATCAACTTCGTGTTGGTTTTTAGGCCTTGTCTAGGGTCGGTTTACGATCACCGTGCGTGGCCGCCGAGCTCAATCACGAGTAGGATGTTCCGATTATGTGGTGAAAACCCTAAATCGTAGTAGGTCGTTTTAGCTTTATTTTGATCAAGCGGGACCACCATCCGATCGTACATCTCGTACGGATCATGGGTGGATCGGCTCCTTGAGCCGATTCACGAGACAACCCGAGAGCCGATCGAGGCTCGTATTTACTGTTTACGTGTATGCCCCGCGGAAACTAAGCGAGGCACATCCAACACCTTCCGACCGGGTATAGGTCGGGTGGCACGCCCTTGCATCGGCATCCGACGTGCGTGCCGGAGTCTTTGCGGGCCGTCGCTC
This sequence comes from Lolium rigidum, assembly GCF_022539505.1. Lineage (NCBI taxonomy): Eukaryota > Viridiplantae > Streptophyta > Magnoliopsida > Poales > Poaceae > Lolium > Lolium rigidum. The sequence goes on along the minus strand of NC_061510.1, from coordinate 246,882,191 downwards.
GGAGGGGCCGGGGCCGGCCGCAGCCCCGGGAGCCTCCCGGCTCTCTCGTGTTGCCCGTCGCTGCTCGCCGGTGGGTTTCGACCGCAACACATTTCGGCACGCCCGGTGGGACAATCTTCGACATCAACCGCATCGCCATCTACATCCGAGATGGCGGAAGGCACTCCGATCACGTACGAGGATCCGACCGAGGAGCTCAAGAAGAAGTATGACGAGGTCAAAGCGATCCTCGAAGCCGACCTCATCGGCTCTTTTCACGGAACCCGCTCACATGGCATCGGGTGGAAAGGGTTCTCACCGAAGGTGCGCTCGATGGAGTGGACCTGTCCGCCTGTCGGAAGAACGCACCGGGTCTCCGCGTCGGGAGATTAGCTTCATGGTAGCTCATTCGCCGCACCGCCATTCCGAGAGCCCGGTGAACACTTTGGAGCGTGTCGCTCTTCGCGTGATCCAGGAAATCATGAAGCATCAGTACTCGCCGTCGGGACCAGCTCTAGGGACTCACCAAGGAGAGATGCCACTCCAGTCCCGTCCACCGCTGCCGTTCGCATTGGCAGCACCAGAAGTGCCGATTTCACCGGCATACGTCGTCTACAAGAGCGGTGGTAACCCTAGTGATTACCAGTTCAACATCAACATGGTAGGACGCGGGCACTACCCTGGTAAGGACAGAGACGAAGGCAGCTGCTCTCACAACGAAGACAAGGAGGAAGCCATTCCACGCGATCGGCCCCGACACTTCCAAAAAATCCTGGTTGCAATCAAGATGAAGGCCGATTCCAGCAATCGGCCCGTATTATCCGTACCACACGCTCTCCCTGTATTTGGTGTCGACCTCACAGGTGACGGAAAGCTAGGGTATGGGTTTACATCGGCTGATGAGCTAGAGGAAGTCGACATCGGTCCTGGGGATAAGCCGCGACCAACTTTTATCGGCAAGAAGTTAGATCCACATCTTAGGGGTCGGATGATAGCTCGTTAAAAGAATACCCGGATTGCTTTGCATGGGATTACACGGAGATGCCCGGGTTAGACAGGAGCATCATTGAACATCGGCTCCCCTTAAGAAAGGATTTCGGCCGTTCCAACAACGAGCACGCCGGATGAAGGCCGAAATTCTGGAAGAGGTCAAGAAAGAGATCGAGAAGATGTTGGCCGCCGGGTTCATCCAGGCCATGCAGGTATGCTGAATGGATCTCCAGTATCGTACGTGTAGAGAAGAAAGACGGCCGATGGCGTGTGGCCATAGACTTCCGAGATCTCAACAGAGCCACTCCAAAAGATGAATATCCGATGCCTGTGGCCGAAACGTTGATCAATGCAGCTGCTGGCCACAAGGAGTTGAGCTTCATGGATGGCAACGCCGGCTATAACCAAATTTTCATGGCTCCAGAAGATATACACAAGACCGCATTCGAGTACCGGGGTCGGTGAGGCTTGTTTGAATATGTAGTCATGACCTTTGGATTGAAGAATGTCTGGTGCGACATACGAAAGAGCCATGAATTATATATTTCACGATCCGATCGGCAAGTTGGTGGAAATCTACATCGATGACGTGGTGGTCAAATCTGTCTCCATGGAGGGACACTTGGATGATTTGCGACGCATCCTAGACCGAACTCGGAAGTTCGGACTGAGAATGAATCCAAAGAAGTGTGCCTTTGGTGTGACGGCCGGTCAGTTCCTAGGGTTTCGGTTCATGAACGGGGAATTGAAATCGGCTCGAAAAGTCAAGAGGCGGTGCGTACCATGCAGCCGCCTACCACGAAGAAGGAGCTCCAGCGTCTTATCGGCAAGATCAACTTCGTCCGACGATTCATCTCTAACTTATCAGGATGAATCGAGCCGTTCATGGCGTTGGTGAAAATTAAATCTGATGACGAGTTTCACTGGGGGGCAGAACAGCAGCACGCGTTTGACGAGATTAAGCGGTATCTGACAACGCCGCTCGTGCTAGTTCCACCCCAACAAGACAGTCCGTTCTATATCTACTTATCAGTGGCCGATACGTCCATCGCCTCAGTGGTGGTGCAACTCTATGAGGGTGTTGAAAAGGTCGTGTTCTATCTCAGCAGAAGGATGTTGGACGCGGAGACACGGTATCCTGAGGTCGAGAAGCTATGTCTCTGCCTGTTCTTCACCTGCACCAAACTTCATCATATCCTTTTGACGGCAGAGATCATCGTCATATGCAAGTCAGACGTTGTCAAACACATGCTGTCGGCCCCCGTTTTGAAAGGCCGACTTGGTAAGTGGATGTTGGCATTGTCGGAGTTCGATCTTCGGTATCAGCCTGCGAAAGCAGTCAAGGGACAAGCGTTGGCCGATCTTATAGCTGAACGGATTAATACTAATATAGCAACACTATCTGTACGTGCATGGGCTATGTTCTTCGATGGATCGGCTTGTGACGATGGTTGTGGCATCGGCATCCTGCTCGTGTCGCCTCGGGGGGCAACATATTCTTTCGCCATCAGGCTATCTACCCCTTGCACCAACAATGTTGCTGAGTATGAGGCAGTGCGCAAGGGAATGGAGTTGCTTTTGGAAGCCGGGGCAGAGGCGGTGGAGCTTTTGGAGACTCGAAGTTGGTGATCTCTCAACTCACGGACGAATACAAGTGCGAGAGTGAGTCGCTTTTTCCATATTGGATGGAGTGTCGTGAGCTGATGACACATTTTCGGTACATCAATTTCAATTGGGTCCCAAGGTCTCAGAATACCGACGCCAATGATCTCGCACAGATGGCGTCAGGGTACAAGGACATACCAGACGGGTCGAAGTTCAGGTGCAGTTCCTGGAACAGGATGATTGGAGAGCCGATATCTTCAATTATTTGAAGGATTCGGCTCGGGGGGCACCTAAAAGGATAAGATACAAGGCTATGAAATATGTCCTTATAGGAGATGACATGTTCTACAGGACGTTGGAAGGGTTACTACTCAAATGCCTGGGACCAACTGAGTCTAATCGGCTGTTACATGAGGTGCATGAAGGCGCCTGTGGAACTCACCAATCGGCTCATAAGATGAAGTGGTTAATTAGGCGATCAGGATTTTATTGGCCTACCATGCTTGAGGACTGCTTCAAGTACTACAAGGGATGCCAAGCGTGTCAGATGTTCGGAAAAATTCAGATGGTACTCGCATCAGCGATGAACCCCATCATCAAACCTTGGCCATTTCGAGGTTGGGGCATGGATATGATCGGCAAAATTCATCCTCCGTCGAGCAAGAACCACGAGTGGATTCTAGCCATTAAAGATTATTTCACCAAATGGGTGGAGGCCGTTCCCATGAAGAAGGTAAAATCGGAAGATGTTATCCAATTTGTCAAAGAGCATGCCATTCATAGGTTCGGGATTCCCCAGACCATCACGACCGATGGAGGTTCGGTTTTTGTCTCTAAAGAGTTCAGAAAGTTCTGCGATGACATGGGGATTAAGCTGATCCGATCATCTCCATACTATGCTCAAGCCAACGGGCAGGCCGAAGCATCCAATCAAAGCCTGATCAAGCTGATTAAGAGGAAGATTGACGAGAATCCCGTGGTGTGGCATGAGACGTTGTCGGAGGCTTTGTGGGCCTATCGCATGTCATGCCATGGAGCTATAAAGACTTCGCCGTACCAGCTTGTCTATGGGCGGGAGGCCGTATTACCTTGGGAAATTACGGCTGGATCGAGACGTGTCACGTTTCGGAATGACCCGACGCCCGAGGAGTATGCAACCCCGATGAGTGACACTATTGAGGATGCAACGGAACTTAGACTTTGGTCGTTGGAGAAGATTAAAGAGAACAAAGCCGGGGTAGCTCGGGCATACAATAAGAAGGTGAGACCAAAGGAGTTTCAAGTTGGTGATCTAGTATGGGAAGCCGTGTTGCCACTAGGAACCAGGGATAAAGCATATGGCAAATGGTCTCCTAATTGGCACGGTCCTTACAAAGTCATCCAGGTTCTGAAGGGCAATGCCTACATGCTTGAACAATTGGATGGTGTGAAGTTCCCAGTAGCCGTCAATGGCCAACATCTCAAGAAGTATTTCCCAAGCATGTGGGAGGATGGGCAGTGAGATATGGAGGCCAAGGAGGCCGATTTAAAATCGGCCAGTAAAAAAAAATCAAATCACAGCCGATGCACAGACATCGACTTGAGAAAACATGTGGAGACAACAGTATGCGTACAGCCGATGCACGGGCATCGACTTTAGAATAATAAAAGCCGATGCATTGCCATCGACTCTAGAAGAACAAGCTCAATTAAGCAGGTTAACAGATTGGTTTCAAACCAGAAATTATGATATTTGGGATGAATCTCCTAGTAGTTTGCTGAGGAGTTCAATCTGCACGTTTAAGATTGGAGGATGGTTTGGACGTGAGCTAGACCTGTTGGACCGTGTGTATAGGCAACGGCTTGGCCTCGAATCACGTTTATAGTACAAACCGATGCCCTGCCATCGGCTCTCTGTACAGCGACTTCGTTCGACGATCGGCAAAGTTGACAAGAAAGCAAGATTAATTGGGGAATATTTTCTTCATTAATAGTGGGATTTCTTACAAAGAAAGAGCCGATTGCTCGGGGAAGAAAGAACAAAAGCCGACTACTACTACTAGCCCCTAATCTAAGGGCCGATACTACCCTCGTCGTCGTCGTCGCTGCCGCCGGCGCAGCTGCTGATAGGCTCCTCGTCGTTACTCCCATAGCCTTCTACGGGAGCCTCGTCTTCCTCATCGTCGTCATCGTTGTCGTCATCCCACGAGGCGCGGAGGTGCTTCGCCGGTGGGTAACCTTCGAGGGAGTCGTCGTCGTCCTCCTCCGCCTCTTCCTCGGAGGAGGTGAAGTCGTCCCAGGAGAAGCGGTCGTCCTCGCTCTCCGCCTCCTCCTCCCCGTCGACGAGGAATTGAAGATCGGCCTCTCCGTCGGTCAAGGATTTGTCATCCTCGGACCAGATGGAGGAATCGTGTTCCTCCTTGTCCCACGTCGTTGGGGCGAGGATGTCGTGCGCCGCCAACGAGCCCCACTCTGGCGTCGGCTCACGGAAGGGAGATGATACGTAGGAGAGGTTTGAGGAGGCAGTGGAGGAGGAGGAGGAAGAAGACATGGCTATGGAGGAATGGGGTTTTTTTTGCCAATGGCTAGTACGGAGCAGGAGGGTGAAGGGGCGAACTGCTCGACGTGGTTAAATAATGGGATATTGGGGAGAGTCAATGTTACAGCAATTTCCGAGGAAGTGATGTCAAAGAATTTTCGAATCGCGCATAGAAGTCAAGAAGGCAAGGCATCATGATGAAGGATACTGCAGCGGTTCTGCTCTGCCACGACATGACCCAACGAAGAAAAAGCGAAGTGATTTTGGAATTGTCATTTCCAAAAACCAGGGGGCATGTGTTATCACCAGAATTTGACCGGATCAGAGGTGGGCCGCGATTGAAGATGGGCTTGAAGAATATACATAGAAGAAATACATGAATCGGCCTTGCATACAAAGTTTGGGCTAGTTTGCCCTTGTATCTGTAACATAGTAGGATACGTGTCGTTTAGATAGAGTTTGGCTCGTGCCCGGTTGGGATTATTCCCACGTTAGAAAGTCTACGGACTATAAATATGTATCTAGGGTTTATGAAATAAACAACAATCACGTTCACCACAAACCAATCTAGGCGCATCGCCAACTCCCTTGTCTCGAGGGTTTCTTCCGGGTAAGCATCATGCTGCCTAGATCGCATCTTGCGATCTAGGCAGTACACGTTTATTCGCTATTCATGCGTTGCTCGTGCTGAAGCCTTGTTGATGGCGAGCAACGTAGTTATCATAGATGTTTTAGGGTTAGCATTGTTCATCGTATCATATGCTATCATCGTGCGACCCTTAGACGTCTAGCCGCCCTTACACCTATCTTGGGTGTAAGGGCGGCACCCCTCTTGATCATTATTTAGTAGATCCGATCCGTTATGATTGCTCCTTGTTCTTCAAGGATTAGTTTAATATCTGCATAGTTAGGCCTTACAAACGGGTTGAAGGATCCAGTGGCGCGTAGGGTGTACTCCCTCCGTTCACTTTTAATTGACTCAGATTCAGTACAACTTTGTACTAAATTTGAGTCAATTAAAAAAGAACGGAGGGAGTAGTTTGCTAGCCCTAGACAGGATGTTCCGGGGATCAACTTCGTGTTGGTTTTTAGGCCTTGTCTAGGGTCGGTTTACGATCACCGTGCGTGGCCGCCAGGCTCAATCACGAGTAGGATGTTCCGATTATGTGGTGAAAACCCTAAATCGTAGTAGGTCGTTTTAGCTTTATTTTGATCAAGCAGGACCACCATCCGATCGTACATCTCGTACGGATCATGGGTGGATCGGCTCCTTGAGCCGACTCACGAGACAACCTCGAGAGCCGATCGAGGCTCGTATTTAATGTTTACGTGTATGCCCCGCAGAAACTAAGCGAGGCACATCCAACACCTTCCCGACCGGGTATAGGTCGGGTGGCACGCCCTTGCATCGGCATCGGACGTGCGTGCCGGAGTCTTTGCGGGCCGTCGCTCGGAGGGGCCAGGGCCAGCCGCAGCCCTGGGAGCCTCCCGGCTCTACTGTGTTGCCCGTCGCTGCTCGCCGGTGGGTTTCTGACCGCAACACAATGCCACTTGGCAGATTACCAAAAATAATGAATCTGGAATGGATATGAACAAGTCTGCCGAGCTGATCCACGAAGTCCCAAGCCCAAGTGCATAGCACCAAGCTACACACACACACAGCCTGCTCACAAGGCTGTGTGCATGCAGCACACATACACAGCACCGTGAGGAGTCACCAAATTGGTGCCAGGCAAGCTGTCGACCATAAAGGAAAGGGAGAGGGCAAGTATAAAGGGTTTTCTGAAGCAAACCCTAACCATTGCATCGACAGCAGCCTCACAGGGTAAGTCACAAGAACACAAGAACACAAGAACAGCTTGAACAGCCTACCGCTGTTCAACACATCTTCACCACCCCAGCAAATAACCAAGCATCAAGTTCACAAGGAGGAGCAGGGCAAGCACCAGCTCATCACTGAAGCAAACCAACCAACCAGAAGCTAATCCTCTACCACAACAACTTTATCTAGGAGCTGGAGTGAGGTATACACATCATCATGAACAAACCTGATGGTTTTGTTCATAAATTGCACAGGCATGATCACAAGCACACAAAGGGTGGGGTAACCCCTGTTTTGATCATCATTTGGTCGGAGACCAAGTGTAACCTCGGTAGAAATGGCAAGGACCAGGGATCAATCAAGCCTATACCCATGGTTATGCCAACCAAAATAGTGGTAGCATCTTCCAAATGGAAACAGGAAAGAAAACCATCCCGGAGACTTACCCAAGTATAACCGGACTACACTAGCCCTTTTAAGACCATCGGAATATAGACATTTATATGTCTATTTTCATTTCAACATGAATTATACTGGAAGCCCATGAATGACTACCAGTAATATTGCACAGTAGCATACAGAAGAGGTAGGAGCAACCTTTACTAGCACATCAAGCATTGATAGGGTCACAACAACTACCTAGCCACACAGAAAAGCCACAAGAGAAGCATATCATCACTCCAAGGAGTTCATGCATCACAGGAGGTGCCAACACATGTTGGTTTCCATCCAGATAGTGCATAGGATGCACCAGATCACTACTGCATCAGGTAGATCATGTCTGTTGTCAGAAATATGAAGCCAGGCTTCACTGACAAGCATAGATAAATAAAACACCACACACATATACATCCAGGGGTATCAAATCCTTCAATCAACCACCAGTATTGCTTTCACAAGCAACAGCAGTATTTGAAATGAATCCATACAAATTTATAAGCCAACAGGAAGCCCTGATGATCACAGGATCATCCAAAGCCATAAATTAACCAACCATTGCATCACAGATAATCAAATACATGAAATATAATTGTAACCAGTAGCACACCAACAAGATGGGGAGTTATTTAGCCAATACACAAGCTAAACTGAGATTTACAGTGAAGAAAAGCCCAAGAGCACTACACAGATAGCACTGGTTCTTGCAAATTTGCAAGGATCACACACATCAATCAAGCCAGGGCAAGTAATTGAATACACTTGATGATTTAGATGAAATAGCATCAAGAACAGAGGTACAGGGAAGCAGCAGCACAAGCACAAGCATGAATTCATAAGCAATGGCCATGATAGCAGCACAGCAGCAAGCATATGCATAGCAATAGAGCAAGCACCACAGCTAGCGATCACAACGACATGTAGGTAGCATCAACACCATAGCACAGCAACACAAGAAAAGCAGCAGCATCACGGCATAGCCGCGCCTCCATGAGTTGAGGCAGGCCAGTGGCCAGAGCTAGGCTCGAAAGGAAGGAGAAGAGGAAGAACATGTAGTAGAGAAGGAGGGAGGCGGTGTGAACTTACAAGTTACTCGGAGAAGGGCACGACCATGGCAGCACGGCGGCTCACGCCGGGCGAACGGCGGCGCCAGGCCACGCCTAGCCAGGCACCACCCCGCCACAACGCCTGGATCACCACAGCGAGGCACACGGCCGCGCCACGACGCCAGGAGCGTCGGCGGCGACGAAATCGCTGCGGCACATCACGGCAGGCGAGCAGAGGCGTTGGGGGCGAGTCGAGGAAGCAGCGAGCGTCAGGTCCGCCGTCGAGAGGCGGACCAGATCCGCAGCATCTCGTCGCCGGCGACGACCGGAGGCGGCGGAATTAAAGCGGCGACGGCGGAGGCGATTTTAGTCGCGGGAGCCCGAAGGGGATTAGGGTTAGAGAGTGAGGGAGCAAGACGACGCGACTGGGTCGGTTGGACCGAGCCCAGTGGGCTGGTCCAACCTAACCAGCTCGGTCGCTCGACAGAGTGGCCCGAGGGGTATTTTGGACATTTCCAAAATACCCATTTAAAATGAGTGTTTCTAAGAATTTTAAAAAATAGAATATAGTTCTAAAAAAATAATTAAAAATATGAAAACTGATCAGCATAAATTCTCTACCTGAATAAAATACAAAAGGGAATTTTTGAAGACAATTAAGAAAAAGTCTTAATTTGATGATTAAAATAAATGATTTAAATCACACATATTATTTTCAATAATGAAAATAAGTCCATTAATGCCTTTGGACTTTAAAAACACCTTGACAACATTTCAAGGTTGTATTTTACTTTAAATAAAGTATCCCCAAATTATTCTTAGTATTAACCTCTTACATGAAATAATAACGACATCGGAAGGGGGAACAAACCCTAAAACTGGAATCATGCATACTTGCTTCTTTAACCATTGCCCTTATCGGACAATGATGCTATTTTTCAGAACCGAGAGGACAAGGGTCAGTCCACACCATCCAACTGCAAAACTTTGCAGTGTTCAGGCAAGTTCATCACTTGTTCATGTCATTTGAGTATCTTTATCAAATTACTTGCAAAGTACTATGATTATCACTATTGCATAAAAACCAAAACCACTATTTTGATAACTATGAATATGACTATGTGGTTGGCAATGGAACCATGGATTGTGTTGATATGGTGGAGGTTCCATTGCAAGGGTTAATATCCATCTAGGATTAACAACAAATGTCGTCCAGATGATTCTTGTGCCGTAATACCCGTGTTAACCATGAGATCCGGAGTGGGACGGAGTAGTCAAAAGTGTTTCCACCTCTCGTTCATCAACGGATGCGCTTTACCGTAGACACTTGTATCCGTCGGAGGCAAGCGGTTGGTCGGGGAAGCCTTAAGTCCCCACGGCATAGTCCGTAGACACTTGTCGCTCGAAGAACAAGCGGTTGGCCGGGGAAGCCTTAAGTCCCCACGGTATTGCGGTCTATGATGGGTTGCAGCTACCGGCGAAGGAGTTTGGTTAACGAGTCCCAAACTGTTGTCGTGGTCGGGGTCCACCCGTGAGTGGGAATAATGGGACCGACGAGGACCCAGGGTCGGGGTATGCAACAAAGGGTGGGTGTTCGAGGTAGCGGAGGAACATGATTGGCTAGACCTTATACCGGGCCTCACACCGAAGGAAGTGTGGACGGGAAAGCTGCCCGGTTGGCACCAAGGTTAAGATCTCTTATGGGTAAAGCAACACACCTCTGCAGAGTGTAAAGAACCGTGACCTGTCACTCCCTGTTCCGGGATATGGAACTATGAACGCAGCCGGAAAGGAACTCCATGAAGTTCTAGTAAACCGGTGAAGGCTGACGGACATAGCTCTTTGAAATAAAAGCAATCTCTTGAAGAAATGTTTATCAAAACCTGCATTGGTATTAGACTTTCTGGTCTAATATCGTAGTTAGTGCATTAAAAACCTCTTATCTATAATGAACTTGTTGAGTACGCTCGTACTCATCCCACTCTTAAATCCCTTGCTTAGATTGTCTGAATCTTCTGGAGGAGGACTACGACAACCCTGAAGGAGCCGAGATCATCGGCTATGAAGAACCAGACCTCTCGGAGGTATTGAAGGCGTAGACTACCTCATAGTCTACGGAACCGGGGAGGCTTCAGGAGGAGATCAAGCCTAGAAGCATCGAGTAGTAGTAGTAGCCGAGCAGCCCGAACTCTTCATACTTAGCTGCTCGAGAGAATAAATGTATAACTTAATGAGACTTCTATATTGTAAGCTAAGTTGGGTTCGCCTCGAACCCAGGAGTATTCCTCTTAGGACCCAAGAGGAGCTCCGAGACGATATGTGTATTATGCTTGTAATAATAAATGAATGAGTTATGGACCTGCTATGTTCTGCTGTACTACTCTGAGGGATGTAATATTTGCGGAATGGTACTTCGTGAATGTTATATCAACGATCGGCATACTACAACATGTAGTGGTATGCGGGGTCACCACAGTTGGTATCGAGCAAAAGCTTTGACCTTAGGTTGGAACCTAGTAAATGGGACCGAACGTTAGGAGTCAAATAGGACTAGTAAAGAATTCTCTAAAAATATGGTGTATATTCAATTGAGAATACAACAATCATATCTTTTAGTGCGATAATTCTTTATTATCTCTATTATGATGCATTATTACTAATCTTATATTCTTTCTATTTCTACAGCCAACAATGGCAAGTTCACGTCCGGGACGAAACGTGAAAGTGATGGATTCCACACCGAGTGAATATGAAGGAGGACTCGCAGATATTCTTCGTGCCATGTTACTTGAATTTGGGTGTGATCCCCAGATTCAAGTAAAGAAATACATGTACTATGATGGTACTGTATTGGCAAAGTGTAGGGTAGGGCTACGACTTCCCGAATCTTTGGGAATGAGCGTAGTAATGCCAGCAGGTGAAGCCAGAACTATGAACACAACCTACCATATAGCCGTTATGAGAGCCATAACCGATATTCGGGAGCATAAGACGAAAGAGCTTATGGGTTCCGAATTCACACACATTCCTCATTTGGAGGAGGACGATGATCCCATGCTTAATCATTTCAAATATGCCAAACGCAAACCCGCAGAAGCTGCAAAATACATGGACAATAGCCGCAACTTACTATCATTGTTCTTTCGGCTTGAACCGTCATTTGACGGGAGCAATTGATACAATGTTGGAGGAGTTTACTGAACCCAAGGAGGAGACTAAGGGGAAGGAACCTATGGAGAATGAGGTGCACACACCAGTTTACTCAGCTGGTGACTATATTAGTATTGACCACCCCGAACGAGAAACTACACCCGTTACACCTGGGAACTATCTTAGTAGTTCCTATAGAGGATATGAGGGTGGAGAGGAATCTGGAAACAATCAGCGTTCCGTGACTCCTATAGAAAACTCCACGGGTTGGTGTTGGGGGTCTGATACTGGAACTCATAGTACTTCAGTGTATTATGACGGGGAGATGAAAGAGGACGCCAAGACCCAGCACCAGAGTTATCCGTGGAATGGGGAAGAAGTTGGAGGGTATCCGACGCAGGTTAAGTCGGATACGAATGTAGGAAATACCTATGGTGGAGGCACAGGGGAGTACACCCGATGGGTGGACTATGATGCACTGAATGACCAATTCGTGAACACTGATTTCTCCCTAGGATCATCATCTGATTCCGACTACCAGCCGACGGGGAGACCTTATGTTCCAGGTTTTGTCAGGAGGACGACACGTTCGACCGGATGGAAGCCTGGGATGTATCGGGAGTGAAGATCGACTAGAGACCACCAAGGGAAGCAGGACTACAATACACAAGTACCACGTGTATTGTAGTGTGTAATATTTTGTAGAAATTTGTACATATACTTTAATAAGTGAGTTTGCATACTCACATTGACTTGAGTATTGTAATAAGACCACTTAAGTAGGTTTATACATGGTATATGTTTTGTATGATTTGGATTTGCTTCTTGATTTCCATTGCTGTTGACGTCACAAACCCCCTGGCGGGCAGAGATGGTCAACACGGTAGAGCCGGGAACAACTAGGGCTGCGGCTGGCCCCAGTCCCTCAGAGCGACGGCCCGCAAAGCCTCCTGGTCGCACGCGCCGATGCCAATTGCAAGGGCGTGCCACCCGACCTATACCTGGTCGGGAAGGTGTGGATGATGCCTCGCTTAGTTTCCTGCGGGGCACACACGTAAACATTAAATACGAGCCTCGATCGGCTCTCAGGTTATCCTGTGAATCGGCTCAAGGAGCCGATCCACCCATGATCCGGACGAGGTGTCCGAATATATGGTGGTCCTGCTTGATCAAGGTAAAGCTAATGAGATCTACGACGATTTAGGGTTTTCACCGCATAATCGGATCATCCTACTCACGATTGGGCCTCGCGCTCGCGCATGGTGACCGTAAGCCGATCCTAGACAGGGCCTAAAAACCAACACGAGGTTGATCCCCGGAACATCCTTTCTAGGGCTAGCAAACGCCACCCTACACGCCGCTGGATCCTCCAACCCTTTGTAAGGCCTAACTATTGCGGATGTTAAACTAATCCTTGATGAAACAAGGAGCAACCGTAACGGATCAGATCTACTAAACTATGATCAAGCGGGTGCCGCCCCTACACCTAAGATAGGTGTAAGGGCGGCTAGACGTGCAAGGGTTGCATAACGAAAGCATGTAATTCGAAGAACAATGCTAAGCCTAACACATCTAAGATAACTACGTTGCTCGCCATCAAAAAGGCTTCAGTACGAGCAACGCATGAACAACGTGGGCAGGCTTGTGCTGCCTAGATCGCAAGATGCGATCTAGGCAGCATGGTGCTTACCGGTAGAAACCCTCGAGACGAAGGGGTTGGCGATGCGCCGAGATTTGTTTGTGGTTGAACGTTGGTTGTTGTTTATTCCATAAACCCTAGATACATATTTATAGTCCAGGGGACTTTCTAATGTGGGCGTGCACCAAACCGTGCACGAGTAAGATTCTAACTTCTAAACTAAGATGCGATCTAATATGTTACAGATACACGGGCAATTAAGCCCAACCTGGTATAAAAGGCCGATTCACGTATTTCTTCCATGTATATATCTTCAAGTCCATCTTGATCGCGGCCCACCTCCGATTCGGTCAAATTCTGGTGATAACACATGCCCCCCTGGTTTTGGAAATGACATTTCCAAAATCATTATGCTCTTCTTTCGTCGGGTCATGTCGTGGCAGAGCAGAACTGCCGCAGAATCCTAATCATGACGCCTTGCCCCTTCCACTTCTTCACGTGGCTGCAAAACTCTCCTGTTGGGCAACATCTCCTCGGAAACTGCTGTGGCATTGAATCTCTCTCATATCCCCTTTATTTAACCGTTCTAAACAGCTTGCGTCTCCTTCGTCCTCCTCGCATTAGCACCAAAAAACCCTCCGTGCCACCATGTCTTCTTCCTCCTCCTCCGAGCTTTCCTACGGGTCCGACTCCTCCCGCGAGACGCCGCCGGAAATTCGTGCCCCGGAAGACTGGGACGAGGAGAGCCATGCCTCCTCCATTTGGTCTGAGGACGACAAGTCCTTGACCCGCGGGGACAAAGATCTTCAGTTCCTCGCCGACGGGGAACCGGAGTCAAAAAGCGAGGACGACCAGTTCTCTTGGGACGGCTGCCCCACCTCTGAAGAAGAGGGAGAAGAAGACGACGACGACGACGACTCCCTCGAGGGCTACCCGCCGGCGAAACGCCTCCGCATGTGGTGGGACGACGACGAGCAGCGGACGACGAAGACGGGGATGAAGCCCCCGTGGAGGGCTACGGGAGTAGCGACGAGGAGCCCATCGGCAACAGTGCCGATGAGAGTTCTGAGGATGACGATGAGGGCAGTGATGGCCCGTAGATTAGGATCTAATAGTATAGGCCTAGCAGTAGTGGATTGGTCAATAGACCCTTCTTTTGTTCTTCCTTCCTTGAGCAATCGGCTCCCCATTGTAAGAAATCCCAATACTAATGAAGAATTCCCTTAACTTGATTTCGCCGATTTCTTTCATGCTGAGTTTGTCGATTGTTGGCCTAATCCATGCTTAATGACTGATGGCAACGCATCAGTTTCACTATAATCTGCGAGACAGGCCAATTTAGCCATCCCTCCAAGCTAGCTAGCTCTGCCGATGACGATGGCACAGCCGATCTTAGTAAGCTGGCGACTTGATCTTTGAGCAGGCGACTTTAAAAGAGCCCCGAACTGTCTTGGATGCTCAAACTGATGACTCTGTAACAGAACACCACTCTCCAGACCAGTTGTGTCGTAGGGCTAGCCGATTCCAACCAAATCGGCTCCCCAGAGCAAAGACCTTTAGAGCGAGCTGCCCCCCGAGCTTTAATCAAGGCGAATCAGCCACATGTGCCGATATTAGCCTTAACTCATGACGTAGCCCAAAGCAGAGAACCTTCAGGGTGAGCTGCCCCCCGAGCTTCTTCAATCTATTTCTTGCGCCTTGCAGATTAGATCAGTTCCTTCCTTACCCTGATTCGCACATCAAGTTGCTCTTGGCGTTGTTCTTGAAGAGAGGATCCGAGCCCTTAAACCACTCCATTGAGGAGTTCTTCCATTAAAATCTCCCTTCGTGCTCCATTGACCCTCTGAACGTACCAGTTATTCCTCTTGAGTCGATGGCCATGCATCGGCTTTCATATCCTTAAGTCGATGTCTCGTCGCATCGGCTGTGCTCAAAAATTTTCGAATTTTTGAATTTTTTTTTTACTGCCGACTTATGCATCGGCCCCCACACTCCAATACCCATCACCAAAGGATGAGCTACTTCTACTGCATATCCTCGTGTTTTATCCACCTGGGTGCCCCCCCCCCCGAGCCGATTCTGTCAGGAGAATTGATGGTATCGGCTCTGTTGGATAACATGTCGAACCCAGGCAGAATGGATGGTGAGGATAATTTTGGCCGATTGCTGGAATCGGCCTCCATGTTGCTTGTTCGATGAAGGTTTTGTAATGTCCCTTCATAAAATTTTTGGGGCCGATCACAAGGATCAGCCTCGCCACGTTTGCTCATTGACGTGCTCTTGCTACTCGTTCAGGCCGGTAGATAAAACCAGCCCAATTTCTGACTTTATCATGTTGGTGCGCTTGTCGTCGCCCACCTTGAGTGCATCGTGTAATCGTGGAGCGCTAAGCTTTGTCGGAAGAACGAGCACCATGTTTGTGCCAGCCGATGTTTCATCATCGGCTTTCCTTGCTTGGGGCGCCACTCCATTTTCCGTGGACGACCCTCTTCATCCAGGGTTCGCCGAACCTTCGCAGCCAGCATCAGGCCTTGCCTTCCTCAACGTATGCAAGTATAACCTCTCGGCTTCTTCCGGGCCGCGCAATCGTTGAACCCTGCGTTTTCGGGAACGGCTGAGTCCATCGGGGCACCACCTTGGCCGGTGATACTGTCTTCTTCTTCTCCCTCGTCTTCCGAATCTTCGAGATCTTTCAACCGAGGGGACTCAGCTCGTTTGCTCGTGGCGGGAGAGGTCCTAAGCGCTCGAACACGGACACGTTGGCTACCTCCTTCTTCTTCCGGTTGCATTCTCGGGCAATTGCCGATTGTTGGCAATCGGCTCATTCCTGAATCCCAGCAGTGCCTGAAGAAGGGACAATCCCAGTGCCTGTCCTCGTCGTCTTGCTCCCTTGCCTTTTCCTTGGCACAACGCTCGTGCTCCTCCTCATCGCGATTATGCCGACGATGTCTTCTGGCTTCTCTAGCCAGACGATCTCTTTCATCATCATTGCTGGACCGTCGGCGTTGGTCATACTGACTCACATACTTGTTGAGGAGGTGATCGAAGAGAGGTCGCTGATATCTTATGTTCTTCACTTCTCCCTCTGTTACGTAGCGCTTGCCATCTTGGCGGAGCCGATCGCGTGGAGCGGCTTCTTCTGTATCCTCGCTATGAGAGCAGCCGCCCTCATCTCCATTCTTGCCAGCGTGGTGTCCAAGATCTACCATATTGATTTGGCACGAGAAATCCGGCTGGCACCCTCCGTGGTAAGTATACTCCACCATGTTTACGGCGGGGAAGGGGTGTGTGTCGACCTTCATGGCGTACTGGTTAAAAATCAACCATCCATTTTCTATCGCCATTTGGATCTGTTGCCGCCACACCCTGCAGTCGTTGGTGGTGTGGGAGAACGTGTTATGCCATTTGCAGTACGGCTTTCCGTTCAGCTCCTGCGCCGTGGGGATCTTGTGGCCTTCGGGTACCTTTATATGCTTCTCCGTGAGTAAGAGATCAAAAATCTGCTCAGTCTTGGTCACGTCGAAGTCGAACCCTTTGGAGGGCCTTGTGGCTTCACCCATTTGCAGGTCACGGGGCCTGTCGCTCGAGTCCATTCAGCCACTGCTACCTCCTGATCTCCCATAGCACCTTCATCTTCGTCTGCCTCAACCAAGGTCACCGCACGCTTGAATTTGTCCTGGTAAACATCTGGGTGGCGCTGTTCATATGCTGACAGCTTCTGCACCATGTGCGCCAACGAAGGGTAGTCTGCTTGGGAGGCCACGTCCTTGATTGATGATGAGAGACCCACCACCGCCAACTCGATCGCTTCTTTTTCACTTATATGAGCCGAAAAGCATCGGTTCCTAATTGTCCCGAAGCGCCGGACATATTCTCGACACTGTTTCCCCGCGCTTCGTCGTACTTGCGCTAGATCGGCAATGCCAACATCGGAAGCCTCCGAGTGATACTTGCTCATGGAACTGCTCTTCCAATCGCTTCCAAGTCCGGATGGAGTTCGGTGGTAGCGATGTGTACCACCCGAAAGCCGATCCCGTGAGGGACTCGTGCGAAGAACCTCACGCGCAACTCGTCCGACGCCGAGATCGTGCCCGACTGTGCCAAATACCGGCTCACATGCTCGATGGAGCTGGAACCATCTGATCCACTAAACTTCGTGAAGTCCGGGAGCCGATATTTGGGTGGTAGCGGGATCAGTTCGTAGTCGTTGGGGTACGGCTTGGTGTAGCCGAACGTCTTCCTTTTCGGCATCATGCCGAACTGATCTTTCAGAATTGCACAAATCTGATCCGCTCGTGATGGCTGAAGGTGTCGAACCCTGAAGATTCGCCGGGGTGGCATATTTAACCAGCCATGCTTGCTTTTCCGGTTCTAAGCCAACTGCAGGAGCTGGGCTTTGGAGGTTTGTCGGAGTGGCGTACTTAGCTAGCCACGATTGCTTCTCAGGATCGGCTCCTGACGTTCCTCCTGCCGTTCCAGAGGCCCTTGATATTGCAGCCTGGTTCGAGAGTGCCCGAGCGTTGCGGTCCGAGTACGTATGCGCACGCGTATCCGTGCGGGATCTCCTTGGGTGCCTCGGTAGGAATTGGTAGTCACTAGGATCACCACCAATCTTGTAGACGACGTATGCCGATGAGTTCGGCGAGTTCCGGTGCTGCCCATGCGAACGGCCGGGGCCGGAGCGGCATCTCTCCCTTGAAAGTCCCCGGAGCTGGTCCCGATGGAGAATACCGGTGGCTCATGATTTCCCGGACGACGCGCGAGCGACACGCTCCAAAGTGTTCACCGGGCTCTCGCAGTGGCGGTGCAACGAATGAGCCACCATGTAGTTGATCTCCCGCCGCGGTGACCTGGTGCGTTCTTCCGACGGGGCGGAAAGGTCCACTCCATCGAGTGCGCCTTCAGGTGTGAAACCCTTCCACCCGACGCCATGGGAGCGGGTTCGGTGGAAAGAGCCGATGAGTTCGGCTTCGAGGGTTGCCTTGATCTCGTCATGTTTCTTCTTGAGCTCATCGGGCAGATCCTCGTACGTGACCGGAGTGTCTTCCGCCATCTCGGATGTAGATGGCGATGTTGTGGATGTCGAAGGTTGTCCCACCGGGCGTGCCAGAATGTGTTGACGTCAGAAACCCCCTGGCGGGCAGAGATGGTCAACACGGTAGAGCCGGGAACAACTAGGGCTGCGGCTGGCCCCGACTCCTCGCAGCGATGGCCCGCAAAGCCTCCCGGTCGCACGCGCCGATGCCAATTGCAAGGGCGTGCCACCTGACCTATACCTGGTCGGGAAGGTGTGGATGATGCCTCGCTTAGTTTCCTGCAGGGCACACACGTAAACATTAAATACGAGCCTCGATCGGCTCTCGAGTTATCCTCGTGAATCGGCTCAAGGAGCCGATCCACCCATGATCCGGACAAGGTGTCCGAATATATGGTGGTCCCGCTTGATCAAGGTAAAGCTAATGAGATCTACGACGATTTAGGGTTTTCACCGCATAATCGGATCATCCTACTCACGATTGGGCCTCGCGCTCGCGCACGGTGACCGTAAGCCGATCCTAGACAGGGCCTAAAAACCAACACGAGGTTGATCCCGGAACATCCTTTCTAGGGCTAGCAAACGCCACCCTACACGCCGCTGGATCCTCCAACCCTTTGTAAGGCCTAACTATTGCGGATGTTAAACTAATCCTTGATGAAACAAGGAGCAACCGTAACGGATCAGATCTACTAAACTATGATCAAGCGGGGTGCCGCCCCTACACCTAAGATAGGTGTAAGGGCGGCTAGACGTGCAAGGGTTGCATAACGAAAGCATGTAATTCGAAGAACAATGCTAACCCTAACACATCTAAGATAACTACGTTTCTCGCCATCAAAAAGGCTTCGATACGAGCAACGCATGAACAACGTGGGTAGGCTTGTGCTTGCCTAGATCGCAAGATGCGATCTAGGCAGCATGGTGCTTACCGGTAGAAACCCTCGAGACGAAGGGGTTGGCGATGCGCCGAGATTTGTTTGTGGTTGAACGTTGGTTGTTGTTTATTCCATAAACCCTAGATACATATTTATAGTCCAGGGGACTTTCTAATGTGGGCGTGCACCAAACCGTGCACGAGTAAGATTCTAACTTCTAAACTAAGATGCGATCTAATATGTTACAGATACACGGGCAATTAAGCCCAACATGGTATAAAAGGCCGATTCACGTATTTCTTCCATGTATATATCTTCAAGTCCATCTTGATCGCGGCCCACCTCTGATTCGGTCAAATTCTGGTGATAACAATTGCGTGACTAGTTCTGTGCACAAAGTTGAGCTCAGAAAACTTGCGCATGGAGTAACTATGAGTACCACTTTGTGTTGCAGAACTAGGGGAAAATGTCGGGATTGACGGGTGAGGAGAGTGAAGCGCAGCGCATGGAGCGCGAGGCGAAGCAAAAGGAAGAGGCTGATGAAGCAGCTAGGAATCAGTTTCCACCACCACCACCACCCATGACGCAGCAGAACTTTGTCCAAGTACATGCGGATGATGGAAGAGAGACAACGTGTAACGTTGGAGCAGCAGAATAAATTCTTCCGGGAGCTGCCGCAATGTAACAGAGTTGAGAGACCCGAGAATCAGGGAGTCACTTTGTCAGACTTCCAGAACACCAAACCTATATCTTTCGCATACGCGCCCGAGCCAATGGACGCGGAAGACTGGCTTATGGACACTGAGCGAAAGCTCAATACTGTTGGTTGCAACGACCAGGAGAAGGTTCGTTATGCTACACACTTGTTGTGTGGACCTGCCGCATCATGGTGGGACAACATCGTAGCCGTTTATCCGGCTGGAAAGGTATTTACCTGGGAAGAGTTTGCGAGGAAGTTCAGGGAATCCAATGTCCCTGAAAGCATTGTGGAACTGAAGCGTCGAGAATTTGAAAGTCTCGAGCAGAAGGATAAAGCCATCCTGACTTATGTCAGGGAGTTTTCCAAGTTGTCCCGGTACGCTGTTGAGGAGGTCAACACCGAGGACAAGAAAAAGAAGAGGTTCTTGCGGGGGTTAAGTCCCCAGTACAAGGTACAGCTCCGAATGATGAGAGCAACGGAGTTCCAAGAGTTGGTGGATGCAGCCATCACTCTTGAAGATGATTTCAAACAACTGCAAGAAGAGAAGAGGAAGAAGGCCGAGTTTAAGCCTAAGAGGTTTGTCAGCAACAAGCCCAATACCAGCTTGAGTTTCAAGCCAAGGTACAACAACAACAACAACAACAACTACTACTACTACAATAGCAGGAGGAACCAAGCGTTTCAGACTGCCAATCCAATGGTTTGCCGAAGCTGTGGACTTCCAGGACATTTTGCCAAGGATTGCAAGAAGCCAAGGATAATATGCTTTGGTTGTCGCCAGGAGGGGCACATGCTGAAGGACTGTCCCAAGAGAAATACTGGAGGAGGTCAGTCAGGAGGAGGAGGAAGCCGAGGAGGGAATTGGAAGAACAAGAAACCCTTCGGCAAGTTGAACTGCACCAGCCTGGAGGAGGTGGTTAACTCCGATCAGGCAGTGATAGGTACGCTCCAGATACTCACTCATCCTGGCAAAGTACTTTTTGATACTGGTGCAACTACATCATTCATTTCTCAGCAATTTATCATCAAACATAGGATTAGTTGCACTAAGTTAGATATACCCATAACTATACTTTCCGCGGGGGGGACGATAGTAGTAACTCATACCAAACAAAAACAAGTCATTATGATTAATAAGTGCGCATTTGACGCAGACCTGTTCATTTTACCGATGAAGGACATTGATGTCATTCTTGGTATGAACTCGGTTAGAAGCTAACGGAGCATTGATCGATCGTGTGAACAAGACCGTGTCTTTGAAAAGCCCCGATGGAAGTAGAATGATCTACCAAGGAGACAAGCATACACAGATCGAAGTCGAGCTACAGCTGAACAACATGAAGGAGGTGAAGTTAGAGGATATACCTGTAGTGAATGAATTCCAGGATGTGTTTCCTAAGGAATTACCTGGAATGCCACCAGATAGGGAGATAGAATTCACTATCGACCTAATTCCAGGAACAGCTTCGATTGCTAAAGCACCATATAAGATGGGGCCTAAGGAGTTGAAAGAACTTAAGGAACAATTGGATGACTTGGAACAGAAAGGATTCATACAAGAGAGTGTTTCACCATGGGGATCACCTGTGATTTTCGTGGATAAAAGAGATGGTGGTAGAAGGATGTGCGGAGACTACAGGAATTTGAACAATGTCACAATCAAGAACAAGTATCCACTTCCAAGAATACAAGATCTATTCGATCAAGTTAGAGGCGCGGGAGTCTTTTCCAAAATTGATCTAAGATCCGGTTATCACCAGATAAAGATCAAGAAGGAAGACGTTCCGAAAACTGCCTTTGTTTCAAGGTATGGACATCATGAATACCTTGTAGTGCCTTTTGGATTAACCAATGCCCCAGCAATTTTCACGAATCTCATGAATAAGATTTTCATGCCATATCTAGACAAGTTTGTCATCGTATTCATTGATGATATCCTGATCTATTCCAAAGACAAAGCAGAACATGCTGAACATCTGAGGTTAGTATTGCAAACACTAAGAGAACATCAACTCTATGCCAAATTCAGCAAGTGTGAATTTTGGCTAGATCAAGTGGAATTTCTTGGTCATGTCATTAGCAAAGATGGAATAGCTGTTAACCCGAGCAAGGTAGCAGCAGTTTTAGAATGGGAAGCACCCAAGACTCGTCAAGGAAATCCGAGGATTCCTAGGAATGGCAGGATACTATCGGAGATTTATTGAAGGATTCTCCAAGATAGCAGGACCAATGACGAAGCTGTTAAGGAAGAACACACCATTCGTGTGGTCAGAGGAGTGTGAGAAGAGTTTTCAAACTCTGAAGGAGAAACTCACCACAGCACCGGTGTTAGCAGTTCCTGAAGTTGGCAAAGATTACACCGTGTACTGCGACGCATCCAAGCATGGATTGGGTTGCGTACTCATGCAAGATCGGAAAGTAATATCTTATGGATCAAGGCAACTCAGACCTCATGAGGTGAACTATCCAACACATGATCTAGAATTAGCAGCAGTTGTATTTGCACTTAAAACTTGGAGACATTTTCTCTATGGAGCCAAGTGTGAGCTCTATACGGATCATAAAAGTCTCAAGTACTTCTTCACTCAGAAGGAACTCAATATGAGGCAGAAAAGATGGCTAGAACTAATCAAGGATTATGATTTGACCATCAATTATACTCCGAGGAAGGCCAATGTTGTAGCAGATGCTTTGAGTAGGAAGAGCACTGGAGGAGTGGAACAAGAGTTATCACCGGAGTTGAGGAAGGAATTAAGCCAAGCCCAAATACAACTTTGGGAGAAAGAAGCTCATGAAGGACTATCGGCTTTACAAGTAGCCGATGAGCTAAATGTTAACTTAAAGAATGAGATAATGATGGGTCAGTTGGATGATCCATTCATCATGGAGGAGATGAGAAGGATAGATGAAGGAAGACCATCAGAATTTCACCGAGGAGAATCAGGATCACTATGGTTTCAGAAGAGGATTTGCGTTCCGGATATTGCTGAAATCAAGGAAGTAATACTCCGGGAAGCCCATCAAACACCATACTCCATTCATCCGGGAAGTACGAAGATGTACATGGATCTAAAGGAGCTATTCTGGTGGAACAACATGAAGAGAGAGATAGCACAATATGTGGCGGAATGCCATACCTGCCAAAGGGTGAAGGCTGAACACCAGAGTCCGGTAGGAAAGTTACAACCTTTACCCATTCCAGAATGGAAGTGGGAGGAGATAGGAATGGATTTCATCACCGGACTACCCATGACCAATAAAAAGAAGGACATGATATGGGTAATCGTGGACCGGTTGAAGAAAAGTGCACACTTCTTAGCGGTAAACCAACAAGATAAAGGAGAGAAACTCATTGATCTTTACATCAAAGAGATCGTGAGAAAACATGGAGTGCCCAAGAAGATCGTGTCGGATCGAGGATCCGTGTTCACGTCGACATTTTGGAAGCAACTACACGAAGCCTTAGGATCCAAGTTGGATTATAGTACCGCCTATCATCCTCGTACTGTGTGGACAAACGGAGAGAACTAATCAGATCCTAGAGGATATGCTTAGGGCTTGTGCCCTAGACTTCGGAGGATCATGGGAGGAGCACTTGCCACTAGCAGAGTTTTCATACAATAATAGCTATCAAAGCAGCATCAAGATGGCACCGTTCGAAGCTCTGTATGGAAGGAAGTGTAGATCACCCATATGCTGGTATGAAGCTAGAGCAAGCAAGGAGTTTAATCCTGATTATGTCAAGGAAAAGCAACAAATCATTGACATCATAAGAGATAGGTTGAAGATAGCCCAAAGCCGACAAAAGAGTTACGCAGATTAGAAGAGAAGAACATGGGAGCTACAAGTTGGAGACATGGTATATCTCAAGGTGAGCCCGATGAAAGGACTTCAGAGATTTGGGGTAAAGGGAAAGTTAAGCCCTAGATACATCGAACCCTTTAAGATTCTGAGTCAAAACCGAGGGTTAGCCTTTGAATTGGAACTACCGGGAAGGTTATCTCAGAGTTCACAACGTATTCCATGTGTCACAACTCGGAAAGTGTTTAAAGACCCCGGATGAGCCGATATCACATGAAGAGCTTGAGTTACAACCAGATTTGACATACATCGAGAAGCCGCCGAAGATTCTCGAGGAAAACCGGAAACAACTCAGGAATCGAGCCATAAAATACCGCAAGATACAATGGAAGCATCATCCAGAGAGGGAAGCCACCCGGGAAAAGGAGGAAGACCCGAGGAAAACATACCCCGAACTCTTCGAGTATTACAACCACAACTTCGGGACGAAGTTTTCTTTAAGGGGGAAAGGCCGTAATGTCCCAGTGTTTAGAGACGATCGAGGGGTAGATTTTAGAAAGGGATGTGCATTGCATCGTAAATTCTGGGGAAATTTCGCGCTTTTAAAACAAAATTGCATCGAAGAGGGACAAGTTTCTCTCTCGACATCCTACAGGGTTAGGGTTTCGAGAGTGCGATGAACTTGTTCTTACTTAACTAGATTAGGGTTTTGAGAAGAGAGAAGAGAAGATGCATCACAATCTTAAGTTGCATGATTGAATTCTAAATTATGTTGTATGATTGAATTCAAACCAAATTTGAATTTGTATTTCAAATTCAAACATCAAATGGATATCACATAATTCAAACTTGAGATAATTCAATAAACAATTATAAGTAAACAAGAATATAAATAGTACAACAATTATATAAAGCTCATTAAGGAAAACTTGAGCTTTATTGATAATCACACGTAATACATTGTCAATTACAATATCCAGAATAGTAATATGAATTATTACAACACATTACACAAAATTGGGAAAAATAGAAAATGAAAATAAAAGAAAAGTACAAGTATGATTATGTCCTAAATACTACAATGTGAATATCATCTGATCTTGGACTTGATGATCTTCATGTTCATCCTGATCAACTTCTTGATCCCTGCACACAAGCAAAACAAGAAGAGCATTAAGCCAAGTGGCAATGCCACTTGGCAGATTAGCAAAAATAATGAATCTGGAATGGATATGAACAAGTCTGCCGAGCTGATCCACCAAGTCCCATGCCCAAGTGCACAGCACCAAGCTACACACACACACAGCCTGCTCACAAGGCTGTGTGCATGCAGCACACATACACAACACCGTGAGGAGTCACCAAATTGGTGCCAGGCAAGCTGTCGACCATAAAGGAAAGGGAGAGGGCAAGTATAAAGGGTTTTCTGAAGCAAACCCTAACCATTGCATCGACAGCAGCCTCACAGGGTAAGTCACAAGAACACAAGAACACAAGAACAGCTTGAACAGCCACTGCTGTTCAACACATCTTCACCACCCCAGCAAATAACCAAGCATCAAGTTCACAAGGAGGAGTAGGGCAAGCACCAGCTCATCACTGAAGCAAACCAACCAACCAGAAGCTAATCCTCTACCACAACAACTTTATCTAGGAGCTGGAGTGAGGTATACACATCATCATGAACAAACCTGATGGTTTTGTTCATAAATTGCACAGGCATGATCACAAGCACACAAAGGGTGGGGTAACCCTGTTTTGATCATCATTTGGTCAGAGACCAAGTGTAACTCGGTAGAAATGGCAAGGACCAGGGATCAATCAAGCCTATACCCATGGTTATGCCAACCAAAATAGTGGTAGCATCTTCCAAATGGAAACAGAAAGAAAACCATCCCGGAGACTTACCCAAGTATAACCAGACTACACTAGCCCTTTTAAGACCATCGAATATAGACATTTATATGTCTATTTTCATTTCAACATCAATTATACTGGAAGCCCATGAATGACTACCAGTAATATTGCACAAGAGCATACGGAAGAGGTAGGAGCAACCTTTACTAGCACATCAAGCATTGCTAGGGTCACAACAACTACCTAGCCACACGGAAAAGCCACAAGAGAAGCATATCATCACTCCAAGGAGTTCATGCATCACGAGAGGTGCCAACACATGTTGGTTTCCATCCAGATAGTGCATAGGATGCACCAGATCACTACTGCATCAGGTAGATCATGTCTGTTGTCAGAAATATGAAGCCAGGCTTCACTGACAAGCATAGATAAATAAAACACCACACACAGATACATCCAGGGGTATCTAATCCTTCAATCAACCACCAGTATTGCTTTCACAAGAAACAACAGTATTTGAAATGAATCCATACAAATTTATAAGCCAACAGGAAGCCCTGATGATCACAGGATCATCCAAAGCCACAAATTAACCAACCATTGCATCACAGATAATCAAATACATGAAATATAATTGTAATCAGTAGCACACAAACAAGATGGGGAGTTATTTAGCCAATACACAAGCTAAACTGAGCTTTACAGTGAAGAAAAGCCCAAGAGCACTACACAGATAGCACTGGTTCTTGCAAATTTGCAAGGATCACACACATCAATCAAGCCAGGGCAAGTAATTGAATACACTTGATGATTTAGATGAAATAGCATCAAGAACAGAGGTACAGTGGAAGCAGCAGCACAAGCACAAGCATGAATTCATAAGCAATGGCCATGATAGCAAGACACAGAGAGCATCATATGCATAGCAATAGAGCAAGCACCACAGCTAGCAAGTCACAACACATGTAGGTAGCAAGCAACACCATAGCACAGCAACACAAGAAAAGCAGCAGCATCACGGCATAGCCGCGCCTCCATGAGTTGAGGCAGGCCAGTGGCCAGAGCTAGGCTCGAAAGGAAGGAGAAGAGGAAGAACAGGTAGTAGAGAAGGAGGGAGGCGGTGTGAACTTACAAGTTACTCGGAGAAGGGCACGGCCATGGCGGCACGGCGGCACACGCCGGGCGAACGGCGGCGCCAGGCCACGCCTAGCCAGGCACCACCCCGCCACAACGCCTGGATCACCACGGCGAGGCACACGGCCGCGCCACGACGCCAGGAGCGTCGGCGGCGACGAAATCGCTGCGGCACATCACGGCAGGCGAGCAGAGGCGTTGGGGGCGAGTCGAGGAAGCAGCGAGCGTCAGATCGACGCGGACCATCAGGTCCGCCGTCGAGAGGCGGACCAGATCCGCAGCATCTCGTCGCCGGCGACGGCCGGAGGCGGCGGAATTAAAGCGGCGACGGCGGAGGCGATTTTAGTCGCGGGAGCCCGAAGGGGATTAGGGTTAGAGAGTGAGGGAGAAAGACGACGCGACTGGGTCGGTTGGACCGAGCCCAGTGGGCTGGTCCAACCTAACCAGCTCGGTCGCCTGACAGGTGGGCCCGAGGGGTATTTTGGACATTTCCAAAATACCCATTTAAAATGAGTGTTTCTAAGAATTTTAAAAAATAGAATATAGTTCTAAAAAAATAATTAAAAATATGAAAACTGGTCAGCATAAAATTCTCTACCTGAATAAAATACAAAAGGGAATTTTTGAAGACAATTAAGAAAAAGTCTTAATTTGATGATTAAAATAAATGATTTAAATCACACATATTATTTTCAATAATGAAAATAAGTCCATTAATGCCTTTGGACTTTAAAAACACCTTGATAACATTTCAAGGTTGTATTTTACTTTAAATAAAGTATCCCCAAATTATTCTTAGTATTAACCTCTTACATGAAATAATAACGACATCGGAAGGGGGAACAAACCCTAAAACTCGGAATCATGCATACTTGCTTCTTTAACCATTGCCCTTATCGGACAATGATGCTATTTTTCAGAACTAGAGGACAAGGGTCAGTCCACACCATCCAACTGCAAAACTTTGCAGTGTTCAGGCAAGTTCATCACTTGTTCATGTCATTTGAGTATCTTTATCAAATTACTTGCAAAGTACTATGATTATCACTATTGCATAAAAACCAAAACCACTATTTTCATAACTATGAATATGACTATGTAGTTGGCAATGGAACCATGGATTATGTTGATATGGTGGAGGTTCCATTGCAAGGGTTAATATCCATCTAGGATTAACAACAAATGTCGTCCAGTGATTCTTGTGCCGTAATACCCGTGTTAACCATAAGATCCGGAGTGGGACGGAGTAGTCAAAAGTGTTTCCACCTCTCGTTCATCAACGGATGCGCTTTACCGTAGACACTTGTATCTGTCAGGGCAAGCGGTTGGCTGGGGAAGCCTTAAGTCCCCACGGCATAGTCCGTAGATACTTGTCGCTCGAAGAACAAGCGGTTGGCTGGGGAAGCCTTAAGTCCCCACGGTATTGCGGTCTATGATGGGTTGCAGCTACCGGCGAAGGAGTTTGGTTAACGAGTTCCAAACTATTGCCGTGGTCGGGGTCCACCCGTGAGTGGGAATAATGGGACCGGCGAGGACCCAGGGTCGGGGTATGCAACAAAGGGTGGGTGTTCGAGGTAGCGGAGGAACATGATTGGCTAGACCTTATACCGGGCCTCACACCGAAGGAAGTGTGGACGGGAAAGCTGCCCGGTTGGCACCAAGGTTAAGATCTCTTATGGGTAAAGCAACACACCTCTGCGAGTGTAAAGAACCGTGACCTGTCACTCCTCGTTCCGGGATATGGAACTACGAACGCGGCCGGAAAGGAACTCCATGAAGTTCTAGTAAACCGGTGAAGGTCGACGGACATAGCTCTTTGAAATAAAAGCAATCTCTTGAAGAATTGTTTATCAAAACCTGCATTGGTATTAGACTTTCTGGTCTAATATCGTAGTTAGTGCATTAAACACCTCTTATCTATAATGAACTTGTTGAGTACGCTCGTACTCCCTTGCTTAGATTGTCTGAATCGTCTGGAGGAGGACTACGACAACCCTGAAGGAGCCGAGATCATCGGCTATGAAGAACCAGACCTCTCTGGAGGTATTGAAGGCGTAGACTACCTCATAGTCTACGGAACCGGGGAGGCTTCAGGAGGAGATCAAGCCTAGAAGCATCGAGTAGTAGTAGTAGCCGAGCAGCCCGAACTCTTCATACTTAGCTGCTCGAGAGAATAAATGTATAACTTAATGAGACTTCTATATTGTAAGCTAAGTTGGGTTCGCCTCGAACCCAGGAGTATTCCTCTTAGGACCCAAGAGGAGCTCCGAGACGATATGTGTATTATGCTTGTAATAATAAATGAATGAGTTATGGACCTGCTATGTTCTGTTGTACTACTCTGAGGGATGTAATATTTGCGGAATGGTACTTCGTGAATGTTATATCAACGACTGGCATACTACAACATGCAGTGGTATGCAGGGTCACCACATGAACTTATTCATATGCTTGCAAGACATTAGACGACATTCCACCGAGAGGGCCCAGAGTATATCTATCCGTCATCGGGATGGACAAATCCCACTATTGATCCATATGCCTCAACTCATACTTTCCGGATACTTAATCCCACCTTTATAACCACCCATTTACGCGGTGGCGTTTGATGTAATCAAAGTACCTTTCCGGTATAAGTGATTTACATGATCTCATGGTCGAAAGGACTAGGTAACTATGTATCGAAAGCTTATAGCAAATAACTTAATGACGTGATCTTATGCTACGCTTAATTGGGTGTGTCCATTACATCATTCATATAATGATATAACCTTGTTATTAATAACATCCAATGTTCATGATTATGAAACTAATCATCTATTAATCAACAAGCTAGTTAAGAGGCTTACTAGGGACTCTTTGTTGTTTAGATATCACACATGTATCAATGTTTCGGTTAATACAATTATAGCATGGTATATAAACATTTATCATAAACATACAGATATATAATAACCACTTTTATTATTGCCTGTTGGGCATATCTCCAACAGTCAGCTCGTTCAACTTTCTCAGACTCATCCAACATGAAAGATCCTGGATAGTGGAAGGGCTCTCACTTTGTTTGGAGGTATCAATGGCTCTCACTTGGTTTGGAGAGCTCAAGGGAGAATAAGGCTAGGTCTGTGAATAGGATTGTGTGAACTTTATTTGCCACGACTTCTCCAATACAGATTAGAGCCCCCCAAGGACTTGAACTTCGGGATAAATCACTGTGTCTTCGTCTCCCTCTACATTCGGTTATTTCTTTCCTTGCCTTGCCTTTACTTTTGTATCTTGTATCTTGTTACTTGTATTGCATCATATAAGATTGTCCATCTAGTTGTTTTAGGTTCACTTTATTTATCCGCAATTATCCCCGCAAACAAAAAAATTGGTTAAAATTTGTAGTCGCATATTCACCCCCTCTAAGAGCCACCTTTGATCCTTCAGGAACCCTCCATGGTGATCCCTGAGGACCACACGCATCCTCCATTGAGGAGTCCGCGTTTGCTTTGTGCCATCCGGCCCCGGGAGGGAGCCAATGCTTCTCAACCCTCGGAGACGAAGTCAAAGAGGGTTTTATTGCCAGCCACTCCTCTACGAGGAAGATAGAGCGTCATCCCCGCCCGCCGCCTTCCCTCCCTCCCCTGTGCTCATCCCCGCCCGCCGCCGCTGCCGGAGGCGCCGCCGGGCAAAGCCCGTTTGGCGTGGTGGCGGCGGCGGATCTCCTCGGTCGCCGACATGGCGTGGTGGCGGCGGTGCCCGCTCCGGCCATCTACGGCTTTGCTGCAGGCGGCGGTGGCGGCCAGGGCTCCTCGGTCTCCAGCGGCGGACGGCCATGGCTGCGGGTAGGCGGGCCAGATCTGAGCCCATCTGGGCTAGGTCGGTCTGTGTACACCTGCATCTCTGGCGTCCCTGTTGGTTGTCGGCGGCACTCATGGGTCTGATCTGCAGCATGAGGAAGCTTGGGCGGTGGCGGTTTCCTCTTTCGTCGTAGGGGATCGGCCAGTTTCGTGGCTATTTTGGCGGGTTTCGCGATCCGTCATCTAGTCCCCAATGACGAGACGTGGCTGCCGGTGAAAACCGGCCTTGACTGCAGTCATGACGGACGATGGCGGCGCCTGTTCGTCGCATCCTTGTTGAAGGCATTGTTCCTGCAGCTGCGTTTGTCCCAGACGGCGACGTGGCTGCCGGTGAAAACCGATCTTGACTGCAGTCATGGCGGACGGCGCCTGTTCGTCGCATCCTTGTTGAAGGCATTGTTCCTGCAGCTACTTTCGTCTGGGCTGCGCCGGGGGAAACCTCAGACTCGGGTCTCCCGGATCGAACGATGACGGCGCGCAACGCTGTTCTCCCAGTTGGGGGTATCGTTTTTGGAGCAGACAACGGATGGCGGTGGTGCTGAGGTGGTGCGGTGTGCTTTTGCTGTGTCGGCGTCGTCGAGTCGCCATGGCATGGTGCAGTGGTGTCTCGGGACGGATGCAGTGTGATGGACACGCGCAGGATGGTGGAGTCGTCTGGCGCCGTGGCGGCATCGATGGCAGGCCTGGCATGGTCAATGCGATGTTCTCTCTTGAAGATTGAGTCGAGGAAGATGGCGGTAGAAACTTCTACGGCGTGTGCGTTGGCGTATGCTGAGAGTCTGTTTGACTGGATGTGTTTCTCATCTGCTATTGGGCGGCCTGGGAAGGCATTTGGTTTTTGGTTGATGTGAGTTGGTGAATTGTCACCCCCTTCATCCCTCTGTAGGTTTAGTGAGGTGGCTTCGAGTTTGATCTTTTGTATTGCTCTTGTAAGGTGTTGTGAATAATCTAATAAAAAAGCCGTGTGCATCCTTTGGATGCAGAAGCTGGGGCGATATTTCCCCATTTCAAAAAAAAAAAATGCAATTTCTTTAGAAATTTCCTCAATCCCCTCAAATACTTCTCCACCAATACACGTGCTAGCATGGTGGAGGATTTTCATCAAGAAAAAAGGCTTTAGTGAAGATTTTCTAAGGGATATCTCGAGATTATGTCATCGAATAGATGCTTTAGTGAAGATTTTCAGAGATACAGGGTAATCTCTCCTCAAGTACTCTTAAGAAAATTTCATTTAAATACACTTCAAATACACCAGAAATAAACAAGTTCTCAGTGATTAATTCAGTCTAGCAGTACCTAGCTATGATGCATCCGCTACAGTTCTCAGTTCTCAGACGGTGCAACATCCGTCAATTGTCAAGATGACAACCAATATATCAAGCCTTCGTGGTCCTTGAATTCGTCGATCAAGCTAGGTTGCCATTCTCTCACGCCGGAGACCCATTTTATCCGCTTGTCCTCTTTTACCTAAGGACTCGTGCGTTTTGGCATACCCGCACACATCGTGGCCGTCTCACATGGACGAGCCACAAATCGGGCGTACACCGCCACGTCTAGGCCGGACGCAACTCAGGTGCGCACAGGCGCTAGCTCGCTATAAGTAGCCATCGCCATGCATACCTCTTTGTGCAGTGAGCTTCCTGTCCAGTGTAGTATGCTATAGCTACAGACGTGTAGCAATGAGGACCTCGTCGTCAACACTCGTCCTGCTGCTCGCCGCGCTCCTCCTCACCGCAGTGGTGGTCTCTGGCGCTCCGCCTAGTTCAACGGGGCACGGCTGCGGGAAAGCGGTGGAGGACGCGTTCTACCGCAAGGTGGGCAACTTCGCGGTGGTGATCTACAGCCTCTGGCACGACATCTCGCCGGCGCCAGTGCTGGAGTGCGTCGTATCGGCGTCCACGCGGCGGGCCAAGGGCAACGCCGTCGACTACCTCCTGGTGCTGCGCGTCGCCGGGCTCGGCACCTGCGAGGTGCTGGTGTGGGGCGTCTCTGGGGAGGGCTCGCGGGACTGGAAGCTCAAGTACTTCAACCCGGTGCCCTAATACAGACCTCGTGGCATGTAATTGAAATGCAAACTGTCGACCGGTGCTGCTTAACAGTCAAAAAATAAGTATATCTCATAATTCTAGTAGTATCATGTAACTTCTGTATCATGCACTACCATATGCATTGTCTTTTATTAGCGTTTAATCGTTGAGATCCATTTGTCGTAATACTATAATTCTCATTATTTTTTTCTCATAGTAGACGGAAGGCTCGAAATGAGTGCGGATTTAAATTAATGAACCATCAACCGGCTAGGAGTTAGAGCATCTCCAGCCGCGTCCCCCAAACTGTCCTCCAAAGGAATTTGGGGCGCGCCGGACAAAAAAACCGTTCCAGCCGCGTCCCCCAAAGCCCATTTTTGTCCGGCGCGGCCCGATACGGTGTCCGGCGCCCCGAGCCCGTCCCCGTCCCACAGGGGACGCTCCGGGGACGCCGGACACACCGAAAAGCGAGGCGAACCGACGCGTCAGCGGCTCGGACGCTCAGCCGCCGCCTACGTAGCGACGGTGCAGTTGCCGGGAAGCGGAACCATCGCATTGGCAACCGCGTCGACGACGCGGCAACCGCCGGAATGGAGTCGGGACTCCTCGGAAGAGCAACCGCTGCTCTTTCGACTTCTGCGCCGCCGTTGATCCGCGCTCAATAAGACCCGTACGTCGGCGCTTTTGGATCTTCACCGGCCGCATCCGACACCTCCAGCGACGATGAGCTACATCTCCGAGCTCCCGTCCGACACCTCCAGCGAGGGAAAGCCTGCTGGATGGCGCCATTGGTGGGAGAAAGCTCCGACGCCCAGCAGCGACGACTTCCTCCCGCCACTTGACAGCACGGAGGAATGGATGGGCGTGGAGGAGGACGCGGAGGAAGAAGGGTCAGAGCAGGCGGCGGTGGCCCG
Organism: Lolium rigidum; assembly: GCF_022539505.1. NCBI lineage: Eukaryota > Viridiplantae > Streptophyta > Magnoliopsida > Poales > Poaceae > Lolium > Lolium rigidum. The sequence continues at coordinate 246,848,813 of NC_061510.1, read as the reverse complement.
TGCGAAGGCGGAGGCGGACGCGAAGGCCTATACCGCCAAGGCCAAGGCCAAGGCCAAGGCGCAGCCGGCGAGCACCGGCGACAACGAGGAGGACTCCGACGCGTCGGCCGACACCGCCTCTTCGGAAGAGGTGACGAGCAGGAAGCGCCACCGTGATGACGACGACGAGGCGGGGCCATCATCGAAGAAGAAGAAGTAGTAGTTTAAAATAATTTATATGTAATTTAATTATGTTTTTTCGAAGTTTTATATGTATTTTGTTTATGTTGAACCGATTTGAATATTAGTAAAGAGTTTTATTCTATCTATTTAAATTATTTTTAATGTTTGGGGGCGGCGTTTGGGGGACGCGACTGGGGAGCGACGTCCCCCAAACGCGGCACCAACGAAATACGTCCCCCAAACGCTCAATCCGGCGCGCTTTGGGGGACGGTTTGGGGGACGCGGCTGGAGATGCTCTTACACTATGATTTACAACACACATGGACATAGCGCACACCGAAACCCACACCAAGAGACAACACAAAGACGTCAAGCCGAAGCGCTAGCTTGAACCATGATGAGGGGGCCTTGTCTGTTGTTGGACTGGAGCGACCCCGACTGTGTCCACATCAATAAACCTCCACCGCATCAAGACTTCAGCCCAAGGAAACACTCGACGACGGTTCGGCCACTGCTGGCGTGCAGTTGACGTGGGAGTTAGAAATCTTTGTGGTGTAACTTTTCTTCAGGTCCCCGGCAACGGCGCCAGAAATTTGCTTGATGCGTGTAGTTGACACGTCCTTTGGGAACCCCAAGAGGAAGGTGTGATGCGCACAGCAGCAAGTTTCCTTCAGTAAGAAACCAAGGTTTAATCGAACCAGTAGGAGTCAAGAAGCACGTTGAAGGTTGATGGCGGCGGGATGTAGTGCGGCGCAACACCAGGGATTCCGGCGCCAATGTGGAACCTGCACAACACAACCAAAGTACTTTGCCCCAACGAAACAGTGAGGTTGTCAATCTCACCGGCTTGCTGTAACAAAGGATTAGATGTATAGTGTGGATGATGATTGTTTGCAGAAAACATTAAAGAACAATAGCAGCAGATTTGTATTTCAGATGTAAAGAATGGACCGGGGTCCACAGTTCACTACAGGTGTCTCTCCCATAAGATAAATAGCATGTTGGGTGAACAAATTACAGTCGGGCAATTGACAAATAGAGAGGGCATAACAATGCACATACATGATATGATGAATATTGTGAGATTTAATTGGGCATTACGACAAAGTACATAGACCGCTATCCAACATGCATCTATGCCTAAAAAGTCCACCTTCAGGTTATCATCCGAACCCCTTCCAGTATTAAGTTGCAAAACAACGGACAATTGCATTAAATATGGTGCGTAATGTAATCAATAACTACATCCTCGGACATAGCATCAATGTTTTATCCCTAGTGGCAACAAGACATCCACAACCTTAGAACTTTCCGTCACTCGTCCCAGCATTTAATGGAGGCATGAACCCACTATCGAGCATAAATACTCCCTCTTGGAGTTAAGAGCAAAAACTTGGCCAGAGCCTCTACTAATAACGGAGAGCATGCAAGATCATAAACAACACATAGGTAATAGATTGATAATCAAAATAACATAGTATTCTCTATCCATCGGATCCCGACAAACACAACATATAGAATTACAGATAGATGATCTTGATCATGTTAGGCAGCTCACAAGATCCGACAATGAAGCACATGAGGAGAAGACAACCATCTAGCTACTGCTATGGACCCATAGTCCAGGGATGAACTACTCACTCATCACTCCGGAGGCGACCATGGCGGTGAAGAGTCCTCCGGGAGATGAATCCCCTCTCCGGCAGGGTGCCGGAGGTGATCTCCAGAATCCCCCGAGATGGGATTGGCGGCGGCGGCGTCTCAGTAAGGTTTTCCGTATCGTGGCTCTCGGTACTGGGGGTTTCGCGACGAAGGTTTTAAGTAGGCGGAAGGGCAACACGGGGGGCCACACGAGGGCCCCACACGCCAGGGCCGCGCGGCCAAGGCCTGGGCCGCGCCGCCCTGTTGTGGCGGCGCCTCGTGGCCCCACTTCCTTTCTCCCTCGGTCTTCTGGAAGCTTCGTGCAAAAATAGGACCTTGGGCGTTGATTTCGTCCAATTCCGAGAATATTTCCTTTGTAGGATTTCTGAAACCAAAAACAGCAGAAAACAACAACTGGCTCTTCGGCATCTCGTTAATAGGTTAGTGCCGGAAAATGCATAAATACGACATATAATGTGTATAAAACATGTAGATATCATCAATAATGTGGCATGGAACATAAGAAATTATCGATACGTCGGAGACGTATCAGCATCCCCAAGCTTAGTTCCTGCTCGCCCCGAGAAGGTAAACGATAACAAAGATAATTTCTGGAGTGACATGCCATCATAACCTTGATCATACTATTGTAAACATATGCAATGAATGCAGCGATCAAAACAATGGTAATGACATGAGTAAACAAATGAATCATAAAGCAAAGAATTTTCATGAATAGTACTTAAAGACAAGCATCAATAAGTCTTGCATAAGAGTTAACTCATAAAGCAATAAATCAAAGTAAAGGTATTGAAGCAACACAAAGGAAGATTAAGTTTCAGCGGTTGCTTTCAACTTATAACATGTATATCTCATGGATAATTGTCAACATAGAGTAATATAACAAGTGCAATATGCAAGTATGTAGGAATCAATGCACAGTTCACACAAGTGTTTGCTTCTTGAGGTGGAGAGAAATAGGTGAACTGACTCAACATAAAAGTAAAAAAGAAAGGTCCTTCGCAGAGGAAAGCATCGATTGCTATATTTGTGCTAGAGATTTTATTTTGAAAACAAGAAACAATTTTGTCAACGGTAGTAATAAAGCACATGTATCATGTAAATTATATCTTACAAGTTGCAAGCCTCATGCATAGTATACTAATAGTGCCCGCACCTTGTCCTAATTAGCTTGGACTACCGGGATCATCGCAATACACATGTTTTAACCAAGTGTCACAAAGGGGTACCTCCATGCCGCCTGTACAAAGGTCTAAGGAGAAAGCTCGCATTTTGGATTTCTCGCTTTTGATTATTCTCAACTTAGACATCCATACCGGGACAACATGGACAACGAGATAATGGACTCCTCTTTAATGCATAAGCATGTAGCAACAATTAGTGTTCTCATATGAGATTGAGGATATATGTCCAAAACTGAAACTTCCACCATGATTCATGGCTTTAGTTAGCGGCCCAATGTTCTTCTCTAACAATATGCATGCTCTAACCATTAAAGTGGTAGATCTCCCTTACTTCAGACAAGACGGACATGCATAGCAACTCACATGATATTCAACAAAGAGTAGTTGATGGCGTCCCCAGGAACATGGTTATCGCACAACAAGCAACTTAATAAGAGATAAAGTGCATAAGTACATATTCAATACCACAATAGTTTTTAAGCTATTTGTCCCATGAGCTATATATTGTAAAGGTAGGGAATAGAAATTTTTAAAGGTAGCACTCAAGCAATTTACTTTGGAATGGCGGAGAAATACCATGTAGTAGGTAGGTATGGTGGACACAAATGGCATAGTGGTTGGCTCAAGGATTTTGGATGCATGAGAAGTATTCCCTCTCGATACAAGGTTTAGGCTAGCAAGGTTATTTGAAACAAACACAAGGATGAACCGGTGCAGCAAAACTCACATAAAAGACATATTGTAAACATTATAAGACTCTACACCGTCTTCCTTGTTGTTCAAACTCAATACTAGAAATTATCTAGACTTTAGAGAGACCAAATATGCAAACCAAATTTAGCAAGCTCTAGGTGTTTCTTCATTAATGGGTGCAAAGTATATGATGCAAGAGCTTAAACATGAGCACAACAATTGCCAAGTATCAAATTATTCAAGACATTTTAGAATTACTACATGTAGCATTTCCCGATTCCAACAATATAACAATTTAACGAAGAAGATTCAACCTTCGCCATGAATACTATGAGTAAAGCCTAAGGACATATTTGTCCATATGCAACAGCGGAGCGTGTCTCTCTCCCACACAATGAATGCTAGGATTCATTTTATTCAAACAAAACAAAAACGAAAACAAACAGACGCTCCAAGTAAAGCACATAAGATGTGATGGAATAAAAATATAGTTTCAGGGGAGGAACCTGATAATGTTGTCGATGAAGAAGGGAATGCCTTGGGCATCCCCAAGCTTAGACGCTTGAGTCTTCTTAAAATATGCAGGGGTGAACCACCGGGGCATCCCCAAGCTTAGAGCTTTCACTCTCCTTGATCATATTGTATCATCCTCCTCTCTTGATCCTTGAAAACCTCCTCCACACCAAACTCGAAACAACTCATTAGAGGGTTAGTGCACAATAAAAATTAACATGTTCATAGGTGACACAATCATTCTTAACACTTCTGGACATTGCACAAAGCTACTGGACATTAATGAAGCAAAGAAATTCATCCATCATAGCAAAAGAGGCAATGCAAAATAAAAGGCAGAATCTGTCAAAACAGAACAGTCCGTAAAGATGGATTTTATTGAGGCACCAGACTTGCTCAAATTAAAATGCCCAAATTGAATGAAAGTTGCGTACATATCTGAGGATCACGCACGTAAATTGGCATATTTTTTCGAGCTACCTACAGAGGGGCAGGTCGAAATTCGTGACAGCAAAGAAATCTGTTACTGCGCAGTAATCCAAATCTAGTATGAACCTTACTATTAAAGACTTTACTTGGCACAACAATGCACAAAACTAAGATAAGGAGAGGTTGCTACAGTAGTAAAAAACTTCCAAGACTCAAATATAAAACAAAAATACTGTAGTAAAAACATGGGTTGTCTCCCATAAGCGCTTTTCTTTAACGCCTTTCAGCTAGGCGCAGAAAGTGTATATCAAGTGTTATCAAGAGACGAAGCATCAACATCATAAGTTGTTCTAATAATAGAATCATAAGGTAACTTCATTCTCTTTCTAGGGAAGTGTTCCATACCTTTCTTGAGAGGAAATTTATATTTAATATTACCTTCCTTCATATCAATGGTGGCACCAACAGTTCGAAGAAAAGGTCTTCCCAATATAATGGGGCAAGATGCATTGCATTCAATATCCAGGACAACAAAATCAACGGGGAAAAGGTTATTGTTAACGGTAATGCGAACATTATCAACTCTCCCCAAAGGTTTCTTTATAGCATTATCAACAAGATTAACATCCAAATAACAATTCTTTAATGGTGGCAAGTCAAGCATATTATAAATTTTCTTAGGCATAACGGAAATACTTGCACCAAGATCACATAAAGCATTACAATCAAAGTTATTGACCTTCATCTTAATGATGGGCTCCCAACCATCCTCTAGCTTTCTAGGAATAGAAGTTTCAAGTTTTAGTTTCTCCTCTCTAGCTTTTATGAGAGCATTTGTAATATGTTTTGTGAAAGCCAAATTTATAGCACTAGCATTGGGACTCTTAGCAAGTTTTTGTAAGAACTTTATAACTTCAGAGATGTGGCAATCATCAAAATCCAAACCATTACAATCGAAAGCAATGAGATCATCATCCCCAATGTTGGAAAAAATTTCAGCAGTTTTATCACATGCAGTTTCAGCAGTTTTAGCAGTTTCAGGCAATTTTGCACGCTTTGCACTAGGAGTAGAAACATTGCCAACACCAATTATTTTATCATTGATAGTAGGGGTGCAGCAACATGTGGAGCATTAGCATTGCTAGTGGTGGTAATAGTCCAAACTTTAGCTACATTATTCTCTTTAGCTAGTTTTTCATTTTCTTCTCTTTCCCACCTAGCATGCAATTCGGCCATCAATCTTATATTCTCATTAATTCTAACTTGGATGGCATTTTCTGTAGTAACAATTTTATTTTCAATATCCTTATTAGGCATAACTTTCGATTTCAAAAGATCAACATCGAGAGGCAAGACTATCAACCTTAGAAGCGAGAATATCAATTTTATTGAGCTTTTCCTCAACAGATTTGTTAAAAGCAGTTTGTGTACTAATAAATTATTTAAGAATAGCTTCAAGTCCAGGGGGTGTGTTCCTATTATTGTTGTAAGAATTCCCATAAGTATTACCATAACCGTTACCATTATTATAAGGATATGGCCTATAGTTATTACTAGAATTGTTCCGATAAGCATTGTTGTTGAAATTATTATTTTTAATGAATTTTACAACAACATGTTCCTCTTGGGCAACCAATGAAGCTAATGGAACATTATTAGGATCAACATTAGTCCTATCATTCACAAGCATAGACATAATAGCATCAATCTTATCACTCAAGGAAGAGGTTTCTTCGACAGAATTTACCTTCTTACCTTGTGGAGCTCTTTCCGTGTGCCATTCAGAGTAATTAATCATCATATTATCAAGGAGCTTTGTTGCTTCACAAAGAGTGATGGACATAAAGGTACCTCCAGCAGCTGAATCCAATAGGTTCCGCGAAGAAAAGTTCAGTCCTGCATAAAAGGTTTGGATGATCATCCAAGTAGTCGATCCATGGGTTGGGCAATTTTTAACCAAAGATTTCATTCTTTCCCAAGCTTGTGCAACATGCTCATTATCCAATTGTTTAAAGTTCATTATGCTACTTCTCAAAGATATAATTTTAGCAGGGGGATAATATCTACCAATAAAAGCATCCTTGCATTTAGTCCATGAATCAATACTATTCTTAGGCAGAGATAGCAACCAATCTTTAGCTCTTCCTCTTAATGAGAAAGGAAACAATTTTAATTTTATAATGTCACCATCTACATCTTTATACTTTTGCATTTCCCACAATTCAACAAAGTTATTGAGATGGGCAGCAGCATCATCAGAACTAACACCAGAAAATTGCTCTCGCATAACAAGATTCAGTAAAGCAGGTTTAATTTCGAAGAATTCTGCTGTAGTAGCAGGTGGAGCAATAGGTGTGCATAAGAAATCATTATTATTTGTGGTTGTGAAGTCACAAAACTTAGTATTTTCAGGAGTGGCCATTTTAGCAGTAAATAAAGCAAACTAGATAAAGTAAATGCAAGTAACTAATTTTTTTGTGTTTTTGATATAGAGTGCAAGACAGTAAATAAAGTAAAGCTAGCAACTAATTTTTTTGTGTTTTGATATAATGCAGCAAACAAAGTAGTAAATAAAATAAAGCAAGACAAAAACAAAGTAAAGAGATTGGATTGTGGAGACTCCCCTTGCAGCGTGTCTTGATCTCCCCGGCAACGGCGCCGGAAATTTATTTGCTGGCGTGCAGTTGACGTGGGAGTTAGAAATCTTTGTGGTGTAACTTTTCTTCAGGTCCCCGGCAACGGCGCTAGAAATTTGCTTGATGCGTGTAGTTGACACGTCCGTTGGGAACCCCAAGAGGAAGGTGTGATGCGCACAGCAGCAAGTTTCCCTCAATAAGAAACCAAGGTTTAATCGAACCAGTAGGAGTCAAGAAGCACGTTGAAGGTTGATGGCGGCGGGATGTAGTGCGGCGCAACACCAGGGATTCCGGCGCCAACGTGGAACCTGCACAACACAACCAAAGTACTTTGCCCCAACGAAACAGTGAGGTTGTCAATCTCACCGGCTTGCTGTAACAAAGGATTAGATGTATAGTGTGGATGATGATTGTTTGCAGAAAATAGTAAAGAACAATAGCAGCAGATTTGTATTTCAGATGTAAAGAATGGACCGGGGTCCACAGTTCACTACAGGTGTCTCTCCCATAAGATAAATAGCATCTTGGGTGAACAACTTACAGTCGGGCAATTGACAAATAGAGAGGGCATAACAATGCACATACATGATATGATGAATATTGTGAGATTTAATTGGGCATTACGACAAAGTACATAGACCGCTATCCAGCATGCATCTATGCCTAAAAAGTCCACCTTCAAGTTATCATCCGAACCGCTTCCAGTATTAAGTTGCAAAACAACAGACAATTGCATTAAATATGGTGCGTAATGTAATCAATAACTACATCCTCGGACATAGCATCAATGTTTTATCCCTAGTGGCAACAAGCACATCCACAACCTTAGAACTTTCTCGTCACTGTCCCGGATTTAATGGAGGCATGAACCCACTATCGAGCATAAATACTCCCTCTTGGAGTTAAGAGCAAAAACTTGGCCGAGCCTCTACTAATAACGGAGAGCATGCAAGATCATAAACAACACATAGGTAATAGATTGATAATCAAAATAACATAGTATTCTCTATCCATCGGATCCCGACAAACACAACATATAGAATTACGGATAGATGATCTTGATCATGTTAGGCAGCTCACAAGATCCGACAATGAAGCACATGAGGAGAAGACAACCATCTAGCTACTGCTATGGACCCATAGTCCAGGGGTGAACTACTCACTCATCACTCCGGAGGCGACCATGGCGGTGAAGAGTCCTCCGGGAGATGAATCCCCTCTCCGGCAGGGTGCCGGAGGTGATCTCCAGAATCCCCCGAGATGGGATTGGCGGCGGCGGCGGCTCAGTAAGGTTTTCCGTATCGTGGCTCTCGGATGCGGGGGTTTCGCGACGAAGGCTTTAAGTAGGCGGAAGGGCAACGCGGGGGGCCACACGAGGGCCCCACACGCCAGGGCCGCGCAGCCAAGGCCTGGGCCGCGCCGCCCTGTTGTGGCGGCGCCTCGTGGCCCCACTTCCTTTCTCCCTCGGTCTTCTGGAAGCTTCGTGCAAAAATAGGACCCTGGGCGTTGATTTCGTCCAATTCCGAGAATATTTCCTTTGTAGGATTTCTGAAACCAAAAACAGCAGAAAAAAACAACTGGCTCTTCGGCATCTCGTTAATAGGTTAGTGCCGGAAAATGCATAAATACGACATATAATGTGTATAAAACATGTAGATGTGGCATGGAACATAAGAAATTATCGATACGTCGGAGACGTATCAGCCACCTAGAAGAACTTGAGGAACCGAAAGAGGGAGGTCATACGCCGACACCTCTAAGAAGGTGAATGGCGCACGAACGTGTCATCGTCGCCGCAGAGATCGAGGTCCTGCAAAGTTTTCACCCTGACCCGAAATCACCACCCCTGGAGCTCAGGCTAGGTCTAGACCAAAACTCAACACCTTCCCCTGGCATTGGGGTAGGCACACTGGCAACAGCTATGGCCAGACGTCGACCTAGCAAAGCCCCCCAAGGCGCTAGCGAGGACGTTAGCTACCGCAACAGAGCCGCATAAAAGTAGCCGTGCCGGTGTTGCGAGAGGGTTGCGACACCAGCAAGAGGTCACAGGGTGATCCACACGACACTACTAGAGAGGGTAGCATGACGCTAGGCACCCATGGGTAGCAGGTTGAGGCGGAGGGACGGAGTCCATCATCTCGAACAGTAGGGACATCATCGGGACGCCTTAACAAGGAAACGCCACCCGCAAGTGACGCTGGTTGTAGTCACCGGCACAGACCAAGGCCGTGCGCAACTTTCACCAAGGTCCAAAACTGATCCAAAATCCGGTCGCCATCACGAGGAGGCAGAGTAGAAATCACTACCGCTCCACAAGCGAAACCACACTATGAACTAGCCCCAACTGGAGTCATCCGTTGGGGAACGCAAGAGCTGGCTGGCAAGGCCCGGCCAGACCCGGAGCTAGACGTCCACGACGCTAGCTTGGTGGCACCATGACGACCACCCCATCGCTAGCGTGCTAGCACCTGCAGTAGCACGGACAAACTAGTCGGAGGGAAAATAGACCGCATCAACCACGAAGAAGGTTATAAATTCATTGTCCCAATTGAAGAAGCAACACATACCTCCTTAGTTGTTGCAAGTGCTTCCTCGAGAATTTTCTTGCAAGACTCCTTAGAATTGTTATTTATCAGAATTTGTTCCGTGGTGTTTGTCAGTAGCTTATAAAAGTATCAGTAGATATTATGCTAGCATTCTCACTGGCTGACTCTCACTCCTCAAATTCAAACAACTCAATTCATGCATTGACGGAGTCATAGGTAACTGGGTACCCACGAACGTGTAAATTTAGCCTTGACTGCATGTCCAGGCGGGTCTTATACTTGAACGGCGGAATAGCAAGATGATATTCTGCGCACAAGGATGCCATCTCATAGTATCCAACTAGCCAAATCGCCCCGCTAAAGGAGCCAGGAGGCCCCTCATCATAGAAGTCATCACCCGTGACGTCATGCATGACTCACGACTAGCTAAAGGGACCAAACAGCCTGTTGTGGGCATGTCCCAGCCTAGCTAGGCATGACCTCTTGCAGGGTCACATCCTAGCCCTTGGCTGGTGGAGTCATCCCCGTGGCCACGGAAGTCCACGGTGACCTTAGCTACACTAGAAGGCTCATGATGGTGTGGAGATAGGAAGACGGAGTAGCATCCAAGGAGTCAAAGAGTAGCAGCCAAGAAGCCCAATCGCCATATCACTTCAGCTACGCGGACATGCCCCAATGTCCATGGCCGAGGGTATAAAAGGAGCAACCCACAGAGGAAGAAGGGCAAGTAATCCCACCTGAAACTTCATTCACAAAACACACACCCAAATGCTCATACACCCACAATTAGCCAGAAGGCTCCGGCGAAAAGCTCATCGGATTCGTAGTTAGGTAGTTCATCTTTAAGATCTTAGAGCACACTGATACGTCTCCGACGTATCGATAATTTCTTATGTTCTATGCCATATTATTGATGATACCTACATGTTTTATGCACACTTTATGTCATATTCGTGCATTTTCTGGAACTAACCTATTAACAAGATGCCGAAGTGCCGGTTCTGTTTTCTCGCTGTTTTTGGTTTCGAAATCCTAGTAACGAAATATTCTCGGAATTGGACGAAACGAAGACCCGGGGGCCTATTTTTCCACGGAGCTTCCGGAAGACCGAAGAACATACGAAGTGGGGCCACGAGGTGGCCAAACCACATGGCGGCGCGGCCAAGGGGGCCCGCGCCGCCCTATGGTGTGGGCCCTCGTCCGGCCCCCGACTCGCCCTTCCGCCTACTTAAAGCCTCCGTCGCGAAACCCCCGATGCGAAAAACCACGATACGAAAACCTATCGAGACGCCGCCGCCGATCCCATCTCGGGGGATTCTGGAGATCTCCTCCGGCACCCTGCCGGAGAGGGGATTCATCTCCCGGAGGACTCTACACCGCCATGGTCGCCTCCGGAGTGATGAGTGAGTAGTTCACCCCTGGACTATGGGTCCATAGCAGTAGCTAGATGGTTGTCTTCTCCTCATTGTGCTTCATTGTTGGATCTTGTGAGCTGCCTAACATGATCAAGATCATCTATCTGTAATACTCTATGGTGTGTTTGTCGGGATCCGATGGATAGAGAATACCATGTCATGTTAATTATCAAGTTATTACACATGTGTTGTTTATGATCTTGCATGCTCTCCGTTATTAGTAGAGGCTTTGGCCAAGTTTTTACTTTTAACTCCAAGAGGGAGTACTTATGCTCGATAGTGGGTTCATGCCTGCATTGACACCTGGGACAGTGACGAAAGTTCTAAGGTTGTGTTGTGTCTGTTGCCACTAGGGATAAAACATTGGCGCTATGTCCGAGGATGTAGTTGCTGATTACATTACGCACCATACTTAATGCAATTGTCCGTTGCTTTGCAACTTAATACTGGAGGGGGTTCGGATGATAACCCGAAGGTGGACTTTTTAGGCATAGATGCAGTTGGATGGCGGTCTATGTACTTTGTCGTAATGCCCAATTAAATCTCACTATACTTATCATGTCATGTATGTGCATTGTTATGCCCTCTTTATTTGTTAATTGCCCGACTGTAATTTGTTCACCCAACATGCTTTTATCTTATGGGAGAGACACCTCTAGTGAACTGTGGACCCCGGTCCATTCTTTTAAATACTGAAATACAAATCTGCTCGCAATACTTGTTTTACTCGTTTTCTCTGCAAACAATCATCTTCCACACAATACGGTTAATCCTTTGTTACAGCAAGCCGGTGAGATTGACAACCTCACTGTTTCGTTGGGGCAAAGTACTTTGGTTGTGTTGTGCAGGTTCCACGTTGGCGCCGGAATCTCTGGTGTTGCGCCGCACTACATCCCGCCGCCATCAACCTTCAACGTGCTTCTTGACTCCTACTCGGTTCGATTAAACCTTGGTTTCTAACCGAGGGAAACTTGCCGCTGTGCGCATCACACCTTCCTCTTGGGGTTCCCAACGGACGTGTCAACTACACGCATCAAGCAAATTTACGGCGCCGTTGCCGGGAGATCAAGACACGCTGCAAGGGGAGTCTCCACTTCTCAATCTCTTTACTTTGTTTTTGTCTTGCTTTATTTTATTTACTACTTAGTTTGCTGCATTATATCAAAACACACAAAAATTAGTTGCTAGCTTTACTTTATTTGCTATCTTGTTTGCTATATCAAAAACACAAAAAAATTAGTTTACTTGCATTTACTTTATCTAGTTTGCTTTATTTACTGTCTTGCACTCTATATTAAAAATACAAAAAATATTTAGTTACTTTTGTTACCATGTCTAGCTCTGAACCTGTTACTTCTTCGCCTGAAGAATTAGTTTTCACTTTTAAACAAGGGGATGAGGAGAGTTTTAAGGATGCTTGGTCTAGAATTTTTACTTCTTATCGTGAAACCGAACCTCAAATGACTCTAAGTTTGCTCCTTAGTAATTTTTATTTTGGTCTTATGGTTCGCTATAGATATGCTTTGGATACTTTAGTGGGAGGAGATTTCCTCCATTGCAATGGGGATCAAGCTTTTAATGCCATAAAGAAGTTGGTTGCATCACATGATTCAGCTAATAATTTTGATTCAACCCTTATCAGCATTCATAATAGATTAAATACTCTTGAGACAAGTGCATCTCGCTTAAATGAAAATTATGGATACATTCGTAACCGCCTTGACCAAGTTTTAGTGAACTCTGAACTTTCATTGTGGGATCCTGCTGTTAAAATTGTTATCGGTGATCGAACTCTTCATGCCTACTGTGATATTATGTATGAATTTTGCCTTATGCCTGAAAGCATTTATAAATCTTTGAAACTTTGGGGAGTCGATGAAGGAGGAGAAGAAATAACTCTCATTGATAACTCTATTATAATTCCTAAGGGAATAGCCGCAGGTGTGCATACAACCATTCTTGGAAGAACAATATCCATTGACTATCTTGTTATTGAAACAGGAAAAATCATACTCGGGAGGTCCCTGTTGAAACTATTGGGAGCAGTCATTGATGTGGGAAAAGGCACTCTGAAATTCACCTCTAGACCAGGGGGAAATCATATATTCCCTAAACCAAAGGGAAGGAAAAACAATAAGAAAGGTAAGGGTAAAACCCAAGGTAAGGTTGACGCACCACCCGTTGATAACACTTGAGTTACACTTTCTGCGCCTAGCTGAAAGGCGTTAAAGAAAAGCGCTTATGGGAGACAACCCATGTTTTTACTACAGTATTTTTGTTTTATATTTGTGTCTTGGAAGTTGTTTACTACTGTAGCAACCTCTCCTTATCTTAGTTTTAAGTTTTGTTGTGCCAAGTAAAGTCTTTGATAGAAAAGTAAGTACTAGATTTGGATTACTGCGCAGTTCCAGATTTCTTTGCTGTCACGAATCTGGGTCTATCTCCCTGTAGGTAGCTCAGAAAATTACGCCAATTTACGAGCATGATCCTCAGATATGTACGCAACTTTCATTCAATTTGAGCATTTTCGTTTGAGCAAGTCTGGTGGCCTAATAAAATCCATCTTTACGGACTGTTCTGTTTTGACAGATTCTGTCTTTTATTTCGCATTGCCTCTTTTGCTATGTTGGATGAATTTCTTTGATCCACTAATGTCCAGTAGATTTATGCAATGTCCAGAAGTGTTAAGAATGATTGTGTCACCTCTGAACATGTGAATTTTTATTATGCACTAACCCTCTAATGAGTTGTTTCGAGTTTGGTGTGGAGGAAGTTTTCAAGGATCAAGAGAGGAGTATGATGCAATATGATCAAGGAGAGTGAAAGCTCTAAGCTTGGGGATGCCCCGGTGGTTCACCCCTGCATATTATAAGAAGACTCAAGCGTCTAAGCTTGGGGATGCCCAAGGCATCCCCTTCTTCATCGACAACATTATCAGGTTCCTCCCCTGAAACTATATTTTTATTCGGCCACATCTTATGTACTTTGCTTGGAGCGTCGGTTTGTTTTTGTTTTTTTGTTTTGTTTGAATAAAATGGATCCTAGCATTCACTTTACGGGAGAGTGACACGCTCCGCTGTAGCATATGGACAAATATGTCCCTAGGCTCTACTCATAGTATTCATGGCGAAGTTTCATCTTCGTTAAACTGTTATATGGCTGGAATTGGAAAATACTACATGTAGTAACTCTAAAATGTCTTGGATAATTTGATACTTGGCAATTGTTGTGCTCATGTTTAAGCTCTTGCATCATATACTTTGCACCCATTAATGAAGAAATACTTAGAGCTTGCTAATTTGGTTTGCATATTTGGTTTCTCTAGAGTCTAGATAACATCTAGTATTGAGTTTTGAACAACAAGAAAGACGGTATGGAGTCTTATAATGTTTACCATATGTCTTTTATGTGAGTTTTGCTGTACCGTTCATCCTTGTGTTTGTTTCAAATAACCTTGCTAGCCTAAACCTTGTATCGAGAGGGAATACTTCTCATGCATCCAAAATCCTTGAGCCAACCACTATGCCATTTGTGTCCACCATACCTACCTACTACATGGTATTTATCCGCCATTCCAAAGTAAATTGCTTGAGTGCTACCTTTAAAATTCCATCATTCACCTTTGCAATATATAGCTCATGGGACAAATAGCTTAAAAACTATTGTGGTATTGAATATGTACTTATGCACTTTATCTCTTATTAAGTTGCTTGTTGAGCGATAACCATGTTTACGGGGACGCCATCAACTATTCTTTGTTGGATATCATGTGAGTTGCTATGCATGTCCGTCTTGTCTGAAGCAAGAGAGATCTACCACCTTCATGGTTGGAGCATGCATATTGTTAGAGAAGAACTTTGGGCCGCTAACTAAAGCCATGATTCATGGTGGAAGTTTCAGTTTGGACATACATCCTCAATCTCATATGAGAATAATAATTGTTGCCACATGCTTATGCATTAAAGAGGAGTCCATTATCTGTTGTCCATGTTGTCCCGGTATGGATGTCTAAGTTGAGAATAATCAAAAGCGAGAAATCCAAAATGCGAGCTTTCTCCTTAGACCTTTGTACAGGCGGCATGGAGGTACCCCATTGTGACACTTGGTCAAAACATGTGCATTGCAAAGATCCGGTAGTTCAAGTTAATTAGGACAAGGTGCGGGCACTATTAGTATACTATGCATGAGACTTGCAACTTGTAAGATATAACTTTCATAACTCATATGCTTTATTACTACCGTTGACAAAATTGTTTCATGTTTTCAAAATAAAAGCTCTAGCACAAATATAGCAATCGATGCTTTCCTCTTTGAAGGACCATTCTTTTTACTTTTATGTTGAGTCAGTTCACCTATTTCTCTCCACCTCAAGAAGCAAACACTTGTGTGAACTGTGCATTGATTCCTACATACTTGCATATTGTACTTGTTATATTACTCTATGTTGACAATTATCCATGAGATATACATGTTACAAGTTGAAAGCAACCGCTGAAACTTAATCTTCCTTTGTGTTGCTTCAATACCTTTACTTTGATTTATTGCTTTATGAGTTAACTCTTATGCAAGACTTATTAATACTTGTCTTGAAGTACTATTCATGAAAAGTCTTTGCTTTATGATTCACCTGTTTACTCATGTCATTACCATTGTTTTGATCGCTGCATCCACTACATATGTTTACAAATAGTATGATCAAGATTATGATGGCATATCACTTCAGAAATTATCTTTGTTATCGTTTTACCTGCTCGGGACGAGCAGAACTAAGCTTGGGGATGCTTGATACGTCTCCGACGTATCGATAATTTCTTATGTTCTATGCCATATTATTGATGATACCTACATGTTTTATGCACACTTTATGTCATATTCGTGCATTTTCTGGAACTAACCTATTAACAAGATGCCGAAGTGCCAGTCCTGTTTTCTGCTGTTTTTGGTTTCAGAAATCCTAGTAACGAAATATTCTCGGAATTGGACGAAACGAAGACCCAGGGGCCTATTTTTCCACGGAGCTTCCAGAAGACCGAAGAACATACGAAGTGGGGCCACGAGGTGGCCAAACCACATGGCGGCGCGGCCAAGGGGGGGCCCGCGCCGCTCTATGGTGTAGGCCCCTCGTCTGGCCCCCGACTCTGCCCTTCCGCCTACTTAAAGCCTCCGTCGCGAAACCCCTGATGCGAAAAACCACGATACGGAAAACCTATGCGAGACGCCGCCGCCGCCGATCCCATCTCGGGGGATTCCGGAGATCTCCTCCGGCACCCTGCCGGAGAGGGGATTCATCTCCCGGAGGACTCTACACCGCCATGGTCGCCTCCGGAGTGATGAGTGAGTAGTTCACCCCTGGACTATGGGTCCATAGCAGTAGCTAGATGGTTGTCTTCTCCTCATTGTGCTTCATTGTTGGATCTTGTGAGCTGCCTAACATGATCAAGATCATCTATCCGTAATACTCTATGTTGTGTTTGTCGGGATCCGATGGATAGAGAATACCATGTCATGTTAATTATCAAGTTATTACACATGTGTTGTTTATGATCTTGCATGCTCTCCGTTATTAGTAGAGGCTTTGGCCAAGTTTTTTACTTTTAACTCCAAGAGGGAGTACTTATGCTCGATAGTGGGTTCATGCCTGCATTGACACCTGGGACAGTGACAGAAAGTTCTAAGGTTGTGTTGTGCTCGTTGCCACTAGGGATAAAACATTGGCGCTATGTCCGAGGATGTAGTTGCTGATTACATTACGCACCATACTTAATGCAATTGTCCGTTGCTTTGCAACTTAATACCGGAGGGGGTTCGGATGATAACCTGAAGGTGGACTTTTTAGGCATAGATGCAGTTGGATGGCGGTCTATGTACTTTGTCGTAATGCCCAATTAAATCTCACTATACTTATCATGTCATGTATGTGCATTGTTATGCCCTCTTTATTTGTTAATTGCCCGACTGTAATTTGTTCACCCAACATGCTTTTATCTTATGGGAGAGACACCTCTAGTGAACTGTGGACCCCGGTCCATTCTTTTAAATACTGAAATACAAATCTGCTGCAATACTTGTTTTACTGTTTTCTCTGCAAACAATCATCTTCCACACAATACGGTTAATCCTTTGTTACAGCAAGCCGGTGAGATTGACAACCTCACTCGTTTCGTTGGGGCAAAGTACTTTGGTTGTGTTGTGCAGGTTCCACGTTGGCGCCGGAATCTCCGGTGTTGCGCCGCACTACATCCCGCCGCCATCAACCTTCAACGTGCTTCTTGACTCCTACTGGTTCGATTAAACCTTGGTTTCTAACTGAGGGAAACTTGCCGCTGTGCGCATCACACCTTCCTCTTGGGGTTCCCAACGGACGTGTCAACTACACGCATCACACACCCATGAGTTTCATTCTATCTGGAGCTGTATCCTAGCCGGAGCAGAATCAACATGCCGGATAAACTCCTAGTCGGCGTCCACCATATATTCTGGCTAGATTCCTAGCCGGAACACCGCCCATTTGTAATATTTAAGCACCTCACACTACATATAATATAGCCGACAAAGAACATAGGGTTGTTACCGGATCATCACCCAGGGCCTGAACCTGTATAAATCTTGGGTGCCTTGAGGTTGTTAGTCCATCGGTTCGTGATCACAAGCCCTTGCACCTTCAAATATCTTGCCCTGGATCAAAACCTCGACATTTTTTTCGATAAGGGGAGAACCCTAGCCTCTACATCAATTGATGCATACTATTTTATTAAATTTATTGAGCATCCAGTGTTACAAAACCACTACAATTCAAGGACCACACAAAGTTTCTGCACGCACCAGCCATCTAAACACAGAAAGGAAAATAAGCAGCCAAAAGATCTTCATGTGATCCGCCTATCAGAACGCCAGCCGCACCGGCTGTAGAAATCCCGTGCTACCATCACCAAGCGGCTGCACCCAATATCCATGTTCTGACGCACATCCTATGGCTGGATATTGGACCACATATGGATCCAATGGGTAACCAACGGAACAACCTGCAGAAAAGATGGGAAACTTTTTTTGTTAAAGATGAAATCGTTATGGACATTCCAGATTGCCCAAATTAAAGCGCACACATCCACTCTGATGTGGCCTTTATCTTTCTTAGAGACACCATTTAACCAGTTACCAAACAGATTAGTCACATTTGTAGGTGCAGGAATATTGAAAGTCATGTGGATAATACGCCACAATATTTTTGCAAAGGGGCAAGCAAAAAATAAATGTTGAATTGACTCATCTTGATCACAAAAGCATCATTTAGAATACCCTTGCCAATTATGTTTTTTGAGATTATCTTTTGTGAGAATGATCCGCTTGTGAATGAACCACATATAAATTCTGATTTTAAGTGGAACTTTGATCTTCCAAATATATTTCTTGAAATCCCCAACAGGGCTATCAAGAAAATCTAGATACATAGATTTAACCGAGAACTGTCCTGACGTTGTGAGATGCCAATGAAACACATCATTTTCGTTAGATAATTGAATTGCCATGATTCAAGTAACAAGGTGAACCC
Source organism: Lolium rigidum (assembly GCF_022539505.1). NCBI lineage: Eukaryota > Viridiplantae > Streptophyta > Magnoliopsida > Poales > Poaceae > Lolium > Lolium rigidum. Next base: position 246,830,024 of record NC_061510.1, on the reverse strand, counting down.
ACCTATCCCACCTATCATCCGAAAGCGCCCGTCTAAAACCTATATTTAGAGGGGTCACACCCATAACATGACCAACCGAGACATTAGGTCGATTAACAATTCGATAAAGAGAGGGGTATTGCTCACACAGGGGTCTATCCCCTAGCCACACATCCTCCCAAAATCTCGTATTTTGCCCATTCCCCACCTCCATTGACCCTCTCATGAAGAATTCATCCTTTACATTCATTAATCCTTTCCAAAAAGGAGAGTCTGTTGGTTTCGCATCAACTTGAGACAATGTTTTGTCCTTTAAATATTTATTTTGCAATAGTTCTTGCCAAACTCGTTGTTCATTACATAGCTTGAAAAGCCATTTACTAAGTAGACTTCTTTTTTTTAGTTCAAGTACCTCAACACCCATACCGCCCTGGTCCTTTGGCCTGCATATAATATCCCACCTTGCTAACCTATACTTTCTTTTATGACCATCACTTTGCTAAAAAAAATGAGATCTGAAAAAGTCTAGCCTCTTCCTAACCCCTATTGGAACCTCAAGAAAATATAACATAAACATTGGCAAACTAGTAAGAACGGAATTGATGAGAGTTAACCGGTCACCATAGGAGAGCATCTTACCCGCCCAACAACTCAGTTTTTTCTCAAAACGATCCTCCGCCGGTTTCCATTCACCATTTGTTAGCTTTCGAAAATGAATTGGTCCCAAATATCTAAAAGGCAAAGAACCAATGTCGCACCCAAACAAAGTCCTATATTCCGACTCCACATCTTTTGCCCTCCCAAAGCAAAAGAGCTCACTCTTATGAAAATTAATTTTGAGACTTGACAGCTGCTCAAAAATACATAAAACTAGTTTCATATTTAGAGCCTTGTTTAAATCATGCTCCATAAACAAAAATATGTTGTCGGCATATTGCAAAATAGAAATTCCACCATCAACCAAGTGAGGGATCAACCCACTAACCTGGTCGTCCAACTTTGCTCTCTCGATCATAAGCGCTAGCATGTCAGCGACAATATTAAAAAGGATATGAGATAAAGGATCTCCTTGGCGTAAACCCGTCTTAGTCTGGAAATAATGACCTATATCATCATTAACCCGAATACCTACACTCCCCTTTTCAATATAACGTTGCACCCAATTGCACCACATGGGAAGCCTTTCATACGCATAGTCTGTTGTAAGAAGTTCCAATTAACCTTATCATAAGCCTTTTCAAAATCAATCTTAAACAACACCCCATCCATTTTGTACCTATGAAGCTCATGGATGGTCTCATGAAGAATAACCACACCTTCTAAAATATGCCTCCCAGGCATAAAAGCAGTTTGTGTTGGCTGAACAACACTCTCGGCTATACCCGTCACTCTATTTGTTGCAACTTTCATAAACAACTTACAGCTAACATTAAGGAGGCAAATTGTACGGTATTGCTGAATTTGAGTCGCATTTTCCTTTTTAGGCAAAAGTATAATCGTTCCAAAATTCAGGTGGAATAAAGGTAGCTCACCATTTTGAAAGGCAATGAACATCGTCATAAGGTCTTTTTTAATTACCTCCCAGAAACTTTGATAGAATCTGATGTCTATGGGTGCTTCTATTTTTGTAGACAGTGTTGGGCCTCCAAGAGCAGAGGTTTGTAGAACAGCAACAAGTTTCCCTTAAGTGGATCACCCAAGGTTTATCGAACTCGTGGAGGAAGAGGTCAAAGATATCCCTCTCATGCAACCCCGCAACCACAAGGCAAGAAGTCTCTTGTGTCCCCAACACACCTAATAGGTGCACTAGTTCGGCGAAGAGATAGTGAAATACAGGTGGTATGAATAAATATAAGCAGTAGTAACGGCGCCGTAAAAGTGCTTGTCGGCGTGTAGTTGATGGTGGTAATATTGCGGACAAGTACAGTATGCAAGAGAACAAGAAACAAGCAGCGGTAGCGTATTTAGGAACAAGGCCTAGGGATCATACTTTCACTAGTGGACACTCTCAACATTGATCACATAACAGAATAAATAGATAGATGCTAGACTCTACACCCTCTTGTTGGATGATGAACACCACTAATCGTGTAGGATTACACGAACCCTCAATGCCGGAGTTAACAAGCTCCACAATATTCGATATTCATGTTTAAATAACCTTAGAGTGCATGACAGATCAACACAACTAAACCAAGTACTAACATAGCATGCACACCGTCACCTTCACGCTACGAAAGGAGGAATAGATCACATCAATACCATCATAGCAATAGTTAACTTCATAATCTACAAGAGATCACAATCATAGCCTACGCCAAGTACTACACGATGCACACACTCGTCACCATTACACCGTGCAGGAGGAATAAACTACTTTAATAACATCACTAGAGTAGCACACGATAAATTGTGATACAAAACACATTGCAATCATAAAGGGATATAAATAAGCACTTCACTATGCTCTTCATAACAGTTGAATAAGTATTCCGTGAAATATAGCCTAAGAGACCCACACGGTGCACACACTCGTCACCTTTACACACGTGGGACAAGGAGTCTCCGGAGATCACATAAGTAAAATCCACTTGACTAGCACAATGACATCTAGATTACAAGCATCATCATATGAATCTCAATCATGTAAGGCAGCTCATGAGATTATTGTATTGAAGCACATAGGAGAGAGATTAACCACATAGCTACCGGTACAGCCCCGAGCCTCGATGGAGAACTACTCCCTCCTCATGGGAGACAGCAGCGTTGATGAAGATGGCGGTGGTGTCGATGGAGGAGCCTTCCGGGGCACTTCCCGTCCCGGCGGCGTGCCGGAACAGAGACTCCTGTCCCCCGGATCTTGGCTTCGCGATGGCGGCGGCTCGGAAGGTTTTCTCTGGTTTCGTCGAACGTGTCGAGGTTTTTAGGTCAGGGACCTTTATATAGGCGAAGAGGCGGAGTCGGAGGGGCGACGAGGCGACGACACACTAGGGGGCGCCCCCCCTAGGGCCGCGCCGGCCTGTCATCTGGGGGCCCAGTGGCCCCCCTCTGGCCTCTCTCGGGTGTTCTGGAAGCTTCGTCCAAAAATAGGATGTCGGGCATTGATTTCGTCCGATTCCGAGAATATTTCCTTACTAGGATTTCGGAACCAAAAACAGCAGTAAAACAGGAACCGGCCCTTCGACATCTCGTCAATAGGTTAGTTCCGGAAAACGCATAATAATGACATAAAGTATGCATAAAACATGTAGATATCATCAATAATGTGGCATGGAACATAAGAAATTATCGATACGTCGGAGACGTATCAGCATCCCCAAACTTAGTTCCTGCTTGTCCCGAGCAGGTAAACGATAACAAAGATAATTTCTGGATTGACATGCCATCATAACCTTGATCATACTATTGTAAGCATATGTAATGAATGCAGCGATCAAAACAATGTAAATGACATGGGTAAACAATTGAATCATAAAGCAAAGACTTTTCATGAATAGTACTTCAAGACAAGCATCAATAAGTCTTGCATAAGAGTTAACTCATAAAGCAATAAATCAAAGTAAAGGTATTGAAGCAACAAAGGAAGATTAAGTTTCAGCGGTTGCTTTCAACTTGTAACATGTATATCTCATGGATATTGTCAACATAGAGCAATATAACAAGTGCAATATGCAAGTATGTAGGAATCAATGCACAGTTCACACAAGTGTTTGCTTCTTGAGGTGGAGAGAAATAGGTGAACTAACTCAACAATAAAAGTAAAAGAAGGGCCCTTCGTAGAGGGAAGAATTGATTGCTATATTTGTGCTAGAGCTTTGGTTTTTGAAAACATAAAGAGAGCATAAAAGTAAAGTTTTGAGAGGTGTTTGTTGTCAACGAATGGTAGTGGGCACTCTAACCCCCTTGCCAGACAGACCTTCAAAGAGCGGCTCCCATGAATTATTTTTATTTTTGGGTGGCACTCCTTCCAACCTTTCTTTCACAAACCATGGCTAACCGAATCCTCGGGTGATTGCCAACAATCTCATACCATGAAGGAGTGCCTTTTTATTTTAGTTTTATTATGATGACACTCCTCCCCACCTTTGCTTTCTCAAGCCATGGCTAACCGAATCCTTCGGGTGCCGTCCAACAATCACATACCATGGAGGAGTGTCTATTTAGGTTAATTAATTTGGGACTGGGAATCCCATTGCCAGCTCTTTTTGCAAAATTATTGGATAAGCGGATGAAGCCACTAGTCCATTGGTGAAAGTTGCCCAACAAGAATGAAAGATAAACACCACATACTTCCTCATGAGCTATAAAACATTGAAACAAATCAGAGGTGATAAATTTTGAATTATTTAAAGGTAGCACTCAAGCAATTTACTTTGGAATGGCGGAGAAATACCATGTAGTAGGTAGGTATGGTGGACACAAATGGCATAGTGGTTGGCTCAAGGATTTTGGATGCATGATAAGTATTCCCTCTCGATACAAGGATTAGGCTAGCAAGGTTATTTGAAACAAACACAAGGATGAAACGGTGCAGCAAAACTCACATAAAAGACATATTGTAAACATTATAAGACTCTACACCGTCTTCCTTGTTGTTCAAACTCAATACTAGAAATTATCTAGACTTTAGAGAGACCAAATATGCAAACCAAATTTTAGCAAGCTCTAGGTGTTTCTTCACTAATGGGTGCAAAGTATATGATGCAAGAGCTTAAACATGAGCACAACAATTGCCAAGTATCAAATTATTCAAGACATTTTAGAATTACTACATGTAGCATTTCCCGATTCCAACCATATAACAATTAACTAAGCAGTTTCAACCTTCGCCATGAAAAAAATAAAAGCTACGAACACATGAGTTCATATGAACCAGCGGAGCGTGTCTCTCTCCCACACAAGCATTTATTCAAACAAAAACAAAAATAAAAGCACACAGACGCTCCAAGTAAAGTACATAAGATGTGACCGAATAAAAATATAGTTTCAAGAGAAGGAACCTGATAATTTGTCGATGAAGAAGGGGATGCCTTGGGCATCCCCAAGCTTAGATGCTTGAGTCTTCTTGAAATATGCAGGGGTGAACCACCGGGGCATCCCCAAGCTTAGAGCTTTCACTCTTCTTGATCATAGTATATCATCCTCCTCTCTTGACCCTTGAAAACTTCCTCCACACCAAACTCGAAACAAACTCATTAGAGGGTTAGTGCATAATCAAAAATTCACATGTTCAGAGGTGACACAATCATTCTTAACACTTCTGGACATTGCCCAAAGCTACCTGGAAGGTAATGGAACAAAGAAATCCATCCAACACAAATGAAAGAGGCAATGCGAAATAAAAGGCAGAATCTGTCAAAACAGAACAATCCGTAAAGACGAATTTTATTGAGGCACCAGACTTGCTCAGATGAAAATGCCCAAATTGAATGAAAGTTGCGTACATATCTGAGGATCACTCACGTAAATTGGCATAATTTTCTGAGTTACCTACAGAGAATTAGGCCCAGATTCGTCACAGCAAGAAATCTGTTTCTGCGCAGTAATCCAAATCTAGTATGAACCTTTCTATCAAAGACTTTACTTGGCACAACAATGCGATAAAAATAAGATAAGGAGAGGTTGCTACAGTAGTAACAACTTCCAAGACTCAAATACAAAATAAAAGTACTGTAGCAAAATAAACACATGGGTTATCTTCCAAGAAGTGCTTTCTTTATAGCCATTAAGATGGGCTCAGCAGTTTTAATGATGCACTCGCAAGAGATAGTATTTGAAGCAAAAGAGAGCATCAAGAGGCAAATTCAAAACACATTTAAGCCTAACATGCTTCCTATGAAAAGGAATCTTGTAAATAAACAAGTTCATGAGGAGCAAAGTAACAAGCATAGGAAGATAGAACAAGTGTAGCTTCAAAAATTTCAGCACATAGAGAGGCATTTTAGTAACATGAAAATTTCTACAACCATATTTTCCTCTCTCATAATAACTTTCAGTAGCATCATGAGCAAACTCAACAATATAACTATCACATAAAGCATTCTTATCATGAGTCTGTTGCGGTCAGAAACCCACCGGCGGGCAGCGACGGGCAACACCGTAGAGCCGGGAATCTCCCAGGACTGCGGCTGGCCCTGGTCCCTCCGAGCGACGGCCCGCAAAGCCTTCGGCACGCACGTCCGATGCTGATGCAGGGCGTGCCACCTGACCTATACCCGGTCGGAAGGTGTTGGATGATGCCTCGCTTAGTTTCCTGCATGGCATACACGTAAACGTTAAATACGAGCCTCGATCGGCTCTCAAGTTATCCCGTGAATCGGCTCAAAGAGCCGATCCACCCATGATGCGTACGAGGTGTACGATCGGATGGTGGTCCTGCTTGATCAAGATAAAGCTAAAGCGACCTACTACGATTTGGGGTTTTCACCGCATAATCGGAACATCCTACTCGTGATCGAGCCTCGGCGGCCACGCACGGTGATCGTAAACCGACCCTAGACAAGGCCTAAAAACCAACACGAAGTTGATCCTCGAACATCCTCGTCTAGGGCTAGCAAACTACACCCTACGCGCCACTGGATCCTTCGACCCGTTTGTAAGGCCTAACAATGCAGATATTAAACTAATCCTTGAAGAACAAGGAGCAATCATGACGGATCGGATCTACTAGACAATGATCAAGCGGGGTGCCGCCCTTACACCCAAGATAGGTGTAAGGGCGGCAAGATGCCTAAGGGTTGCACGACGATACCATATGATATGATGAACAATGCTAACCCTAAAACATCTATGATAACTACGTTGCTCGCCATCAAAAAGGCTTCAGTACGAGAAACGCATGAATCGACGAATAAACGTGTGCTGCCTAGATCGCAAGATGCGATCTAGGCAGCATGGTGCTTATCCGGAAGAAACCCTCGAGACGGGGGAGTTGGCGATGCGCCTAGATTGGTTTGTGGTGAACGTGATTGTTGTTTATTTCATAAACCCTAGATACATATTTATAGTCCGGGGACTTTCTAATTCGAGCGTGCACCTAACCGTGCACGGGTTAAACTCTAACTTCTAAACGACACGTATCCTACTATGTTACGTATACACGGGCAAACTAGCCCAAATTTGGTATATAAGGCCGATTCATGTATTTCTTCCATGTATATTCTTCAAGCCCATCTCCAATCGCGGCCCACCTCTGATCCGGTCAAATTTTGGTGATAACACATGCCCCCTGGTTTTGGAAATGACAATTCCAAAATCACTCGTTTTTCCTTCGTCGGGTCATGTCGTGGCGAGAGCGTAACCGCCGCAAGATCCTTCATCATGATGCCTTGCCTCCTCCACTTCTCCGCGTGACTCGGCAATTTTTTTTTCTTCTGTTGGGCACCACTTCCTCGGAAACTGCTGTGGCATTGAATCTCCACCATATCCCCTTTTATTTAACCGTTCCAAACAGTTTGCTTCTTCATCCCCCTCGCATTAGCACCCAAAAAACCCTCCTGCGCCACCATGTCTTCTTCCTCCTCTTCCTCTTCCGGTCTTTCCTATCGGTCTTCCTCCTCCCGCGAGCCGACGCCGGAGGACATACGCGCACCGAAGAGTGGGACCAGGAGGACCACGCCTCCTCCGTCTGGTCCGAGGACGACAAGTCCTTGACCAGCGGAGATGAAGATCTCCAGTTCCTCGCCGATGGGGAACTGGAATCGGAAAGCGAGGATGACTTGTTCCCCTGGCACGGCTGCACCTCCTCTAAGGAAGAGGAGGAGGAAGACGACGACGACGACTCCCTCGAGGGCTACCCGCCGGCGAAATGCCTCCGCACCTGGTGGGACGATGACGAGGAGGATGAAGCTCCCGTAGAGGGCTACAGGAGCAGCGACGAGGAGCCCACCGGCAGTAGTGCCGATGAGAGCTCCGAGGACGACGACGAGGGCAGCGACGGCCCGTAGATTAGGATCTACTAGTGTAGGCCTAGTAGTAGTAGATTGGTCAACAGACCCTTCTTTTGTTCTTCCTTCCTTGAGCAATCGGCTCTTTCTTTGTAAGAAATCCTGTTTATCAATGAAGAATTTCCCCAATTTGATTTTGCCGATTTCCTTTAAGCTAATTTAGCCGATTTCCTTTAAGCTAATTTAGCCGATGCTCAATGAGCCGATGGTAACGCATCGGTCCTTCACAATCTATCCTTCAACTCTTCGACCGATGACTTTGAGACCTGGTGGACAACATGGAAGACCCTTGCCTTCACGAGGGTCCTTAAATTCCTCTCACCAGCTCCGGTGATCCACCTCTGCCAAAACTCACCATCCGTGAAGAAGGTTGCGACGCAGGACCAGCCGATGATACTCCAATCGGCTTCTAGAAACAGAGCATCTACCAGGTCAGCTGCCCCCCGAGTCTCAGTCAAGGCGAAACAGAGACGAGGACACGCAATTCAGACAAATGGACCTGAGCTCGATCATATCTGAGAAAGCTACCATACAGAGCCAGCCAGAGCCGATCACCCCTCTTCCGTTGAAAGCCGATACTGCAGATGGTCACCAGCGGCTTTACAAACCAAGACTCCTCTGACAAGGTTGTCTCGTATGCCAAAACTCCTCTGACACAGAGTTGGAGGTCCTCGTGTCTTGAACGCGCAACTGGTAGATCCCATGGAATTTGTACTAGAGTCGATGGCCGTGCATCGGCTTTGTTCCTAAGCTCTAAAGTCGATGTCCGTGCATCGGCTGTATATCATGATAATAATTTTTTTTTACGGGCCGATTTTTCTATCGGCCCCCAATGTTTCACTGCACATGTATCGCACATGTTCATCTGATTAGGTGCCCCCCGAGCCGATTCTGCCAGGTATCTGCTGAAATCGGCTCTGTGGTTATCCAAGGCACTAAATGTGAACGTTGGCTCGGTTAGGACCAGCGTGGACTTCTTCCAGCGCATCAGCCGACGCAAACCCATTGCCCATTAGATCGACGTTGAACCCAGGCAGAATGAATGGTGAGGATAATTTTGGCCGATTGCTGGAATCGGCCTCCATGTTGCTTGCTCGATGAAGGTTGTGCAATGTTCCTCCATAGATCTTTGGGGCCGATCACATGGATCGGCATCGCCACGTTTATCCATAGATGTTGCTCTTGTTACACGGTCAGGCCGGTGGATAAAACCAGCCTAACCCCGTCCTTTGTCACGTCGATGCGCTCGCGATCGTCCAAATTGATGCCCGAGAGTGGCTCTTGGCCCGATGTCTCCCAAACATTCATGCCGGCCATTGAAATCTCGGCTGAATCATCTGCGTGGACGACTTCTACTTCATCTCCATCCCATCGTATTAGGCATTGATGCATCGTGGATGGAATGCAACAGTTGGCATGGATCCAATCTCTCCCTAGTAGGACAGCGTAAGTGCTCTTGCTGTCGACAATAAAGAACGTCGTAGGGACGGTTTTCCTTCCTACGGTCAGATCCACATTCAGAACACCTTGTGCGTCAGATGCTTGGCCGTTGAAATCGCTCAGAGTCACATTGGTATTGATCAGATCCGAGCTAGAGCGTCCCAACCGACGTAGCATGGAGTATGGCATAATGTTGACTGCCGCTCCGGTGTCCACCAGCATCTTGTTGACAGGCTGCCCATTGATGTAGCCCCACAAGTACAGGGCCTTCAGATGCCTATAGCTTCTTTCTCGTGGCTTCTCAAAGATGACCGGCCGTGGGCCGCAGTCAAGTTGTGCCACAGGTGCTTCGTCTACTCCTGGAGCACTAAACTCCGTTGGAAGGATGAACACCATGTTTGTGCCAGCCGATGTGTCATCATCGGCTCTCTTTTGTCTGGGGCGCCACTCTTTCCTTTGTGGCCGACCTTCTTCGTCCAGGGTTCGCTGAATTTTAGCGGCCAGATCAGGCCGCGCCTTCATCAACGTGTGCAGGTATAACCTTTCGGCTTCCTCCAACCCACGTAGTCGCTGAACCCTTCGCTTTTGGGAACGGCTGAGCCCATCAGGGCACCACCTTGGCCGATGATACTTGTCTTCTTCTTCATCATCGTCCTCTAGTTCCTCGAGATCTTCCATCCGAGCGGACTCGAGCATGCTTGTTCCGAGGCGGGAGAGGCCCTAGACGTTTGAACACGGACACGTTAGCTGCATCCTTCTTCTTTTGTTTACATTCGGGCGGTTGCCGATTGTAGGCAATCGGCTCATTCCCGAATCCCAGCAGTGTCTGAAGAAGGGGCAGTCCCAGTGCCTATCCACGTCGTCTTGCTCTCTCGACTTTTCCTTGGCGTGGCGCTCATATCTCTCCTCGTCGCGATCATGCCGACGGTGTCTCCTGGCGTCCCTAGCTAGACGATCTCTTTCATCATCGTCGTTGTATCGCCGGCGTTGGTCGTATTGACCCACATACTTGTTGAGGAGGTGATCAGAGAGAGGTCGCTGATATCTTACGTTCCTCACTTCTCCCTCTGTGATGTAGCGCTTGCCATCGTGACGGAGCCGATCGCGTGGAGCGGCTTCCTCTGTGTCCTTGCTATGAGAGCAGCTGCCCTCATCTCCGTCCTTACCAGAGTGGTGCCCAGGTCCTACCATGTTGATATTGCACGAGAATCCTGGCTGGCACCCTTCATGGTAAGTGCACTCCACCATGTTAACGGCGGGGAAGGGGTGTGTGTCGACCTTCATGGCGTATTGGCTGAAAATTAGCCGCCCTTGTTCTATCGCCATTTGGACCTGCCGACGCCACACCCTGCGGTCGTTGGTGGCGTGGGTGAACGTGTTATGCCATTTGCAGTATGGCTTTCCGTTCAGCTCCTGCACCGTGGGGATCTTGTGGCCTTCAGGTAACTTTAGTTGCTTCTCCTTGAGTAAGAGGTCGAAAATCTGCTCAGCTTTGGTCACGTCGAAGTCAAACCCTTTTGGAGGACCTTGTGGCTTAACCCATTTACAGGACACGGGGCTTGCTGTGACGCCCCGGAACCGGTACCATGAGGATCCCAGCGAACCCGCCGAAATCCGCACGATATCGATTCGGAGACGCCCTCCGACACGACGTGCGCGACGAATCACACACGTGATGCCAGAGGAATTAACACGAGCGGTAACATTACAACAGGATTACAATAGAGCCCACAAGATACATATATTACAACAACGACTCCAACGAGTCAAGATACAAATATACAATACAAAGATCCAAATCATACGGAAGATCAAATACGTCCGAGTACGGACAAGATACAAATTGGACTAAGAGTCCTGAAGATAACCAGTGGCGTCCATAACCCTGCCCAGGCCAAGCCGGAAGGGTAACCTTGCTAACGTCGTCATCTCGTACCTGTCGAAGTCGGGCCATCGGTTGCCGACAAAAGGGAGGAAGCAAAAGAGAAAGGGAAAAGGCGAGAGTAAGTACCAAGGAACGAACTCCGGCACGTACTTAGCGAGACTAGAAATGGCTATGCTCGCCGAGCGAGTATATATATATATATCGCCTGGGGCTATATGGTAGGTTTAGCGGCAGCAAAACTATAACCAATAGAGACACACTACAACATCCGTCTACTCGGATAAGATAAGAGAGCGCATAAGGTAACGAGATAAAATACTACACAAACATAACCCAGCCGATTACACATATCCCCTTCAACAAAGCGAAGAGGCAATGTAAAAGGCACTCAACGGTGGACAAGTTTTATTAGGTAGCCATTGTAATAATGCTATATTACTACGCAAGTTACTAGCAGATTATTAACAACAAGTATAAGGTGTAAGTTGTTCTATGATCAAGTCATACAGCTCCAAGTCGTCCATAACCGCGGACACGGCTTATCGATAAGATGTACACCCTGCGGGGGTTGCCCAAATGTAACCATACGCATGCTCGACCCACTTACGACAGGTGGATGTCTCACAACAAGACCGTTCCCAGTTCAACAAGAAAGTCTAGGGGGGCCACCCAACTAAGCTACCCGTGACGAAGTCCGGCCGTACTCCGAAGCGGACTCAGGGTTTGCAACAGCGGCTAGGCGTGCGAACCACACGCTTTCGCTAAACGTCCCGCGGGGTACAGTACAAAATATAAACACCCGAAGGCAACAGGAAGTAAACACCCGAAGGCAACAGTAAGTAAAGCATGGCATACATGGCATAGGCAAATAAAACCAAGGTTGTGGCCCCCTTTTCAACTGACTTGAGAAAAGGTAATGGGTGAGGGGGGTCCCAATAATCGTCCCCACGCATGGGTAGAGCGCTCAATCTCGGAACAGATAACAAGAACTCGGGTCCTAGGGGACATTAGCGAGTCAAAGTTCCGATGCTTTCGCAAAGGGGCTCACGGATGCCTCTGCTTACAATTTTAGTTGTTAACAATTAAGTAAAGCATGTGTATCTCCAACAACTGATATAGCATGTGGTAACCTCCCAACAACCCAACATATCCCGATAACAGATCGAGATAAACAACAGAGCCTAAACACGCCTACGACTCGCAAGGCTCAAACATCAAACAAAGGCTATGGATAAGGAATGATACATATAGGATTATTATGGTAAACAAGTGGATAGGACACGTGACTCGATAAAGAATCGCAACATAAGGATAGCAATGCGAGGGAGAGAGTAAAATAGGTGAAGAGAGAGGGCTCGCCTGTGAAAAGCTGTAGAAGAACTTGTCGGAGAACTCGTCGTATCTCACATCAACACTTCGTGATCCTATCCGAGAAGAAGCAAATGCTGGACAAACAACGGATGCAAGTCTTACTACTACGGATAAAGAAGATCCAGCATGATCAGGATGATATGCATGACATGGCAATTGATGGTGCAATGCAATTATCCAATTTAAGCGGGTTCGGAACCCCGAACAAGCAGATTATTATTGAAGTTGCATTTTCTACCGCCAATATTAAGGGTGGATTAGCATAGCAAACATGGCAGGGTGAGCTACATCAAAATTAAATGGAACCAGGACAACATAACAATCCCGCACAATTCCATATTCAGTTATTAGGTGATTCGCTATTTACCCAAACCCACATATGCGATGCAACAGTAAGATATGCGATGTACACATGTATGAATGATGCAACAAGGAAGAGATGCAACAAGATATGTGCCATATTTATAAAATAGGATTGGCTTAGGGTCGGGGTCTCACGGTATCGGATCGGAGAGCGGACGCTGGATTTGGGTTCGGAGAGGAAGAAGAGGAAGCGGAGTCTTGACCTTCGGATCCGGGAAGGAGGCCTTGAGGTTCCGTGACGAAGATCTTCGGATTCAGCTTGGGTGTCGATGGTGAACTTGGATTTCAGTTGCACATGCAGATGAAGTGATGGGTAAAGAGACTGCGAAAAGAACAAGCGTGTGAAGCGACAGTGAACCAGGAGTAACACCATTCCTCACATGAACTTGGTGAACGGAGGTCAGTGAGAACCAACGGACCAGCCACGGTGCACGACCGAAACAGAAGAGCTATCTGGCTTGGCAACATGAGGACAACAAGCGCTCTGGTCGGAGGAGGCCACACAGGTGCGCGCCCGCGGGAACCGATCCAGCAAGCGCCTGTGGAGACAAACGGGGCAGCCCTGGTCAAGAGCAGCAGGAGGAGACCATGTACAGCGACGGCGGCGACGAGCGCTGGCCTTGGCGAGGCGGCAGCACGACAGCAAGGGAGAGGTGCGGCGCTGTGCGAGGTGAGGAGCGGCAGGGTGCGTCGGGCGGGGAACTCGGGCCACGGCAGGAGGGGAGGCCGGAGGTGAGGCAGGGCGGCGCCGACGGCGCTTGCAGGGGGGAGCTCGGGGAGGACGACGCGCGCACGAAAGAGGCGAAGGTCGACGGGCGCGGGGACCTGAGCGGCGCGCTGCTGCAGGGCCTCAAGGCGACGGCCGGGCTGGAGGATGGAGAGGCGGGGCCTCACACGGCGGAGTACAGGTGGCGGCGGCGCGAGCTTGCGCAGGAGGCGGTTGAGGGTGAGGGAGGTGGCGCGCGGCGGCCGCGTTCGATGGGAAAGGGAGAGGCGACGAGGACGAGCGCTGGGGCGCGGGTTGGGGACGAGAGGGAGGATGGTGGGAGGACCAGAGGGGAAAAAGAAAAGGACGAGGGGGTTTTGCAAAAAAAAGGGGGCGGCGGCGGGGGTGTGGGTTTGTAAAATGGCCAGGGTGGCCGGTGGGATTAGGGTTTGGGGGAGGTGGCCTCCGGTTGGGCCACTTGGGCCTGGCCGGTTGGCGGGGCTTTCTCCCCTTTTTTTATTCTTTAAAACAGTTTTCTGTTTTTATTTTACTGGCTGTTTTAAAGCCATTTTAAAAATAGTTTTAGGACCATAAAAATACCAGAAAAATATAGTTTTAGTTTGGGGAGTAAAGAGGGAGTAATTTTGACAATAAAATAATGTTTTAATAAAATAATTTTGCGAACAAAGATATGCATGATGCATGTGATGATGCACAAAAGAAAAGAACAAACAAATCTATTAGGGGTATTATCCGGGGCCGTTACAATCGACACCACTAACAAGGAACCTCGCCCCGAGGTTCCACCTCAAGGTACGGGGGAGAGAGGTGAACTATCGGGTCTTCTTGGATCATGTTGATATTCACATGTACCTGGCGTGGAACCTTCTTCTGGCAAAGTGTTGATCTTCTCGACACCACTAACAAGAAGTCTTGCTCCATCTTGATCGGCGACACCACCAACAAGAAGTCGTTGTTCCGATGACGATGATGACTCCGGAGAAACAAAGGAAGGAGTAACAGTCACACGGATCCACAAATTCAGGTAACAAGGGCGAATAGTAAGAGTAGTCGGTATGGGGGCCAATCCATCCCGCACCCGAACTATTAACCCTGAACATAAATAGGAGAATCGTGTAACCAACTCTCGGATCTCAGATTGACGATATCGACAAGCATTGTCAGCAAGGATTCGATTGGGTCAAAGCAAAAGGGATTGAAGAGGGATCACAAAATAAGGATGATATCAATCGGAGAAGAAAAGGTTGTTGCCGCCGGTGATGTACTTCTGCCGAAAGGTCTTCAGAGATCGGTCCTATTAGGTTAAGGCAGAGATCGTCCAACCCACGTCGGAACCTAAGACTCAGAGAAGCAGATAAGAGAAGATTCAAAATTCGCAAAGGTAAGAGGAGAAAGAATATAGGTAAGGAGAAAAATCAGAGCTAATCAGATCTATCCAACGAATTTTTCGAAAATAGTTTTAACACTAGACACCACGTCCGTTGGCAAGGTTATCCTACAGGCTGGACTAGTGGGGTACCGTCAACCTGAGCTCTGATACCAACTTGTGACGCCCCGGAACCGGTACCATGAGGATCCCAGCGAACCCGCCGAAATCCGCACGATATCGATTCAGAGACGCCCTCCGACACGACGTGCGCGACGAATCACACACGTGATGCCAGAGGAATTAACACGAGCGGTAACATTACAACAGGATTACAATAGAGCCCACAAGATACATATATTACAACAACGACTCCAACGAGTCAAGATACAAATATACAATACAAAGATCCAAATCATACAGAAGATCAAATACGTCCGAGTACGGACAAGATACAAATTGGACTAAGAGTCCCGAAGATAACCAAGTGGCGTCCATAACCCTGCCCAGTGCCAAGCCGGAAGGGTAACCTTGCTAACGTCGTCATCTCGTACTCGTCGAAGTCGGGCCATCGGTTGCCGACAAAAGGGAGGAAGCAAAAGAGAAAGGGAAAAGGCGAGAGTAAGTACCAAGGAACGAACTCCGGCACGTACTTAGCGAGACTAGAAATGGCTATGCTCGCCGAGCGAGTATATATATATATCGCCTGGGGCTATATGGTAGGTTTAGCGGCAGCAAAACTATAACCAATAGAGACACACTACAACATCCGTGTACTCAGATAAGATAAGAGAACGCATAAGGTAACAGATAAAATACTACACAAACATAACCCAGCCGATTACACATATCCCCTTCAACAAAGCGAAGAGGCAATGTAAAAGGCACTCAATGGTGGACAAGTTTTATTAGGTAGCCATTGTAATAATGCTATATTACTACGCAAGTTACTAGCAGATTATTAACAACAAGTATAAGGTGTAAGTTGTTCTATGATCAAGTCATACAGCTCCAAGTCGACCATAACCGCGGACACGGCTTATCGATAAGATGTACACCCTGCAGGGGTTGCCCAAATGTAACCATACGCATGCTCGACCCACTTACGACAGGTGGATGTCTCACAACAAGACCGTTCCCAGCTCAACAAGAAAGTCTAGGGGGGCCACCCAACTAAGCTACCCGTGACGAAGTCCGGCCGTACTCCGAGCGGACTCGTGGTTTGCGACGGCGGCTAGGCGTGCGAACCACACACTTTCGCTAAACGTCCCGCGGGGTACAAGTACAAAATATAAACACCCGAAGGCAACAGGAAGTAAACACCCGAAGGCAACAGTAAGTAAAGCATGGCATACATGGCATAGGCAAATAAAACCAAGGTTGTGGCCCCCTTTTCAACCGACTTGAGAAAAGGTAATGGGTGAGGGGGTCCCAATAATCGTCCCCACGCATGGGTAGAGCGCTCAATCTCGGAACAGATAACAAGAACTCGGGTCCTAGGGGACATTAGCGAGTCAAAGTTCCGATGCTTTCGCAAAGGGGCTCACCTTACAATTTAGTTGTTAACAATTAAGTAAAGCATGTGTATCTCCAACAACTGATATAGCATGTGGTAACCTCCCAACAACCCAACATATCCCGATAACAGATCGAGATAAACAACAGAGCCTAAACACGCCTACGACTCGCAAGGCTCAAACATCAAACAACGGCTATGGATAAGGAATGATACATATAGGATTATTATGGTAAACAAGTGGATAGGACACGTGACTCGATAAAGAATCGCAACATAAGGATAGCAATGCGAGGGAGAGAGTAAAATAGGTGAAGAGAGAGGGCTCGTCTGTGAAAAGCTGTAGAAGAACTTGTCGGAGAACTCGTCGTATCTCACATCAACACTTCGTGATCCTATCCGAGAAGAAGCAAATGCTGGACAAACAACGGATGCAAGTCTTACTACTACGGATAAAGAACATCCAGCATGATCAGGATGATATGCATGACATGGCAATTGATGGTGCAATGCAATTATCCAATTTAAGCGGGTTCGGAACCCCGAACAAGCAGATTATTGTTGAAGTTGCATTTTCTACCGCCAATATTAAGGGTGGATTAGCATAGCAAACATGGCAGGGGTGAGCTACATCAAAATTAAATGGAACCAGGACAACATAACAATCCCGCACAATTCCATATTCAGTTATTAGGTGATTCGCTATTTACCCAAACCCACATATGCGATGCAACAGTAAGATATGCGATGTACACATGTATGAATGATGCAACAAGGAAGAGATGCAACAAGATATGTGCCATATTTATAAAATAGGATTGGCTTAGGGTCGGGGTCTCACGGTATCGGATAGGAGAGCGGACGCTGGATTTGGGTTCGGAGAGGAAGAAGAGGAAGCGGAGTCTAGACCTTCGGATCCGGGAAGGAGGCCTTGAGGTTCCGTGACGAAGATCTTCGGATTCAGCTTGGGTGTCGATGGTGAACTTGGATTTCAGTTGCACATGCGAGATGAAGTGATGGGTAAAGAGACTGCGAAAAGAACAAGCGTGTGAAGCGACAGGTGAACCAGGAGCAACACCATTCCTCACATGAACTTGGTGAACGGAGGTCAGTGAGAACCAACGGACCAGCCACGGTGCACGACCGAAACAGAAGAGCTATCTGGCTTGGCAACATGAGGACAACAAGCGCTCTGGTCGGAGGAGGCCACACAGGTGACGCAGTGCCGAGCTTGAGGATGGGCGCGCCCGCGGGAACCGATCCAGCAGGCGCTCGTGGAGACAAACGGGGCAGCCCTGGTCAAGAGCAGCGAGGAGGAGACCATGTACAGCGACGGCGGCGACGAGCGCTGGCCTTGGCGAGGCGGCAGCACAGCAGCAAGGGAGAGGTGCGGCGCTGTGCGAGGTGAGGAGCGGCAGGGTGCGTCAGGCGGGGAACTCGGGCCACGGCAGGAGGGGAGGTCGGAGGTGAGGCAGGGCGGCGCCGACGGTGCTTGCAGGGGGGAGCTCGGGGAGGACGACGCGCGCACGAAAGAGGCGAAGGTCGACGGGCGCGGGGACCTGAGCGGCGCGCTGCTGCAGGGCCTCAAGGCGACGGCCGGGCTGGAGGATGGAGAGGCGGGGCCTCACACGGCGGAGTACAGGTGGCGGCGGCGCGAGCTTGCGCAGGAGGAGGTTGAGGGTGAGGGAGGTGGCGCGCGGCGGCCGCGTTCTATGGGAAAGGGAGAGGCGACGAGGACGAGCGCTCGGGCGCGGGTTGGGGACGAGAGGGAGGATGGTGGGAGGACCAGAGGGGAAAAAGAAAATGACGAGGGGGTTTTGCAAAAAAAAAGGGGGGGGGCGGCGGCGGGGGTGTGGGTTTGTAAAATGGCCAGGGTGGCCGGTGGGATTAGGGTTTGGGGGAGGTGGCCTCCGGTTGGGCCACTTGGGCCTGGCCGGTTGGCTGGGGCTTTCTCCCCTTTTTTATTCTTTAAAACAGTTTTCTGTTTTTATTTTCTGGCTGTTTTAAAGCCATTTAAAAAATAGTTTTAGGACCATAAAAATACCAGAAAAATATAGTTTTAGTTTGGGGGGTAAAGAGGGAGTAATTTTGACGATAAAATAATGTTTTAATAAAATAATTTTGCGAACAAAGATATGCATGATGCATGTGATGATGCACAAAAGAAAAGAACAAACAAATCTATTAGGGGTATTATCCGGGGCCGTTACAATATTTTAACACTAGACACCACGTCCGTTGGCAAGGTTAACCTACAGGCTGGACTAGTGGGGTACCGTCAACCTGAGCTCTGATACCAACTTGTGATGCCCCGGAACCGGTACCATGAGGATCCCAGCGAACCCGCCGAAATCCGCACGATATCGATTCAGAGACGCCCTCCGACACGACGTGCGCGACGAATCACACACGTGATGCCAGAGGAATTAACACGAGCGGTAACATTACAACTGGATTACAATAGAGCCCACAAGATACATATATTACAACAACGACTCCAACGAGTCAAGATACAAATATACAATACAAAGATCCAAATCATACAGAAGATCAAATACGTCCGAGTACGGACAAGATACAAATTGGACTAAGAGTCCCGAAGATAACCAATGGCGTCCATAACCCTGCCCGGGCCAAGCCGGAAGGGTAACCTTGCTAACGTCGTCATCTCGTACTGTCGAAGTCGGGCCATCGGTTGCCGACAAAAGGGAGGAAGCAAAAGAGAAAGGGAAAAGGCGAGAGTAAGTACCAAGGAATGAACTCCGGCACGTACTTAGCGAGACTAGAAATGGCTATGCTCGCCGAGCGAGTATATATATATATCGACTGGGGCTATATGGTAGGTTTAGCGGCAGCAAAACTATAACCAATAGAGACACACTACAACATCCGTCTACTCAGATAAGATAAGAGAGCGCATAAGGTAACAGATAAAATACTACACAAACATAACCCAGCCGATTACACATATCCCCTTCAACAAAGCGAAGAGGCAATGTAAAAGGCACTCAACGGTGGACAAGTTTTATTAGGTAGCCATTGTAATAATGCTACATTACTACGCAAGTTACTAGCAGATTATTAACAACAAGTATAAGGTGTAAGTTGTTCTATGATCAAGTCATACAGCTCCAAGTCGTCCATAACCGCGGACACGGCTTATCGATAAGATGTACACCCTGCAGGGGTTGCCCAAATGTAACCATACGCATGCTCGACCCACTTACGACAGGTGGATGTCTCACAACAAGACCGTTCCCAGTTCAACAAGAAAGTCTAGGGGGCCACCCAACTAAGCTACCCGTGACGAAGTCCGGCCGTACTCCGAAGCGGACTCGGGGTTTGCGACGGCGGCTAGGCGTGCGAACCACACGCTTTCGCTAAACGTCCCGCGGGGTACAAGTACAGAATATAAACACCCGAAGGCAACAGGAAGTAAACACCCGAAGGCAACAAGTAAGTAAAGCATGGCATACATGGCATAGGCAAATAATACCAAGGTTGTGGCCCCCTTTTCAACTGACTTGAGAAAAGGTAATGGGTGAGGGGGTCCCAATAATCGTCCCCACGCATGGGTAGAGCGCTCAATCTCGGAACGGATAACAAGAACTCGGGTCCTAGGGGACATTAGCGAGTCAAAGTTCCGATGCTTTCGCAAAGGGGCTCACGGATGCCTCCGCTTACAATTTTAGTTGTTAACAATTAAGTAAAGCATGTGTATCTCCAACAACCGATATAGCATGTGGTAACCTCCCAACAACCCAACATATCCCGATAACGGATCGAGATAAACAACAGAGCCTAAACACGCCTACGACTCGCAAGGCTCAAACATCAAACAACGGCTATGGATAAGGAATGATACATATAGGATTATTATGGTAAACAAGTGGATAGGACACGTGACTCGATAAAGAATCGCAACATAAGGATAGCAATGCGAGGGAGAGAGTAAAATAGGTGAAGAGAGAGGTCTCGCCTGTGAAAAGCTGTAGAAGAACTTGTCGGAGAACTCGTCGTATCTCACATCAACACTTCGTGATCCTATCCGAGAAGAAGCAAATGCTGGACAAACAACGGATGCAAGTCTTACTACTACGGATAAAGAAGATCCGAGCATGATCGGGATGATATGCATGACATGGCAATTGATGGTGCAATGCAATTATCCAATTTAAGCGGGTTCGGAACCCCGAACAAGCAGATTATTGTTGACGTTGCATTTTCTACCGCCAATATTAAGGGTGGATTAGCATAGCAAACATGGCAGGGGTGAGCTACATCAAAATTAAATGGAACCGGGACAACATAACAATCCCGCACAATTCCATATTCAGTTATTAGGTGATTCGCTATTTACCCAAACCCACATATGCGATGCAACAATAAGATATGCGATGTACACATGTATGAATGATGCAACAAGGAAGAGATGCAACAAGATATGTGCCATATTTATAAAATAGGATTGGCTTAGGGTCGGGGTCTCACGGTATCGGATCGGAGAGCGGACGCTGGATTTGGGTTCGGAGAGGAAGAAGAGGAAGCGGAGTCTAGACCTTCGGATCCGGGAAGGAGGCCTTGAGGTTCCATGACGAAGATCTTCGGATTCAGCTTGGGTGTCGATGGTGAACTTGGATTTCAGTTGCACATGCAGATGAAGTGATGGGTAAAGAGACTGCGAAAAGAACAAGCGTGTGAAGCGACAGTGAACCAGGAGTAACACCATTCCTCACATGAACTTGGTGAACGGAGGTCAGTGAGAACCAACGGACCAGCCATGGTGCACGACCGAAACAGAAGAGCTATCTGGCTTGGCAACATGAGGACAACAAGCGCTCTGGTCGGAGGAGGCCACACAGGTGACGCAGTGCCGAGCTTGAGGATGGGCGCGCCCGCGGGAACCGATCCAGCAGGCGCCTGTGGAGACAAACGGGGCAGCCCTGGTCAAGAGCAGCAGGAGGAGACCATGTACAGCGACGGCGGCGACGAGCGCTGGCCTTGGCGAGGCGGCAGCACGACAGCAAGGGAGAGGTGCGGCGCTGTGCGAGGTGAGGAGCGGCAGGGTGCGTCGGGCGGGGAACTCGGGCCACGGCAGGAGGGGAGGCCGGAGGTGAGGCAGGGCGGCGCCGACGGCGCTTGCAGGGGGGAGCTCGGGGAGGACGACGCGCGCACGAAAGAGGCGAAGGTCGACGGGCGCGGGGACCTGAGCGGCGCGCCGCTGCGGGGCCTCAAGGCGACGGCCGGGCCGGAGGATGGAGAGGCGGGGCCTCACACGGCGGAGTCACGGTGGCGGCGGCGCGAGCTTGCGCAGGAGGCGGTTGAGGGTGAGGGAGGTGGCGCGCGGCGGCCGCGTTCGATGGGAAAGGGAGAGGCGACGAGGACGAGCGCTCGGGCGCGGGTTGGGGACGAGAGGGAGGATGGTGGGAGGACCAGAGGGGAAAAAGAAAAGGACGAGGGGGTTTTGCAAAAAAAAGGGGGCGGCGGCGGGGGTGTGGGTTTGTAAAATGGCCAGGGTGGCCGGTGGGATTAGGGTTTGGGGGAGGTGGCCTCCGGTTGGGCCACTTGGGCCTGGCCGGTTGGCTGGGGCTTTCTCCCCTTTTTTTATTCTTTAAAACAGTTTTCTGTTTTTATTTTCTGGCTGTTTTAAAGCCATTTTAAAAATAGTTTTAGGACCATAAAAATACCAGAAAAATATAGTTTTAGTTTGGGGAGTAAAGAGGGAGTAATTTTGACAATAAAATAATGTTTTAATAAAATAATTTTGCGAACAAAGATATGCATGATGCATGTGATGATGCACAAAAGAAAAGAACAAACAAATCTATTAGGGGTATTATCCGGGGCCGTTACACTTGCCCCCCGAGTCCATTCAGCCACTGCTACCTCTTGATCTCCCACAGCACCTTCATCTTCATCTGCCTCAACCAGGACCACCGCACGCTTGAATTTATCCTGGTAAACATCTGGGTGGCGCTGTTCATATGCTGACAGCCTTCGCACCATGTGCGCCGGTGAAGGGTAGTCTCGCTTGGGAGGCCACGTCCTTGATCGATGATGAGAGACCCACCACCGCCAACTCGACTCGCTTCTTTTTCACTCACATGAACCGAATAGCATCGGTTCCTAACGGTCCCGAAGCGCCGGACGTATTCCGCCACCGTTTCCCGCGCCTCGTCGTACCTGTGCTAGATCGGCAATGCCAGCCTCGGAAGCCTCCGAGTGATACCGTATGTGGAACTTCTCTTCCAACCGCTTCCAAGTCCGGATTGAGTCCGGTGGCAGCGATGTGTACCACCCGAAAGCCGATCCCGTGAGGGACCGTGCGAAGAACCTCACGCGCAGCTCGTCCGATGCCGAGATCGTGCCCAGCCGTGCCAAATATCGGCTCACATGCTCGATGGAGCTGGAACCATCCGATCCATTAAACTTGGTGAAATCAGGGAGCCGATATTTGGGTGGTAGTGGGATCAACTCGTACTCGTTGGGGTACGGCTTGGAATAGCCGATTGTCCTCCTTTTCGGCATCATGCCGAACCGGTCTTTCGGAATTGTACAAATCTGATCCGCGGTGATGGCTGCAGGCGTCGAACTCGAAGATTCGCCGGGGTGGCATACTTAGCCAGCCATGCTTGCTTTTCCAGCTCCGAGCCAACCTGCAGGAGCTGAGCTCTGGAGGTTTGTCGAAGTGGCGTACTTAGCTAGCCACGTCTGCTTCTCAAGATCTATTCCCGACGTTCCTCCTGCTGTTCCAGAAGTCCCTGCTGTTGCAGCCTGGTTCGAGAGTGCCCAGTTACTGCAGTCTGGCACGTATGCGCACGTGTATCCGTGGGGGATCTCCTTGGGCGCCTCATGTAAGAATTAATAGTCACTAGGGTCACCACCAATCTTGTAGACGACGTATGCCGACGAACTCGGCACTTCTGGTGCTGCCAACGCGAACGGCAGCGGTGGACGGGACTGGAGTGACATCTCTCCTTGGTAAGTCCCCAGAGCTGGTCCTGACGGAGAATACTGATGGCTCATGATTTCCTGGATCACGCGCAGAGCGACACGCTCCAAAGTGTTCACCAGGCTCTCAGAATGGCGGTGCAGCGAATGAGCCACCATGAAGTTGATCTCCTCGTCGCAGCGACCCGGTGCGTTCTTCTCGACGGGGTGGACAGGTCCACTCCATCGAGCGCGCCTCAGTGAGAACCCTTTCCACCTGATGCCATGTGAGCGGGTTCTATGAAAAGAGCCGATGAGGTCGGCTTCGAGGACTGCTTTGATCTTGTCATGCTTCTTCTTGAGCTCCTCAGTCAGATCCTCGTACTTGACGGGAGTGTCTTCCGCCATCTCAGATGTAGATGGCGATGCGGTTGATGTCGAAGATTGTCCCACTGGACGTGCCAGAATGTGTTGCGGTCAGAAACCCACCGGCGGGCAGCGACGGGCAACACCGTAGAGCCGGGAATCTCCCAGGGCTGCGGCTGGCCCTGGTCCCTCCGAGCGACGGCCCGCAAAGCCTTCGGCACGCACGTCCGATGCTCGATGCAAGGGCGTGCCACCCGACCTATACCTGGTCGGGAAGGTGTTGGATGATGCCTCGCTTAGTTTCCTGCATGGCATACACGTAAACGTTAAATACGAGCCTCGATCGGCTCTCGGGTTATCCCGTGAATCGGCTCAAAGAGCCGATCCACCCATGATGCGTACGAGGTGTACGATCGGATGGTGGTCCTGCTTGATCAAGATAAAGCTAAAGCGACCTACTACGATTTGGGGTTTTCACCGCATAATCGGAACATCCTACTCGTGATCGAGCCTCGGCGGCCACGCACGGTGATCGTAAACCGACCCTAGACAAGGCCTAAAAACCAACACGAAGTTGATCCTCGGAACATCCTGTCTAGGACTAGCAAACTACACCCTACGCGCCACCTGGATCCTTCGACCCGTTTGTAAGGCCTAACAATGCGGATATTAAACTAATCCTTGAAGAACAAGGAGCAATCATGACGGATCGGATCTACTAGACAATGATCAAGCGGGGTGCCGCCCTTACACCCAAGATAGGTGTAAGGGCGGCTAGATGCCTAAGGGTTGCACGACGATATCATATGATATGATGAACAATGCTAACCCTAAAACATCTATGATAACTACGTTGCTCGCCATCAAAAAGGCTTCGATACGAGCAACGCATGAATCGACGAATAAACGTGTGCTTGCCTAGATCGCAAGATGCGATCTAGGCAGCATGGTGCTTACCCGGAAGAAACCCTCGAGACGGGGAGTTGGCGATGCGCCTAGATTGGTTTGTGGTGAACGTGATTGTTGTTTATTTCATAAACCCTAGATACATATTTATAGTCCGGGGGACTTTCTAATTCAGGCGTGCACCTAACCGTGCACGGGTTAAACTCTAACTTCTAAACGACACGTATCCTACTATGTTACAGATACACGGGCAAACTAGCCCAAATTTGGTATATAAGGCCGATTCATGTATTTCTTCCATGTATATTCTTCAAGCCCATCTCCAATCGCGGCCCACCTCTGATCCGGTCAAATTCTGGTGATAACAGAGTCTCATGCATAAAATTATTACTCTCCACATAGGCATAGTCAATTTTATTAGTAATAGTGGGAGCAAATTCAACAAAGTAGCTATCATTATTATTCTCATCATCAAATATAGGAGGCATATTGTAATCATAATCAAATTTATCCTCCATAACAAGCGGTACTAAAATACCAATATCATTATAGTCATCATAAATAGGAGGCAAAGTATCATCAAAGTAAATTTTCTCCTCAATGCTTGGGGGACTAAAAATATTATGCTCATCAAAGCCAGCTTCCCCAAGCTTAGAATTTTCCATATCATTAGCAACAATGGTGTTCAAAGCGTTCATACTAATATGTTCCATAGGTTTTTTAATTTTCGCATCAAACCATCCATGTCTTAAATCAGGAAATAGAATAAGAAGCTCATTGTTGTCCATTATGCCTAACTAGTGTAAACAAGAAACAAAAAGATGCAATTGCAGGATCTAAAGGAAATAGCTTCGAGCACACACACAACGGCAACGAGAAAAGTACTTTACCCGAGACCGGAGTATGAGTGCCTTTTACCTTTCCTCCCCGGCAACGGCGCCGGAAAATAGCTTGATGTCTACGGGTGCTTCTATTCTTGTAGACAGTGTTGGGCCTCCAAGAGCGAGAGGTTTGTAGAACAGCAGCAAGTTTCCCTTAAGTGGATCACCCAAGGTTTATCGAACTCGGGGAGGAAGAGGTCAAAGATATCCCTCTCATGCAACCCTGCAACCACAAAGCAAGAAGTCTCTTGTGTCCCCAACACACCTAATAGGTGCACTAGTTCGGCGAAGAGATAGTGAAATACAGGTGGTATGAATAAATATAAGCAGTAGTAACGGCGCCGGAAAAGTGCTTGCCGGCGTGTAGTTGATGGTGGTAATATTGCGGACGATACGGATGCGAGTAGAACAATAAACAAGCAGCGGTAGCGATATTTAGGAACAAGGCCTAGGGATCATACTTTCACTAGTGGACACTCTCAACATTGATCACATAACAGAATAAATAGATAGATGCTAGACTCTACACCCTCTTGTTGGATGATGAACACCACTAACTGTGTAGGATTACACGAACCCTCAATGCCGGAGTTAACAAGCTCCACAATATTCGATATTCATGTTTAAATAACCTTAGAGTGCATGACAGATCAACACAACTAAACCAAGTACTAACATAGCATGCACACTATCACCTTCACGCTACGAAAGGAGGAATAGATCACATCAATACCATCATAGCAATAGTTAACTTCATAATCTACAAGAGATCACAATCATAGCCTACGCCAAGTACTACACGATGCACACACTCGTCACCATTACACCGTGCGGGAGGAATAAACTACTTTAATAACATCGGTAGAGTAGCACACGGATAAATTGTGATACAAAACACATTGCAATCATAAAGGGATATAAATAAGCACTTCACTATGCTCTTCATAACAGTGAATAAGCATTCCGTGAAATATAGCCTAAGAGACCCACACGGTGCACACACTCGTCACCTTTACACACGTGGGACAAGGAGTCTCCGGAGATCACATAAGTAAAATCCACTTGACTAGCACAATGACATCTAGATTACAAGCATCATCATATAAATCTCAATCATGTAAGGCAGCTCATGAGATTATTGTATTGAAGCAAATAGGAGAGAGATTAACCACATGGCTACCGGTACAGCCCCGAGCCTCGATGGAGAACTACTCCCTCCTCATGGGAGACAGCAGCGTTGATGAAGATGGCGGTGGTGTCGATGGAGGAGCCTTCTGGGGGCACTTCCCCGTCCCGGCGGCGTGCCGGAACAGAGACTCCTGTCCCCCAGATCTTGGCTTCGCGATGGCGGCGGCTCTGGAAGGTTTTCTCTGGTTTCGTCGAACGTGTCGAGGTTTTTAGGTCAGGGACCTTTATATAGGCGAAGAGGCGGAGTCGGAGGGGCGACGAGGCGACGACACACTAGGGGGGCGCGCCCCCCTAGGGCCGCGCCGGCCTGTCATCCAGGGGCCCGAGTGGCCCCCCTCGGCCTCTCTCGGGTGTTCCGGAAGCTTCGTCCAAAAATAGGATGCTCGGGCATTGATTTCGTCCGATTCCGAGAATATTTCCTTACTAGGATTTCTGGAACCAAAAACAGCAGAAAACAGCAACTGGCCCTTCGACATCTCGTCAATAGGTTAGTTCCGGAAAACGCATAATAATGACATAAAGTATGCATAAAACATGTAGATATCATCAATAATGTGGCATGAAACATAAGAAATTATCGATACGTTGGAGACGTATCAGAATCCAGCTGCAAATCCATCCGGGCCAGGGGCTTTATTCATTTCCATCTGAAAGATAGCCTCATGCACCTCATTTTCAGAGAAAGCCGCGGTCAAAATACTGTTTTCTTCCGCTGAAATCTGCGGTATATCCTGTATCATAGACTCTTCCATGACCCAAGATTTTGCATCGGGAGACCTAAATAACGATTTATAATATTCAGAAATGTAATTTTTAATATTCTCTGCCCAATAATCGTCCATTCATCTTGCTCAAGTTGGTAAATTTTTTTCCTCCTGTGTTTCCCATTAGCGATAAGATGAAAATATTTTGTATTCTCTCCCCCTTTAACAATAGTTGTTATACCAGGTGATGAAATTTGTGGAGATATGTCTTTGTAGAAAGAACATTGTCCAACTCTTTGTTGGTAATTCTAAACGTTGATTATCCTCACCTTTGACAAATAAAATGCGTTTGTGACTCCTCCACTTTCCAAGTTGCAAAAATGATTATACACTAACGGTGGAGATGACGGAATGGCAAAACTCGGGAGTGTGTTATAATGGACCGATGGCAACAATGAGGTTTCGATTTGTCAAATGGAAAATTTGAGATTCATGTTGGTCATAGTGGCATGAACGACAAAACCAACATGATTATTAGGAGGTAGATATTTAAAAAGACAAGTAATTCAACGATATATCATATGACTCCTTAAAAATATATACATCATACAGACTTAACCTGATTCTTGCGCCAGAGTCAATCCAAAATCTGAATCTATCAATTACAATTTTATTATTAACAGTTAGAGAAAATCCATGATTTTGTTCATATAGCAGATATGAGATTCGGACTCGATGGAATTAGCAAATATGAGTTTCATGATAAGAAATTTAAAAGACTGACCGAGACAGAATGTTTAGTACAAATTACCTACTCTGAGATACCACTAGTACATGAAAAATTACATTGCAAACGGAAGTTGATGTACTAATATCAATTGCGATCTGCCATTCCGTCATGGTTGATTGTAGAAGAGACCATGTACAAGATCTCAGTACATGCGTCTAATGTTCAGCCCTTGGAGAAATGATCCTTCAAAAAAATTTAATGGAAATATTTACACCTAGGAATGCACATTAGGGGAAGAGAGAAAATTTAAAAATATTAATATGAAAGTTGGTTTTTCATGGTGGGAAAGGATCACCAAAACCATGTGTTTTTTTCCTAAAAAATAAAGATTATTATTATTTACACTAAGGAGTAGGGACCCAATATACCTCACCAAAAAGATTTTCATGGATCCTATTATATTGCGTGAGAACGTACCTTCTAACCGGAGGGAGTACTAGTGAAATAAAGCGGGTAATATAAGGAGCGTTAACAAATAACTGTCATAGATTGTATGTACACAGCATGCACGTTGCATTTTGAGATTTACTCTCATTCTAAAATGCCAACCTAATCAAAAAACAAATCAAAAATAGTATATATATATTATATATATGGATGTAAAAATCATAAATTAGCAACACATAACAAAGCTAGTAGGAGCTACCCACGCAAAATGCACGGTCACCTAGTTTATGCTTAGTCAAGTCCTACATCGTTTAATTGCATTATGATTTGTGCATATAAGTTATAAGTTAGGTTGTAAGTGGGTATTTTCAGTTGCAAGTGGATTTACAACTGATATTTTTTTCAGTCCTATATGAAATTGCAACTAAGAAAAAATATCTGAATCGTTAGATTTGCTTTGTGATTTATGCTAGTCATCAACTGAAATTTGAGAAATAGTCACATCTTTATTTTATTTTGGCAAATGACAGGGTTTCTACTTCCTGCCAAACCTTTCACATGGCTTACCATGGACTATGCAGTTGAGATGGATCATTTGTTTTACCAACCAGTCGTGGGCTCCTCCCCCCACCTCCCGATCCCATCCTTGAGAGTCGACTCCCGCGTGGCCGCCTAGATCCGGCCGCTCCTGCCGCCGGTGACCTTGCTGGCTGGCTGCGAGATGTGCTAGGACGAGGGATGGCTCATGTACAGAGTAGATCTAAGTTTAGCTTTGGCTTTATGCTAGTTTTCGGCTTGATGCCCCTCTTTTTCTTCCCCTTCGGCTGGCTTCCGGTGACCCACAGCGAAGCCGGAGCTAGGCTACTCCCTTCTTGCACTCTATGTCCATGGTGGATATCTTGCAGGGATGGAGATGGCCAAGGCCGTTTCAATAAATTCGCTGGTATGGTGTTCTTCTTCTTGATCTGGAGCTGCGCGTGGGTGTTTCTCCTCCTGGCCGGCCATGGTGGCGAGGGGGTGGAGAAGCCCAGAGTGCTGTCTTTTGGAGCTGGAGGAAGGCGGGGAGGTCAGTTGGTGCTGCAATCTGGAGATTACTACACGGTGGCTTCGTTCGCCGCTGTGATCTGTGGCCGATGCAGCGGCATCTCCACGCGTCAAGTTTCGACGCTTCTTCAACCTCCTGCTTGGAGGCCTCTTTCAGAGACACTCGTCGGCGTTCCTCATCTTCTCGTCCTCAAGTGGTGCGTCCCAGATGGCGTCAAGGTGGCCGGCGGTGGTGCCTCAAATTCGGTGGCAAGGACAAAGGGCTCGATTGCTTTTTCTTACTTTGTTCTAGGGTCCTGTGTGCAAATTTCTAGGACTGTGATGTATCCTCTTAGTTTTACTAAGGTCCTATGTGTAAGATGTATCCCACCGACGATACTATAATGCAGCATCTGGGGTCGTTCGTGACCCCTATTCCCGTTCAACAACAAAAAAATGCAGTTGAGATGATACCTCTTTGGTGTTTAAAATATGTGCTGCTTGGTAAGCTATCAATTCAACCACGCCAGCCACCAGCCGGCGGCGATGGCTAGACAAGAACAGGGTTCCGACGGCGTCCGCCGCCGTGTCGTCCTATTTCCGCTGCCGTTTGAGGGCCACATCAGCCCCATGCTCCAGCTGGCTGAGCTCCTCCACGCTCGTGGTGGCTTGGCCGTCACCGTCCTCCACACCGACTTCAACGCACCCGACCCAGCGCGCCACCCGGAGTTGGCCTTCGTCCCCATCCACGAGACGCTCCCCGACGGGGACGCCACCCCAGGGGGCGGGACCGACATCGTCGCCCAGCTCCTGGCTCTGAACGGCGCTTGCGAGCGGCCGTTCCGCGAGGCACTCGCGTCTCTGCTGCTGGGTCAACGACCACCGGACGTCGCTTGCGTGGTGGTCGACGGGCAGTGGTACACGGCGCTGGGCGCCGCCAGCGGGCTTGGCGTGCCCGTGCTCGCGCTTCGGACGGACAGCGCCGCCATGTTTCGAAGCATGCTGGCGTTCCAGCGGCTCCGCGACGCCGGCTACATCCCAGTCAAAGGTACTACTCTACACAATGTTTGAGTCTTGGAGCAAATGAATGTCCCTGAATCATCATCATCGTTTAATGGATGGACGAACACATAAGCATGAATTACTTGGGCAGACGAGCGACTGGATGAGCTGGTGGAAGAGCTGGAGCCGCTCCGCGTGCGAGATCTCATCCGCGTGGACGGCAGCGACACCGATGCGCTGTGCGGCTTCATCGCGCGCGTCGCCGACGCCATGCGAGCATCGGCATCCGGGGTCGTTCTCAACACGTTCGATGCCATCGAAGCGCTGGAGCTAACCAAGATCCAGGACGAGCTGTCCTGTCCTGCCTTCGCCGTGGGCCCGCTGCACAGGATGTGCCCTGCGCCGGCGGAGCACAGCCTGCACAGGCCGGACCGCAGCTGCCTGGCATGGCTGGACGCGCACCCGCCGCGCTCCGTGCTGTACGTGAGCCTGGGAAGCGTGGCCAGCGTCGACCCTGGCGTGTTCGAGGAGATGGCGTGGGGGCTGGCCAGTAGCGGCGTGCCGTTCCTGTGGGTCGTCAGGCCCGGTTCCGTCCATGGCATTGGCACCGAAACGACGCCGCGGATGCCGGACGGGATCGACGACGAGGTGAGGACCAGAGGGAAGGTCGTGGCATGGGCGCCACAAAGGGAGGTCCTGGACCATGAGGCCATCGGCGCGTTCTGGACGCACTGCGGCTGGAACTCGACGCTGGAGAGCATATGCGCAGGCGTGCCGGTGCTGGCGCAGCCGTGCTTTGCGGACCAGACGGTGAACGCGAGGTACTTGACGCACCAATGGGGGGTTGGGCTTGAGTTGGGGGATGTGATCGACAGGGCGAGGGTTGCCAAAACGGCGAGGATGATGATGACCGGGAAGGAAGGGGATCAGGTGAGGGAGAGGGCGCGTCAACTGAAACTGCAAACTGATCAGTGTGTTGCGAGTAGTTTGGCCATTGAAAATCTGGCGCGCTACATGCTATCACTATGAATATATGGCGATCATCTTCACATCATTTTTCCATGAATAATCATCTCGTTGGTGCGTTTTGCCCCCTTTTCCCAAAGCCAGGAAACAAGAATTTATTACTGCAAAATTTGCACTCGTGATTACCAAATGAACGTGCATCCTTTTCCAAATCATCAAAGCCATTAAATGGTCCTCTAAAGATCTTCTATATATTACAATATCATCAAAGCAAAACGTCCAACAAAAAGTGCATCAAATTGTGTCCATTAAGATTATAGAAGTGTCAGGAGCATTAGTTAAGCCAAAAAATATTACAAACCACTCTTTTTTTTTTGAGGAATATATATTTCTATATATAAGGTAGAGGAGCCTCTACCTTTTTACAGCCAGAGGAAATACAGGGGGTGGAGGGTGAATTTACAAACCAGGTTAATTCCTGGGGGGTTTAGGAAGAAAAGAAATAAAAAACTACTCCATAGCCAGCTTGTTTGCCCATGAGATCAACTGCGGTTGCAGTTTTGGTGATCGGTTACTCCATAGTCTGAGCTCATTAGCGATCTGCTTGAGTAGAGCCTGTCTCCCAATATATTTAGAGTTAAAAACCCTATCATTTCTTGCCTTCCAGAGACCGAGCAGGCATGCAGCAACACACACTGTCCAGGTTTTTGAAGACTCACTTTCTTCAGTTATAGAGACGAATTGGCTAAGAGAGCTTGTTCGTGCAGCAGTGCTTGCAAGGTGAAATCTGTCCCAGACCCAGGTAGTTTTTTTACTCATATAAATCGAGGTTAGTTTTAGAGTTGTTTTTTTACTCATATCCTAACTTCATATGAATGGATGGTAACCACTATGCAAATCAATTTTTAGAACATAGTAGAGCAACTCAACTCATCAGGCATGTCATCCACCCGTGGTATAGGATGGTGATAACAAATTATATATTGTTGATAGGTCAAAAATCTGCACACATACGCGATGGGTTGACTGAGAAACAAGAACATATTGGATATTTTTCATTTAGGGGTGTTCTTAAAGTCGAGAGGAAACTTTTAAGTAGAAAAATAATAGAGACAATACATGGAATACGATTTTCAAGAATATAACCTTTTGCGGGGTAGTTCTTGTATCTATTGTTGAATCTCCCTTTCTCTTCCATATTGGTACGGTATGGCGCAGGTTGGGTAGCCAAGCTAATCTCAAGCCAATTTGTGTTCTATTCCTTGAGTAGGTGGTAATCCCGGTTGTATGTTAGAGAAAACATCAAAATACTCCTAATTTTTGTAGCAACAACATGTGGAAAAGAGGGAGACATATCCTCAAAAGGAAACATCCCTTTTACAAACAATTGCATAGCATACAAAGGTAAAAGCACTTAGAAATATCCGATTTGCTAGCAAGAAAAATCTTCAATCTAATCTCAGTAAGAAGCTTAGGATCATGTTTATATGCACTCTTATATTCGATTTGCTTGAAAATAAAATCTTCAATCTAATCTCATTAAGAAGCTTAGGATCAGGTTTACATGTACTTTTATGTGGCGCAAATTCTTTGGCAACAATCTAATTTCACTCTTAGTTTCTCCTGATTTAGTCCATTTTACAGAGGATAAACTAATGCAAATGTTTCTTTATAGTACTACTGGAAAAATCTTAGTTGCAACCATTTGCAACTAGAAAAATCATAATCGCAACCCATATGTAACTAGTAGAACCATATTTTGAGGCACGTCTCTTATAGTTGATATCTGACTGTCATCTACGTGACTGAGATCTAATAAATCTTAGACGTCTTAGAACTAGCAAATCCTCTGTCACGTTGTACTACTCGATCTGTACCTCTTGATCGGTCTGACATGCATCGGGGCAGCGCGTAGATCTAGTACGCTTTCGTTGGTGTCAATTAACAATAATAACTTGGATCAGAGATCTCTGTCAGCGTCGTGTATGAATTTTTATGTGCTGTTAAATTAACGGTGATCCTACTTAAAAAAATAATAAATTAACGGTGATCCAGGCAGTGGCGTCAAGGGGGTTGTCATGCCATGGAGTATCTATAGGAGCAGACAAATTACTGAGATGCGGGCCACTAGACTGACAGCGGTTGCAATTATTTGACGGGTGTGCTCTGGAAATTTACTTTTATTCTGCGTGCATATGGTTTTGCTACAAGAAAAAAACATTTTAAAATGTTAATAAAATATGGATTACTTTTCAAATGTACATCTTGATGTTCTATGTGCACGTGTCAAATTTCGCGAAAAATTGGTAGTTTTGTGATCAATATAGAAAAGATAAATAAATATCTCATGAAAAGCTTTTGTTTAACAAATTTTATCGTTTTTACACACAACAGAAAAATATCGTTTATTCATCAAAAAGCTTTGGGAGCACATAGAACATCCATCTAGATGCACACACAATATTTTTTGTCGGGATTTTTTAATATTTTAAAATGCATTTAAAATGTATTTCAAAATCAAGGAGTATATGCTATTATAAATTAAGTTTTGAAAAAAATATGAAAATAGTCCTTGATGTAGCTAATGATGTGTTCTATATAAACATGCAAAATTTTAACTCAAAATACCTTACATTCTACATAGTGCAAAAATAACAAATGTGGAAATTGGAAGTAGTGAACAGTGCAAACTTTAAAACCTCAAAACATCATTTTTTTTATTTGTGTGACCCAAAATACAAAGTGTTCTGAATTAAGATTTTTCAAGTTGATAGAATACGTCATTATGAAATATCTAGAATTTTTCTTTTCAGAATTTTTGGACGGCGAATGGACAAGGGCTTAGGCATGAACTTAGCCGTAGCCGTTATCTGAAACAGTGGTTTGGTTCTTCCTCGCATCGAATCTAATGGTATCTGCTATATATTGCCTTCAGCTCCGAAATGTATGTTTTGGAAACCTAGGTAGTACTTTGTAATTTGAATTTTGTATCTAAATCGAGAAGTCCCCTAGATAAGGACATACTGAAAGTCACTTTCGGTTGAGCCATATGTAAGTTAGAAAGAGAATAAGACTCCTTTGATTCATAGGATAGGATAAACATAAGACTGAAATGTCATACCTATCTAAATTCTATGGATAGATGAAGTATGTTTAATTGTAGTAAATCAATTTTTCACGAGGGATTAGTTCATATAGGGTAGGTTCCTATGAATCAAACAACTTGTGTAAAAAAATTTCTCATACAATTCAAATCTTACACAATTTTTATACAAATCCTAGTAATCAAAGGAGCCGTGGTGAGCTGTGCAATCAACTAGTACATAATGAGCTAAATAAGCTCGAAAGAGAGAGTAACTAGGACAACTAAATACGGTGCACACATATCATTTCTCTCACCAAGATTCCAGAACAAGTACATGGTACAAAACCAGAGGACATGTGAAGATCAGAGTATTATCCGGGAACAATGACACGAGCGACTGCCAATGATGCCACGCACGCAGATCGACTGGGATTCTAGGTGAAACGACAGCAGGTAGTAGCTCCAGTTAGAAGCTTACAATATACTACTTCTCCTACATGTCTCGATCAACTTGTATTAATTCACGGCAGCTGAGCACATGTACGCCTCCAAACCAACTCCTTGGTTAATAATTGCGGCTGCACAGACCGAGTGGAGCTCGGCCAGTGAGAAAGGATCGATCGATGGCCGTCGGCGAGGCAGCAGCGCCGTTGCTGGAGAAGAAGGCGGCGGTGTACCATGAGGGGTGCCCGGGCTGCGTTGTGGAGCAGAGGAAGGTGATCAACCCCGGCGTCCCCTACAAGCAATTCTTCCACATCTGGATCATCATCCTCGTCTCAAGTACGTATCTGCCTTACTAGTTGCTTCTGCCTTCTGCATCATATCCCTCTCTGCTTGCTCTTAATTTGAGGTCAGGTGATGTGAAGCAGAGCATTTTGAGCTGCTTGCCACTTTGCTTCTTACTATTAAAAGCTGCCCGCTAGTTTCAGTTATCCGTGACAAAACTAATGAGGAGCTTCAGTTCCTGCATCGTCTGCTCCTCGTTAGTTCCTGAACAATGACACCGATCATTATGCAGCTACCTTTGTTTTCCAATGTATTTGTGCATATTTGTGTCTACCTTTGCTATGTTTTTCTTCAATTCCCGTCTTATAATTTGAGTATTGATGTAAAATATGTATTTTTAACTCGTTCCTCTTGTCATTTTAGGTTTGCCAATATCGTCGCTATTCCCCTTCTTGTATTTTATGGTACGTTTATCTGGATGTAATAGAAGAAAAAAAACTAGTGCTTATGTAGCTATGTGTTTTCACCGTGGGTGCACAAAATCTACTCTCAACTTTCAATCTTGAAAGTATATATATACGTCTGTGCTACTTTGTATCTTAAATGTGTACATAGCCTTTGAAAAATATTGTGTGAATCCCTTCTGAAAAATAGATTCGAGACTTGCATGTTGCCAAAACAGTAGAGGATATTGGATTCTATGCTGGGTTTGTAGGTAAGAACCTTCCAAACTATTTCGACTTATTAGTTCTAAAGGTTATATATTTACAGACAGCTACAAAAACGTTATCTGCGTTCACTCCTCCCAAAAGAATTATCAACGGCATATTCTGACTCCTTGCAGGAGCCTCCTATATGCTTGGTAGAGCTTTAACCTCTACTGCTTGGGGGATGGTAGCAGATCGTATCGGGAGAAAGCCAGTTATTGTGTTCGGAATTTTCTCCGCGTTAGTGCTCTTGTTCTTTGTTTACATAAGAATGAGTGTAGCTACTATCAACATTGTCTTTTCACTATGACTTGTGACCCATCTCTAATTCATGATGTTTATAAAATCTCAGGTTTCTATTCAATCTTTTGTTCGGATTAAGTGTTCGATACTGGATGGCAATATCTACACGATTTCTCATTGGTTCAATGAATGGTTTAATTGGCCCTATAAGGGTATGTTGGATTATCGACATAAACTTTCGTTTGGTATCTGAACAAGTTATGGTTATTGACTCGCAATTAATCCTGCAGGCTTATGCTATTGAAGTTTGTCGACCAGAGCACCACCCTATTGCATTGTCACTTGTAAATTACAAACTTAATACATACCAAACATTTCTCAGCGTACCCTAATTCTAAAGTTTAGATTGTAACGCTCAAATTTCTATATGACTATAGGTTAGCACAGCATGGGCAATAGGTCTCATTGTTGGGCCAACAATTGGTGGATATCTTGCACAGGTATCCGTGAGAAACTATATGATTGCAGAAGTTACGGCATCATGCATTGAGCAATTAATATTTGTGTTTTGTTTTATTTGCTAGCCAGCAGAAAAATATCCAAAGTTATTTCCCGCTGAGTCATTATTCGGAAGGTAATTTTGTTATGGTAAAGTATGTTGTATTAGATTAAGAAAAACAACCCCTCCAGCCTTCTAACTACTGAATTTCGTTATAGGTTCCCATATTTCTTACCTTGTTTGTGTATATCAGGCTTCTGCTTTGTTGTTCTTATAAGCTCCATTTGGCTCCCGGTATGTACAATTAATCAACATTGTTTTCATTGATTTAAAATAAGCATGTGAGACAATAATATACTCCCTCCATCCACAAATAAGTGTGTACGCGGGGTTTTCAAGATAAATTATGGGGTGGGGTAAAAAAAATACATTAGGAAGATGCAAATCAATATCTCTCCCCTCTTTAATTGTTTCACCTCCAATGAGCTAAGTGCAGGTTGAAATCAAGGAAAACCTGTGATGAATATTATTGGGTTTGATTTCCGTGCAATGAGACAGAATCAATTTTTGCTACTTTAATGTGCATTGGGAATATAGAAGTACACTTTTTTGTGGACAAAGTTTTGAGCTAGATGTCCACTTATTTATGGACGGAGGGAGTATGTGGTTAATGAAAAATGAAATGCATAAAAGTTAAAGCGTTGAGAAATAAACACTACTACCTCAAACCCCTAAATCAAATGGCTTGAAACCACATCCGAGATGGATATATATATCTGGCGTTGGTGTTAGGTGGTAAGTTACACCCTTGTCCTTCACCATGTGAGTAGTAGGTTCACCTTGTCTTCTGTATTAATAAATAACTAAAAATATGTAAAAAAAAATTAGGACATATTACATGAACACAAACCACGATAAAATACTTTCTATTGCTTCAAGGGAATGTTGAATTATAATGCTTATCAATTTACATTCCTCATTTTTATAGTAAACAAATCCATGCAAAAAATAACATGCTCTAGCTGATTTACTAGATCCCAAAAGCTCACTCGATTGGGTCCTAATATGTTGCACTAGTATAATACCAGTAATGCATAGTAAGGCCGGGTCGGACATGCATTTATTCTCTAGATAGTTCTTAAGAACTTAACTAGATTTTAATAAATTTCAGGAGACGCTGCACAACCATAAAACCAACAAAAATGAAGATGATGCTAGTGAATCTTTGGTTCATTTTTCTGATCCGGAAGAGCTTATTGAGCGTAACATCACTTCAACTACGAAAAAGAACTTATTGAAGAATTGGCCACTGATGTCATCCATTATTCTCTTCTGCATTGTGTGCTTTGATGATATGGCTTATACAGAGGTACTATATTGAATTTTGTTTCTTTTGTGTGGTGATACTTTAAAGATAATTATCTCAAATAAAAATATTGTCTAGTTCAGCCTAGGGTGCAATTTTTTAATCGTGAAAACATGATAATGTCCACATTGTTTCCTTGGATATAAGCAATAAAACAACTATCTAGTCTAATATAGCAAGCCAAACAACAAGTGTTACCATACCTTTATGTTGCATGTGTCAACCAGTTGAATAATATCCTTCATGATATATTTGTGTCAATCATAAAGTTTATTTTCAACACAAATTGGTTCTATCACCTTAACTATGATATTTCGGATCATATATTATAGATTTTCTCTTTATGGGCTGAAAGTGACAGAAAGTACGGCGGACTAAGTTTCACGTCCGAGGATGTTGGTCAAGTTCTCGCAATTTCCACTACTAGGAAAAGGCCTAGCCGTAAGGTTGACTTCAGTGGCGCACCATGATGGCCGTGCGCCACTACTACTTAGCAGTGGCGCACCACAAAATGGTGGGCCACTGTTACAAATGTAGTAGTGGCGCACCTTGTTTGTGATGCGCCATTACTAATTCCCGGCAGGAGGCCGCCTCCCACCCAAAACTAATAGTGGCGCACGTCTCCATGGTGCGCCACTGCTACATGGCTTACTTATAGCGCATGTCTTTGTGGTGCGCCACCGCTAGGAGGTGGCCAGGGCCCTTTAGAGATGAGGGCTTTAGCAATGGCGCACCGCTTGGTGCGCCACTACTAGGTATGGCGCACCGCCGACATGGTGCGCCACCGCTAAGTTGGGCAGTGGCGTGGGTTTACAGTGTAACAGGTGAGCAGTGGCGCACCACTTAGCAGCTGCGCCATTGCTATGTCACCCTAGCAAGGGCGCACGGCTAGGTGGTGCGCCACCGCTAACCCGGGACCATTTCCTCGCTTTTCACCCTCCACTCACATGTGCCACCCACTTTCCCCAAACACTCTTCCACCACCACCTCCCACCAAATCTGGATCCGGTCGTGTTGCCCCTCCTTCCCACCTCATTTTCACCTCTTCATTCACCAAAATTAAGTTGGTAAACTTAATTTTCTTCATAGGTAACTAATGGTGAAGCTTTCTTAGCTCAATACCCTACTCAATCTCAACTTTTTACCTCATCCAACACTCTAGGTCTCGCCGTATCGGTAACTTTGTTGGTTTTATGCTTTGTGTGTGAACGGTTCCGATCTGTCTTGCACACACGTCATGCACATATGTTATGTGCGAAGCTCGATGATATCATGTGTACGTGCGCATGCGCGAAAAGCGTCACGTACGTGCATGTGTGTTGTATGCGAAGCCTCCGGATCCACATGTGTGTTGTATATGCGAAGCCTCCACACATGTGTTGCATGTGTTTTTGTTTGCAGGGATTTGAAATGCGATGGAGTTGCCAATATTTTGCCGAAACGTTGATTCATTTCCGTTTCGGCGAATGTTGGGCATACTACGCATATACATGTCCTATTTTTAGGGAAGGTCATGCCAAAATTTTCTTTTGGTATGCTAAGATATCCATTTTCTCTATATCCGCAGGCGACCATGGTCCGCATGATGAGCGAAGGCGTTGTGGCTAGGTTTTTGAAAGCCGCGACAGACGAGATGATTAGAAATAACCAAAAGGAGATAAGATGTCCGTGTCGAAGATGCAAGCTAACGAGCCTTATGGACCCTAAAGCCGATATGGTGCGGGACCACCTTCTCATGCGTGGTTTCATGGATGGCTATCGGTGGGAAGGCGACGAAGATGATTATGAATTTGTCCATGGGAATTCAACAAGAAGTAAGGAAGGCCGAGGTGATCAGTGATGTAGAAGATCTCGGGCATGATCGTGATGTAGAAGATCCCGAGATGATGATGACCACAATGTAGGAGATCCCGGACTCGATGATGAGGAAGATCAAGATGGAGGTCATCATGACGATCATGAAGATGAAGACGATGAACCATCGTCGATGGACCGGTGCAGGACCCTTATCTTCAAGAGCTGCTTCTCGGCGTACGAGTAACGCAAGAGCTGCCGCCCGAGAGAAAGCCAAGATGGATCAACTCGGAGGTAGACGCCGTTACTCCATTGTATGAAGGATGCAGGCCGGAGGATACCCGCCCGAAAGTAACGCTCATGGCTCGGGAGATGAAGGTAAAGCACAAAATGACCGACACATCCTTCAACGACAACATGTCATTCCGGCAGAACGTCTTCCCAAAGGTAACACGTGTCCGACTAGTATCGAGGAGGCCAAGAAAATCGTGTGTCCTCCGGATTTACCGCATGTGAAATACCATGTGTGCTTGAACGATTGCATCATTTATCGGAACGAGCACGCAGAGTGTACCATATGTCCGGAGTGCGGCGTCGACTCGGTACAAGAAGGGGAAGAAAGCTCCTCGAAGGTGGTGTGGTACTTTCCAATCACTCCTCGTCTGCAGCGGTATTTCGCGGATCCTAAGCAAGCAAAGCTAATGCGCTGGCACGCGGAGATGAGGAAGGGAGAAGATGACGCAGATGATCCGAAGAAAAAGAAAAAAGGACAGGATGTTGAGACACCCTTCGGATGCTAGCCAGTGGAATGCGTTGGACCTCGAGTACCCGTGAATTTGGGGACGATCCTAGGAACATAAGGCTGGGCGCGAGCACCGATGGAGTCAATCCGTTTGGCAGCCGCAGCAGCACGCATAGCACCCGGCCCGTGTTTGTGTGGATGTACAACCTCCCCCCGGTTGTGCATGAAGAGGAAGTACATTCAAATGAGTATGCTAATTGAAGGGCCGAAACAACCAGGGAACGACATCAATCCGTATATGGGGCTTCCGAAAGAGGAGCTAGCCACGCTATGGGACACGCCCGCCAATACGTGGGACGCCGCCGCGGAAGAATATTTCCCTATGAGAGCCGCAATGCTCACGACGGTGCACGACTTTCTCGGTTACGGATATGTCGCGGGGCAGGTGGTCCACGGATTCAATGCATGCGTAAGGTGCATGGACGACACAACGTACCGCCGCCTAGATAGAGATCCCGGGTCCTCGAAAACGGTGTTCATGGGACATCGAAGGTGGCTTCGCGAGGACGACCCATGGAGGAAACGCAAGGATCCGTTCGATGGTGAAGACGAACCCCGAAGACGGCCACGTACGAGAAGCGGCGAGCAAATAGACGAGCTATTGAAAAATTGGAAAGAGTGCCCACCGCCGGGAAAGAAGCGAAAGGCGCCGGAGCCGCTGCTTAAGGTATGGAAGACGAGGTCTGTTTTCTGGGACTTGCCGTATCGGGAAGATCCTCCGTGTGCCTCACAGCCTTGATGTCATGCACATCACGAAGAACGTGTGCGAGAGTCCGCTTGGTACCCTCCTCGAACATGCCGGAGAAGACCAAAGATGGGCCGAAAGCAAGGTACGACTTGCAATCAATTGGGATCGGGGAGGAGCTTCACGCGGGACGCCCTAATGATGATGATGACGATGACGATGATGAGGCGGAGGACACGCAAAGTCGTCGCAAGGGAAAAAATGCCAAAAAGATTGAATATTACTCGCCCCCGCGTGCTTCACTCTAAGTCGAAGGAGATCGAGCAGTTTTTCGACCGTCTCCTAGGAGTAAAACTTCCCTACGGTTACGCGGGGAAGATAAGCAGTGTACCTAGACAAAGCGAAGCAGAGGTTCAGCGGGATGAAGTCTCACGACCGTCACGTGCCGATGACGCAGATACTTCCGGTTGCAATCCGTGGGATCATGGACGCGCACGTCCGTGAAACGCTTTTTGGCCTATGCAACTTTTTCGACGTCATCTCTCGAAGTCCGTTGCCGTGAGGCAACTTAGAAGGCTACAGGAAGAGATCGTGGTGATACCGTGCGAGCTTGAGATGTACTTCCCGCCCGCTTTCTTCGACGTTATGGTGCATCCGCCGGTACATATCGTGGAGGATATCATCCAACCGGGGCCGACGTTCTCGCACAGCATGATGCCGTTCGAAAGGATGAATGGTGTCATCAAAGGGTACGTTCGCAACGAGGCACGTCCGGACGGAAGCATAGCCAAGGGTTTTCTCGACCGAAGAGTGCATCTCCTTCCGCACGAGTTATCTAGAAATCGAGAACCCCGTTGGCCTGCCCGTAGAACAGGCATCTCGGAAGCTCGCCGGATGGGGTCACCGCGACGCGTAGCCGCGAAATGCATGTCGACTTCAAGGGTCGAATCGCCGACTTTGAAAGAGCAAACCTAGTCGCGCTACAACACATAGACGTGGTCGATCCTTGGGTGGTAGAGCACAAAACCTTCATCGCAAAGACGTACGCTGATCGTGGCCAACAGAGGACTGGACGGAGATATAATCAAAGAGCACAACTCAACCTTCACGCGGTGGTTCAAGGACAAGATGCCGACGTACCCTATAGACGAGGATTCTTCTCGCGGAAGAAAAACTCATATTCGCCTTGTCACGAGGCGCCGAACACAACCCGATGACATTTCAGTGCGTACGATATCAACGGCTACACATTCTACACCGAGGAAAAGGACATGAAGAGCGATTATCGTAACTCCGGGTAACGATGGAGTCCTACACCGGTGACGTCAGCGTAGATACTACGGAAAGATCGAGGAGATCCGGGAGCTGAGCTACGCCGGAGAGAATGTGCCGATGTTCCGTGTCAGGTGGGCCAAGAACGTCATAAAAGAAGACCGGCATTTCACCACCATGGTTATACCCGAAGCCAAATCCAAGACAGCGGGCGCAAAGGTCACCGCGAAATATGAGCCATGGGTACTAGCTTCCCAAGTGGACCAATGCTTCTTCATTACCGACCCGCAAAAGCCCAGCCCGTGTTGTCGTGAGGAGAGGCAAAAGGAGCATCATCGGAATGGATGGAGCCGCCAACGAGCTAGACTTTGACCAAGACGGCGATCCGAAGATGGAAGATGACGACGACGATGATGAAGAACCATACACAACAAGAAGAAGCAGGACCACCCTACCTAAAGGCCGTCCATTCAAGAGAAGAAGTCTAGGAGTTCCGGGCTAAATTATTCAACCGCGAGAAAGAAGGGCAAGAAGATTGTGAAAAGATAATTATGTATCATTTTCTTTTTTTTTTAGATCAATTATGTATCATTTTCTTGTATGAATAATGGATGTCATATTGTTAATCTACACATTGTACCGATCAAAATAGACATATAATTTATATTTTTGGATATTTTCTAGATTCTATAGTATTTTAAATATTCTACATAATAATAATTATTTATGCCTTTTATTTTGGTGTATTATGCTATGTACTATAGTGTTAAATCAATTTAATGAAAAAGTGAAAAAAATGGGGCCGCCAGTGGTTCGAACTCGGCCGGCCGTGTTTGGCAAACCAACCAAGGGACAGAGCCGTGCGGTACTAATCGATTTCGTCAAACCCCGGTCCGTTTGCGTTTTGACCCAAACCTATATCGGTAGTGGCGCACCCCTAGAAGTGCGCCATTGCTAAGACTCATAGTGGCGCACCCCTGGAAGTGCGCCATTGCTAAGGGGGTCTGTGACTTAGACAAAAATCCCCGGCCGTCCCTTTCCCCACTCCCCATTCTCCCCACTCGCTCTCGATTCACCTCCCACCGGCGACGCCCTCTCCGACGCCACCTCCCACCGGCGACCACCGGCGGCCGCCCCTCCCTCGATTCACCTCGGACCCCGGCGACGCCCGCCACGCGCAGAGCGACGCCCGCCGGCTACCTGCCCCCGCCCCTCCCGACCGCAGTCATCGGGCGACGGAGAGGCTCCCTCCCGGCGGCGACAGGTACCTCCTCCCTCTTCCCTCGCGTCTCCCTCCGCCCG
The DNA here is from genome assembly GCF_022539505.1 of Lolium rigidum. Taxonomy (NCBI): domain Eukaryota; kingdom Viridiplantae; phylum Streptophyta; class Magnoliopsida; order Poales; family Poaceae; genus Lolium; species Lolium rigidum. Next base: position 246,785,807 of record NC_061510.1, on the reverse strand, counting down.
CCGTCTTCTTTTTCGGGGCCTCCCTCTTCCCCGCTCCTCCCCTTCCCTCCTTCACCCCTTCCCCCGGCCGCCCCTCCCTCGCCATGACCCAACCCTAACCCTAGAACTCGTGGCTCGGGAGATGGTTTAACTGGCGGCGGGAGGTGGTTCAACAACGGCGGAAGGTGGGCGAACGACGGGACTAGGGGAGCCCGGTGCCTTCTCCTCTCCTCTCGGTTCCACCACAACTTGTCATATTCATCTCGTTTGTAATTTTGGATTTGCAGTATTCCGTGGAGAATAAGAAGTTGTGAGCCCAATTGAAGGTTTGAAATTCGTTTTATATACTCTATATACTCAGATATGTACTTGGGCAATATGCAAATGTGTTGTTCATCATGTGAATGCTTACATGTTAATATGATATGCAATTATGATAATTTTGCAAGTAGTATTCAACTAAATCCTAATTCAACTAAGCTGCAAGTTAATTCAACTTAAAGATGCTTGCCCTTGCAGCACTTTTTGCTTGCTTGCTTGATATTGTTGGTACACATGTAGTGTTGCTGCTATGTGCTTGCTAGCTTGCTACTCGCTAGTGTATCCATCTACCGACATCTACCGCATATAATTTAGATGCTAAAAATTTCCTAGTCGTAGAGCAAAAGAAAAGGTTGCTAATTTCCTTTTATAAGATGTTGCCTTGGATGATAGCTTGAGCCAAATGCCGGAGCCAAATGTCAATATTGTTAGGCTTAGTGGAATGATGGAGTTAGGATTAGTGGAATGATGGAGTTAGGATTGGAACAAATCTTGTTATTAGTACTAAGTTCGGAGTTCATCGTGTTTAAGTTTAATCCATATACATGTAGTTGGAGTAGGCTGCGGCAAGTACACAGAGAATAGAAGTGATCATTTGTGTACATGCAAGCTACTAGTGTTTTAGCTGATTAGAAATGAGTGCAGATTAGTGAGTAGTGTGCATGTCATGGTTAGTCATGCCAAGTTGTGAGTGTCGCATGAACCATGCATGTGTAGCCGAGACACTAATCTGCATAGTGCTGCGTGGAGTCCTAAGGGATAAGTCAGAGAAGATTAGTGGAGACAGAAGCGGGCGCAGTAGTTGCGGCATGCGTCGAGTGAGCTGATCTATATGCAAGGCGCATTGTGTTTGGCCTAGTCGTGTGGCCGTTAGAGGAGTCGCACTAGTGCTGAAAGTGTGTGAGCATGCAGCTAGTTAGTGGAGAGATTAGTGGATCGTGGTTAGTTAGTGCATGGCGTGAGTGGCCGGTGTGGTGCTTAGGTTGTTGGCTTGTGAGTTCGTACCTTGTATGGCTATATAAGTCTGAACAAATGAATGAGAAAGGAAGGCTCGCGGGCAGAGAAGAAACAATGTAGTTCTCGTGTCACACCAAGGAGAAAACTCTCGGCAAAGCCATTACTCTCCTCCTTGGTGAGTGTGCGTGTGTGGGTTCTGGTGTGTGTTATTGTGAGAGAGTAGAGAGAGGTTGAAGAAGAAGGGGAGTTGCGTGTGGCAGCCCCTCACAGCTTTAGTAAGTACAAGTTAGGCTATATAAGTTCAAGTATACGTAAACCAAAACATTCTCGTAAACCAATCTTCGCTAAGAACTTTGGGACGATGTATGCAAGTTGCTATGTGCTTGCTACTTGCTAGTTGCTAGGTTCATCCACTGTGCTATGTGCTTGCTTGTTGCTGCTCCTATGTGCTTGCTTGTTGCTGCTGCTATTTTGGGAAGTCTATGCTTGTTGCCGCTCCACCGCAGGACCGCCGCCGCACTTGCGGACAGTGTAGCTTGTTGTTCATGCATGCTGCTAGCTAGTTGCCGCTGCTAGCCGTTGATGCATGCTGCTAGCTGCTGCTGCTACTAGCTGCTGCTAGCTTGCCGCTGCTTGTCGTTGATGCATATTGCCGCTAGCCGCCGTCGCTACTAGTCGTTGTTGCCGCTGCTGCTGCTAGCTCGCTGCTACTTGCCGTTGATGCTGCCGGTGTATATGGTGTCATATTCTTGTGCATGTGCCATGGTGCTCAGCTGGTGTATATGAGGAACAATTGTGCATGTGCCATGGTGCTGAGCTGGTGTATATGGTGACATATTCTTGTGCAGGGATCGACAGAGTTGCCCATTATCGCCGAAATGTTGATTCATTTCCGTTTCGGCGAAAATGGGGCACTCATATGTACATAAATTAGCATAGGTCATGCCCAATTTTGTTAGTGGAATGGATCGTAATATGGTTCAAAAATGTAAACATGTAGGATGGCCGGTCCCGTGGCCGGCGAGGCGGTCGAGGCCGCGGTCCCGGGCGCCCCCGGGCCGGGGAAGGGGCCGCCGCGGTGGAGCAGCAAGGGCCCCACGGTCACCGTCACCCGCATCCTCCTCGTCTTCGGATGAGGAACGCCGCTTCGAGTTCCTCCTCCGCATCGACGACGACCCACTCGGCATCAAGAGGCTACCGGACAAGTTCGCCGAGTTCGTCGACGGCGTCGAGCCGGCGCACTTGCAGCCTACGGGAGGCAGGCTGCAACTCTCGCCGCTGGTCCGTGGAGGTCCCGTTCGACGGGCAGGGCAAGATGTACCCGCACACGGGGCGGGACAAGTTCGCCCGTGACCTCCACCTCGAGCCCGGCTGCCAGCTCACCTTCCCGTACGAGGGGGACGGCGAGATGATCGTCAAGGTGTTCGACGACACCGCCTGCCGTGTGCACTACCCCCACACCGGCGAATCCGGCTCTGACACCGATAGTTAGAACTTAGAGTGTTGTCAACTCTATCTTCGTTGCTTCGTGTTGTTTGAATTCTATATTAAATTGTATGAAGCTACGATGTTAGGTATGATGATGTTATGTCCAAATATCAATCTCTTGTGCATCCTACCTTGCCTCGCCGACACCATCCCGGATGTTCATATTTGTTTGCCCTTGTCATTCCATTTGCTTTGGTATCTCAAAATGCCGATGATTAGAATGTTCGGTCAACCGTACACTCCGGGGTGCCGCTAGTGAGCCCGGTGTGATGGCACAAATATCAATCTCTTGTGCATCCTACCTGGCCTCACTAACGCCATCCCGGGATGTTCATATTTGTTTCGACCAACAATGTATGAGGCACTTATTCCATTTTGTCATTCCATTTGCTTTGAGATTTTCAAAATGCCGATGATTAAAATGCTTGGTCACCGTACACTCGTGGCGGTGTTAGTGAGCCTCGTGTGATTGCACAAATATCAATCTCTTGTGCATCCTACCTGGCTCGCTAACTCCGTCCCGGAATGTTAATATTTGTTTCGACCAACAATGTATGAGGCATTCCATTTAGTTCATACTAGCTACTTGTTTCTTATTTGAGTTGGCACTTCTTAATTGCATTGGCCGATGATTAGAATGGTTGGTCACTTGTACACTCCGTGGTGACGTAAGTGAGCCTCGGTGTGATGGCACAAATATCCATGTCTTGTGCATCCTACCCGGCCTCGCTTACGCCATCACGGAATGTTAATATTTGTTTTGACCGACAAAGTATGAGGCCCTTGTCATTCTTCCATTTGCTTTGGTATCTCAAAATGCCGATGATTAGAATGTTGGTCACCTATACACTTGGGGAGGGGTCGGTGAACCTGGTGCGATGACACAAGTATCAATCTCTTGTGCATCCTACTTGGTTTCACCGACGCCTTCTCTAAATGTTAATATTTGTTTGACCGACAAAGTATGAGGCCCTTGTCATTCTTCCATTTGCTTTGGTATCTCAAAATGCCGATGATTAGAATGTTGGTCACCTATACACTTGGGGAGGGGTAAGTGAACCTGGTGCGATGACACAAGTATCAATCTATTGTGCATCCTACTTGGTTTCGCTTACTCCGTCCCTAAATGTTAATATTTGTTCCGACCAACAATGTATGAGGCATGCCTTTTAGTTCATACTACTTGGATCGTTTTTGAGTTTGCTCTTATTCGTTGCAAAAATCTATGAGCGTGCACTAATGTTTCTTTGGCTTGTGCATATGTACGCAGATATGACGTGGTATGTCGTGTACAAGGGCAAGGTTCCCGGAGTCTACAACGACTGGGAGGAGTGTCGGAGACAGGTTCACCGTTTTAGCGGTAACAGCTACAAAGGGTACACCACTAGAGCGGAGGCCGAAGACGGATACGCACGCTATCCGGCGGGAGAGAGGACGGAGCGGAGGAGGAACCGGATGAAGACCACTTTCATCGGGACGGTGCTAGTAGTGACTCTAGCTCTCTTCTATGTGATGCTAGTTTAGATGATCGACCTTGTGCCACTACTAGCTCATTTGTGACTTGTAACACCGTAACTTGCATTGTAACCTCTAATGTGAATGCTTGTGAATCATGTGGGGCTAATGTGAAGAACTATGTATGGATAAGTCTGTGCCGTTGTTTATATGCTGTTATATATCCCGTATTGTGCTATTGTACTCGTCATATACAACCCGTATAAATACCTGCCAAGATACAAAAAAAAAAATTCGAAATCCTAGCGATGGCGCACTAGTGGACCATCCGTGGCGCACTACCACTAAGTAGCGAGTGGCGCACCGCTACCGATCCAGTGGCGCACCGCCTCGTGATCCTCTCCGAGACTAGCAGTGGCGCACAAGGATAAGTAGCGAGTGGCGCACGTCCCGAGAGAGGCGATGGCGCACGTACTCACGCAGCGCGTGGCGCACCTACTAGCCGGACCGCGTGGCGCACGCAAAACCGTTGCGGTGGCGCACCTCTTCTACACGCGGTGGCGCACCGCCTCGACCAACGGTGGCGCACCACTTTGGAGTAGTAGTGGCGCACTCGGAGGGCATGTCAATGGCGCACCGAGCAGTGCGCCACAGGTATCTAGGCTAGTAGTGGCGCACCCCTAGTGCGCCACTACTATGTGTTAGCAGTGGCGTGATAACAGTGGCGCACCACTAGTGCGCCACTGATGGCTATATGTGGTGCGCCACTGAAAGCCTTTTTTCTAGTAGTGTTCAGGTATGGGCGTTTGCTATGCATGGTAATTATTTGTCTACGATTTGATCCCCGGCTCCTTGGAGCCTAGAATTTTAAAATAATTAAGAAATCCCCAAAGTTCTAGGATTTTTTTTTAAAATCACACGTATCCATTAATATTTTATCTACATATATGTAAAATTTCACTAAAGGTAATTTTCATTTGTCCACTACATGCAAAAGTAGATCTATTATAGGAAATATTTTTGTACTTACACGCATAGGTGTGAATGTTTTCATCACCATCTGTTTTGCTTTGAGTTCGGATAAAAGGAGGAGACAGAGAGAGCTATTTTTCCATGTACCACGGTGAGCGAGAATCTTGAGGAATAAATCAACAGTGACAAAAACATCCACACCCATGTGTGTATGTACAAAATGCATTCTAATTATATCAAATAATACATCTATTACAGATCAACACATCTATATTTTGCTCATGTACAAATTTTGAAGGTACATAGTGAGCACTTATAAGTATTTTTCAACCAAATCTCCAAATTTCTCGAAAATAAATAATGTGTTTTTAAATTTATAACTAGCCTGAAGGATCCTTTAATCTATTTGTGTTTTTTCGTTGATATTCATCACTTTGGTTAACTTCCCATCACTTGTTGGACTAGTTAACATATACTAACTGTAGTTGTTAAACTGAAGATCACATACCATTTGACAAGAGCAAGAGAAACAATTTTCTCTCATAGTTTGCATATATTCGGTTGAAAATATATGTATTTTTTGGCTACCAGATGGGACGTAGCGTTTTGTAGCTCAGGCTACATGTAGCCCTTTTTCTAAAATATTATAAATACAATTTAAAGTTTCAAAAATCTAGATGTAGGCAATGATGTATCATACTGATGTGCAAAACATCATCCAAAATCTTTCAGATGTTTTTATTTTTTCTAGCCCAAAATAGATGATGTTTCGGCTTGAGATTTTACACGTTGATAGAATACATCATTATAAATATCTAAAGTTTTGTTAGAATATTTTGAAACTTTAAAATGTAGTTTTCACATTTTCTCAAAAAAGGCTACATGTAGCCCGAGCTACATTTGCAGTTTTCTCTATCATATGTGGTTATATTTGGTTACAATTTTCTTTGTGATAGAATAGAATCATGATATATAAGAAATGCTGCTTTACATAAACATTTTGAAATTCAGTATTGCATGAAATAGTATTTAGCCCTAATAATTTCATCTATTTTTGTATAGGTGCTAGCATTATTATATATCAAACATTTATTTATCCGAGTATCGTTAGAGTTCTGGGGCCAATCAGTACCGCTCGTGTTGCAACGGTGAGTTCTAGTTATATATCATGGTTTTTGTAGTGAAAGTTCACTTTAATTTCGAAATGATTACTATTGATTCAGATTAATTTCACAGAGCTTATCTATGGTGCTTCTATTTACCTATGCACCAATCACGCATCTCTCGAGACCCTGGTCGTCAATAGCAGCAAATGTGGTATCGGTGCTTAAAAATATTTTTGTCGTGAGTTTCCATATCCTAAAATTCGTTTGTGGCCTGTTTCTTGTTCTTATCATTGTACTCGACAAATGAGGCATTTTTATTTAACAACTATGTTATTCCTAGGTCCTGCTTTTATTGTAGAAAACTAACATGATACAGCAACATTATGTCAGTATTCTTACTAACCCTGTCCATTTTGTTCATACGTACCAGGTTTCCATCGTTACATGTTGTTTCATTCTTCAGAATAATGCCGTGGTATGTATGTTCACATTGTATACACTTCCTTTTTTAGAGAAATTGGATTTACTGCATCTCTTTAATTGTGTTTGTATATGGGATTAACAGACTCAAGATCAAAGAGCAACCGCAAATGGCTTAGCAACCACTTTGATGTCTTTTTTCAAAGCAATCGCTCCAGCTGGAGCTGGCATTGTGTAAGTTTAAATCTATTTATTATTATTATCTACTATTTTGTATTTACTATAAACATAAGCTATTTTTAGAGCGTCCAAGTTTAATTTCCTCTTCAAGGTGAGGAATTGACCGAGAAACTAGCATCATATACTCCAACCTTAATTATTTTTGATCTGAAAAACAATTCAGTAAAATCCTGGTGACCTTTGTATTTATGTAAATGATGATACAGATTTATTTCAATTCTAAGAAGAGTTTTTTTTGCAATAGTGTGTTACATGGAAAGATTATAATAATCCAGCAATGCAGGTTTTCATGGGCACAGAAACGCCAACACGCTTTCTTCTTTCCAGGTAATTGATGTCCAAGAAGTGCTATTCTCATTTAGAAAATAATAAATGGAAATTTTTTGTTTGTTCAATTTGTTTCTAATCCGAGTTGGAGCTAAACTTCTTGTAATACAGCATCTGAGATTCACTAACCATCCTAGTTTTGTTATATGTAGGCGACCAGATGGTGTTCTTCCTTTTGGCGATTGTCGAGCTTGTGGGTTTCGTCTGGACATTCAAGCCGTTTATTGCCGTGCCAGAACAATTTTCTTCAAATTAGCAACCCTGATTGATTTATTCGTGCTAGCATTATACAGTAGAACTGTACCAGTACTATACCATCCTCCTACTAGCTATATAGCTCTGGTACCTGCTGGAGCAGTTACTGAAGGCCCAGCTTGCAGTATCAGTGATCATTCACCCGAAGTGACACGAAGGCTATGTATGGCAGACATATTCTCCAAAAAAGAAGTATGGCAGACATGTTTGAATTCTTTTTTCCTTTGCATATGCATCATCTATGCATGGCTTGTCATACTAATCGGCGAGCTATAATTAATTATACAGGCTCTAAACTTGTCATGATATGCAAGTACTCTGTACTCCATTTGTTTTCATTGACAATGTCAGCAACTTGAGTGAGAAATCTCTGGCAGATGTACGCATGTTTGTTTGATAGTGGATGCTAATGCTATAGACTCCTTCAGACTTGTCATTTTGACGTGCTCTTGTGAATGAGGAAGGAAAAACTGAAGACAGCCCATCCCTTCACTTGTCGAGCTGGCGAATTATGATTTTTGTAGGATAAGATATACTTGTGGACATACATAATAAACACGTTCTTTTTCAATTCAGATTAATGGGAGTACTGCAGGCACAGGACAGGTTGTTGAGTCGTTCAATGCCGGAAGAGTCACTAGAGCGCTGCCTGGCTGACGTAGGGCCTGACGATTAACAATGTTGCAGCAGAAGAACATTGTCTGGCCGTTACAACCGTGTCAAAGTAGCGTGCACGGCAGCAAGGCTCTCCTGCGTCTCGACTTATATATATTGAAAAAAACAAGTTTACATTTTTATTTGATATTATGGTTACACTTATGAGATGTTTATTTTTGGCAAAAATATACACATTGTTTTTGAAACAGATGCAATACCATCCTATCAGGCCTCGTCTCGACTCTCAGATAAGAACCAGTTGGACGGTTCACAAAGGAACCTACCCGAGTTGATCGACGAACATACAAGCTGCCTCCACACCCGTCCACAATCTAAGCCAACCGATCATTCGATTTCCCTTGTTGTCATTGATCATCGGCGGTGTATGAGTCTATGAGATCTACTGTCTTATTTTCCTTGGACTCCTTTTACATCTTTAGAGAATCTCCAGCCGGTTCCGAAAAAATATCAATGCCCAGCAGCAGCGTTCCCCGAACTCTTCTCTTGTCCGACGCGGCCCAATTTCATGTACAACGTCCCCCAGGCCATCCCCGACCAACTGGCACCGGACACGAACCGCGGGCGATGTGGCAAAGGCGGGAAACACTAGTCATAGACAGAAATGGAGAGGGCCTCGTCTCGACTCTCAAATAATAACCAGTCGGACGGTCCGCAAAGGAACGTGCCCGAGTGGATCTACGAACATTCGAGTTGCCTCCACACCCTTCCACGATCTACGCCAACCAAAAGCTTCGATTTCCCTTGTCATTGATCGGTGGTGTAAGAGATCTATGGTCTTATTTTTCTTGGACTCCTTCTACACCTTTATCATTGTCGAAGAATGGGTTCTTCTTTTCGCTTTGCTTATGGATAACCCTAACTCCTATGTCGCCAGCCCTCTCTCCTTGGATGAGGTGCCCACCATAGTGCGCCTTCTGTGGTGGCTTTGCCCATGTTGGCGCTCGGCCCTACTGCGACCCGTATTCCACCTCTCGGTATATTTCCTCCTAGTTAGGTGCGTCTAGCTAAATCGGGGAGCTCCGCATCTTGGACAAGTTTTGAGTCATACTTTATTATTTTGGCCAACGGTTGTTTTAAAATAATTGGAACATAGCTTTGAAAATCATGTACATATTAGTCTTGAAAATATTTCATAAATAAATATTGTACTAACTTTCTTAGGTTTATGCGCGTGCTATAATAATATTGATAATACTAATAATACTACTACTACTACTACTACTAATAATAATAATAATAATAATAATAATAATAATAATAATAATAATAATAATAATACAAATTAATGGCCAAAATTGCATCTTCTTAAAGACGATACAGTCCAAGACAAGACATGACGTATTTGTGATGAGTATAATACAGTAGTACATCTTACACCGGTGGATCTCGATTTGTTTCTTCTTCGTAATAGATCCGGTGGTTACAGTCAAGACATTACTTATTTGTGATGAATAATAAGTGGTGACTGCTGAGCGTCCCCCGGGGATTAGATTTCTAATCCCCCGGGTGGACAGCCATTGGATTAGCTTGATTGGACCGTCCAGATCGTGACACGTGTCACAGTATACCTCAGTCCCACTTTTGCTACCATAATGTACCAAAGTAGCAAAAAACGGTTCGTTTGTAGCAAAATCAACCCAATTGTAGCAAAATACGGTTCACCCAAAAATACACACAGATCTCGCCGGAGACTCGCCGGAAACCTCGCCGGAGACGATGTAGCAAACATGTTGTACTATTGTAGCAAAACAATTATGGTATTGTAGCAAAATCGATCTCATCGGAGACCTCGCAAAAAAACTCGCCGGAGATGTCACCCGGGAACTCGCCGGAGGCGTCGCCGGAAACCTCACCGGAGACATGGTAGCAAAAAATATATGCTAAAGTAGCAAGAAAACACAAAAATTGTAGCAGCTTTTTTTTTTGCATTGTAGCAAAACCGACCTCACCGGACACCGGACACCTCGCCGGAGAACTTATAGCAGAAGTACAAAACAATTGTAGCAATGATATATAGAACAAAAGTAGCAAATCCGACTTCGCCGGAGAAGTTCGCCAGAAACATCGGAGCAACAATATTATACCAATTGTAGCGGCGCGGCCGGCCGTGTGTAGCAGCGTCGGCGACCTTGTGTAGCGGCGTGGCCGGCCGTGCGTAGCAGCGCCGGTGAAATTGTGTAGCGCCGACGACCTTTTGTAGCAGCGCGGCCGACCGTGTGTAGCAGCGCCGGCAAACTTGTGTAGCGGTGCGGCCAGATGTGTGTAGCAGCGCCGACGACCTTTTGTAGCATCCTAGCACCACCATCCTCCATCGTAGCACCAGATGCGCCACCCCTCGAAAGTGTTGGTTTGCAGGTCGCGTCCCCCTTGGTGAATGGCGAGGAATCGCTGCACGCGACGCCACTGTGGAGGCGAGGGGACGGAGCGGCCGCAGCGCGCCGGCGAGGAATACGGTGGCGCCGGCTCGCAGTGGGTGCTAGAGAGCGGCGGGCGGTGGGATCCTCCTGGAGCGCGACAGCGGCGGGTGCTAGGGCGCTGTTGAGCGTGACAGCGGGTCGGTGGAGAGCAGCAGCGGAGCGGTCGAGCTCGCCCATGGCTGCACAACGAGCCACAGCGGCCACGCCTCCATGGATGCGTGAGCAAAGGCGGTGGCGTGCGCGGCGTCTACGCGGGTACCGGCAGCTGCTGCGCGAGCAAAAGCGGCGGCGGGCGCGGCGCCGACGCGGATACCTCGATTGCCACTTGGACGACGGCGCTCCAGTGCCCACCCTCCTTCCCCTTCCGTGCGTCTTCCCCACTGGTCAGCAGCCCCTAGCGCCTAGCGCCATGATCTTCTCCACAGCACGCTTGTACACGAGTCCCGACGGTGGGAGCTCCAGGGCACGACGGCGGTGCGAATCGAGTGACGCGCGGCGGCGGCGCGAGCTGCAGGGGCGCGAGCTGCAGGGGCGCGGCGGCGGCGCGAGCTGCAGGGGCGCGAGCTGCAGGGGCGCGGCGGCGGCGCGAGCTGCAGGGGCGCGAGCTGCAGGGGCGCGGCGGCGGCGCGAGCTGCAGGGGCGCGCGGCGACGAGATCTCTCGATGTCGCGACGACGCGATCTGCAGGGGGCGGCGCGAGCTACAGAGGGCGCGGCGGCCCGGCTTGGAGGTAGGTGCGGTGCGGCGGCTGGCGCAGCAGCAAGCCGGGGACCGGGTGCGGCGGTGGGGAAAAGCAGCGCGACGTGCGGTGCGGTGGTTGCTTCCGTCTGTGAGAAAGAGATAAGAATGGAGGAAGAAGGGTGGGTCCCACAGTCGCACAGGGCGGAGGAACAAAGCGCTGTTCCCCCGGGGGAACCTCAGCGTTTTCCATAATAAGTGCCCTACATACACCGGTCGATCTCGATTTTGTTTCTTCTTGGTAATAGATCTCGCGGGCCGCCGGGCATGGCTACTTGATCGCCACGGAACCAAGCGAAATCAATCTACAAATAGTATCACCCATCTCAAGCACGTGCAGTTCCATTCGAATCATTACATATAGCCCAGCTCCCGCAACTACCAACCTCCCATATAAATCCCTGGTACACAGAGTTCTTCAGCAGCAGCCTACTGATCTCCCCTTTACCCCGCACGATCAATCCTCGATATGGTGGACCAAGATCACGATGGGCGGCGGCGACAGGAGGAGGCGGCGGTGGCGGAGTCGTCGGTGCCGTTGCTGGAGAAGAAGCCCGGCGACGTGCCGTACTACGTGGAGGGGTGCCCGGGGTGCGCGGTGGACCGGAGGAAGGCGACGGACCCGGGCATCCCCTACGGCAGCTTCATCTACATCTGGGTCGTCATACTCTGCACCGGTGAGTACTCCATCATCGCCACCACCACCGTGCATCCCCAATCTCCACTCATATCCTCCTCCTCCAGATTAATTGATGGATTCTTGGCTGAAAATCCCATCCATCAATGCCTGGTTGCTTGCTTGATTCGATTTAACTCTGCATGCGCGCTCGACCGCATTGCATATTTGCATGTTCTCCACGAAGCAGCGCTAGTACACAGTTTTTTATTTTGCTGGAGTGCGGAGTACCTAGGTCGTGAAACTAGCTGCTTGTACTGTATGCAGGGATAATAATAATAAAAGAACAAAAGAAAGAAAAAAAACAGCCTAGGAGAAATAACGTATCAGAACACAAGTCCCGTGACTAATTAGGCAAGCTAGCTGGATATGCAGACAAATTACAGCCAAGTTAGCTTAGTTGACCAAAGTTTGGAGAGGGCGAGGACACTGAAGCAAAACCTCTATCGTCATGGTTTGACGCGTGGTACATATATAATTAGCTGAATGGGAATGTTTCAACCACAAGAAAATGAGCGGCAGTTGGATGCTGGCTACCTTAGTCTATGCATAACATACATCATACATGTAGTCACGATGAGCTCCTACATCTACATGTTTTTCTTGTGAATTCGTTGCAACTGGGGCTGCTCGTTCAGCCGATGAATTTCAGCTCTAGTAGTACAAACAGGGAGGAACAACCGACCCCCACGTCGTCTCCAGGGGCGGCTCGGGGGAAACCTAGCCCGCCGCCGCCGCCACCCCAGCCCCCAGGCTCCAACCCCCCTCGCCGTCGCCGGATGACTTCGCCGGGCAAAGCCCGTGCGGAAGACGGCGGCGGCGGGCCTCTCCGCGCGGCCGCGGCTGCAATCGCGGATCGGTGCGGCGGCTCTGCTCCGGTTGGGGAGGCTCGGCCCCCTGCGGCGGCGGCCGGTCCGGCGGCTCTCGGCGGCTCGGAGCCCCCTCGCGCGCCGTGGACTCCCTCGCTGCGCCTCCGGTGGCCGAGCTCGGCTCCCTGCTCGGCCGGCGGCGTCGACGCCGGCAGCCCCTGTGGCTGCGGCTCGTCGCGTTGGGGTGGGGTGGCGGCCCCTCTCGCTTGGTGGTTCCTTTGTGCGGGGTGGCGGCCTGCCGGCTGTTGCTCGGTCGTCGGCGGCGCCTCGGAGGTGGTCGCCGGATCGTGCAGGATCCGGCCCGTCGACTTCGTCGGCGGCGAGGTCCGTGGTGGCCCCGCTTCACGATGGCGCGGTCGTGGTTGCGGGTGTGTGCGGGCCGGTGGATCCGCAGGCTGGCTTCGGCCGGTTGCGTGGGGATGGTGGCCTTGATGTTCCGGGCGAAAGTCCGCCGGCTATGTCCGGCCGGCGGTGGCTGCGCTCGCGGGCGTTGTTCCTTCGTTGGAGGCACTCGCCGTGGAGCTCCCTCGGCCTCCAAGCTCGGATCGGGCTCTTCGGGTGAAAGCTTTGGCCCTGTTGGGTCGGGCGACGGGCGTCGTCTCACGTCGCTTACCTCCTTTGGGGCGTCGTCTAGAAGACCTCGATCACATCTGCTCTTCCTTTGGGCTGGACGCACACATCTTCGCGGTTGGCAGGTGTCCAACCGGCGATGTCGGTGTTCCGTGTGGCGGCTTATGTGGCAACGATGGCGTTGAAGAGTGATGGTTTGGTCGCGGCAAGACCTTGTTAGTCGGCTTGGCCCGGCGTGTCCGAGTTTCCTCCATGCTTGGTCTTCCGTTCTTCGTGGAGTCGGAGCTGCCATGTTCTTCGAGGTCTTCTCTTGGGCGGCGTACGATGACCTGCAAGGGGCGGTCCAGGTGAAGTTCACCTTCGGCGCGGGTCTTGCGCATCCCCTCGCCGGAGCTCGTCATCCGAGTCGGAGCTGCATTCCCCTACATGAGGAGCCACCTGTTTGGCGCTGGCCAGCTTGAACCTCGCGGTGCCGCTTCGGCAAGGTCTTCTTTGTTGGTCGCTTCTTCGGGGAAGTCGGAGTCGCTGCGGGTGCGGAGTGATGACGATGACGCCGGTGGGCAACCTCGACGACGATCTTCGCCTAGGTGGTATTTGTGCAGCTTCGGTGGGTTGCCAGGGTGGTTGTGTTTGCCCATGCGACGGTCGTGTTTCATGACGGTCGGCATGGGTGTTTGTACTGGTTTTTGGTCGGTTTTCCGTTAATAAACTGACCACCTATTCTTCTCTATTAATGAAAATGGTGCCTCGTTTCAAAAACAAATTGGGACCATACACGAGGAGGCTTCAGTTAGGGCATCTCCAACCGGGCGACCCAAACGGACGCGCTGGGCCGTCCGTTTTGGGCCGTTTGCGTGGCCGCCCGGACACGCGGACAGCGCCCCGCGTCCGCGTGTCCGTTTGGGTCGCACGCGGCGCCCAACGCGGCGACCCAAAAGACGCCACGTGGTTCGTCTCCGCTGCGCGGCGCCGCGCCATGGCGAGCCTCGACGGGACAGCCATGGCGGGAGGTGGAACGCGCGGGAAAGATCCCGCGCGCACCAAGGTTCCCGCGCGCGCAAACGCCATTGGCGCGCGCTCGCGCCCAAGTTTCCCGCTCGGACCGCCGGCTATAAAAGACGGCGGCGGTCTCACTCGGACCGCATCACCGTTCTCTTCCCCTCCACCTTGTCCGGCGCCATGCCGCGCACCCTTCGGTCCACATGGGCCAAGCTCTCCTCGCCGCCGGGCCGGGTTCCCGCGGACGGACGAGGAGGAGCGCCGCGGACTCGCGGTGGGTCGCCGACGACGAGGCGCTCCGCGTCGCTGCCGAGGCGGCGGCAAAGAAGGCCGGTGACGCGGAGATGGGGAAGCGGCCGCGGAGGGCTGGCACGAGACCGCGGACGGCCGGTACGCGGCCGTCGGAGGAGGGGCGGACGCCGCGGAGGAGCCCGTCGCCGCGGAGGACCTCGCGATGGCGAACATCAACGCCGCCATCGAGGAGCGTCTCGCCGACCTCACGCGCGTGACGAAGGAGCACGAGGGCATCTGGCGGGCCGGCCGCCGCCGCTTAGGCGACCTCCTCGGCCAGAAGAACGAGCTGCTCGCTATGCGAGCAGCCCGTGACCTCATCCGGATGCCGTCGCCCGAGCGGCGCGCCCGGGAGGATGCTTGCGTCGGCGGAGCGCGGCCGGCAAGAGCGCATGCGCCGGCGGCGAGGACAACCACGAGGCCCAGAGCCGCCGGCCGCGTCCGCTGGAGGCGCGCACCGCCGTGGAACGCGCCGACTCGCGAGAGCTTGAGCTATGCGGGAAGCGGATGGTTCCGCCGCAGAGGCGGAGCCGCGAGCGCGCCCGAGCCGCGCGGGCGGAGAGGAGGAGGATGATGCCCTCCGTCCAAGCTGCCGAGGCCCGCGAAGCCGCCGCGCCGCCGCCGACGCCCGCGCCGCCGGCCGACGCGCCACCCGGCCCGTAGGAAGCCGGAGTGGAATCCTCACGCGTACGGGCCGCCCGCGTCGAGTGAAATCCACGGCCCCGACGGCGAGCCGGCAGAGTCGCCGGCGAGGCCGCCGGCCCCGTACGTATTTAGGATAGAAGTAGTAGCTAAAAAAATTGTAATGAGTTCTATTTAATGAAAAATATTATTTATGCCTATGACACGCGGGCCGAGGGCGGACAGCGGGCGGACGCGAGCGACCAGACCTTTCGCGTCATGGCCACGCAAACCCGGCCAAGATTTGGGCCGGGTTTGCGTCGTTCCGGACGCCGTGAGCATCCGTTTTAGGGATGGGTCCGCGCGCTGGGCCGGGTTTTTGTCCGGCTGGACCCATCCGGACGCGCGGGCGCGGGATGGATCGCCCGGTTGGAGATGCCCTTATATAGTATCGATCCAAGTAGGTACAGTGGTACACACACCAACCAACAAGCTAGTCCATCGAATTGAATGGATATCAGACTCGGTGTAAGTACCTGACGCTAGCTAGGCGACCCACCACACAATAACATTCTTTTCTTCATTTTCTTTCACTCTTGAACTGAAGGCACCAAATAATTTTGTACAGCTGACTTGTCATAACCTGAGAGTGTTAGCTAGTCACCGTCGACATGATACTCATATCACGTACTGTAGTAGGAGTACTATGATTTATTCGTCCAGTTCGAAGAAAGCGCAAGTAGACAAAAGCACACCCATACATTGTCCCAGTCACAAGATCCCATCCGAGAGTGAATTATGAAACAGGGTGGGTAGTATTTTCTTTATCTTTTTCGTCTTATATGAACTTCTTATTTCAAACTCCCCTGGGGCATCTAAAGACGCGCATTTTCCGAATGTATGTGTTTAAAGTTCGAAAGTTCTATGTTCATTCCTTGTAAAACCCAACCAACGGCTACAATAAGACAACTTTACGTGCTTGCCTTTTTTAAACCAACAATCCAGAAATTTAAAACAGCCCCACCTGGAGCGCATGCTACCGCCTAAATAAAAGAACATTTCACATGCTAAAAATTGTAACATATGCACATATTCATTTCCCATCTTTGTGGGTATGTTTTTAGTAAATAAAAGGGTCGTGTTTGATTGAAAGGATTGCATAGGAAATTTGTAGGGTGAGATTCGCGGGAGAGAAGGGTGGGTGGATTGCCTTCGAATCACCGACAAGCAGGTCAGGGATGACACCAGTCAAGTCTGTGTTGTGTCCACACGCATGCAAAACAAATCCAGATTTAGGCTGGCTTTGGATCCAACCTAATAGAAACATGAGCACGCCAAAAAAAAATCGGTTATCACGTTGGGCCACGAATTTTGTCCACCATAACCCTTTCAAACACGAAACATTATAGATGTCCTATGGATTGGACATTATGTCCTATGGATTGGACATGAGTGGCACGGGTGAAAATGATGGTAGTGTTTCGCAAAAAAAAAAATGATGGTAGTGCGTCCTGTGGTTAAGGTTGTTTAGGCAGGAGGACCATAATAATAGGATAAGTGGGCTCCAAATAATATAAATGGCCATGGCCCCTGGGGCTCTAGAAGTTGGTGAAGAAACTCAAACCATGTTTCCATATGGCCATGTAGCCAGCCCGAGATGAGATCCACACATGTGCCTGATCCAGTGAACCACGAGTTGGACTTGTCCTACTCTCCCAGGCCAGGCCAGTCCAACCCGTCGCCGTCGGCAGGCGCCAACAATTTTCTTCCTCTCTCTCTCTAAAAAAACAGATTCTTGGCTCCAAACATGCCCACCTATTCCTTTCAATCTCCGGTAATCTCTGACGTCACAACAATGGGGCGCGGGAAGGCAACATCCGATTGGCGCGGCGCGCAGGCCTAAGCGCGCGTCGATCGTGACGCGACCCCCCGCTGCGCAATTCCTCTTGGCTTCCTCCTCCGAGCGGGTGGGAATGCCACGGACGGCACTCGCGTCGGAGCGCGGAAGGAGACAGTCGCCTCTGGCGGTCAAGGTGTCCCACCACCAGCACGCCGTTATCGGGTAGCGGTGGCCGATTTCGCTTTGCTGTTCCTCGATTCAGGTTCTTGAGGCAATCTGGCGCGGGAAAGGCGCGCGACATTGGGCGGTTCCGAGCTCCTTTTTATTGCTCGACTCGAGGTTGTGAGGGTCCGGGAGGCGGGTTCGCTTGATTGGTTGGGTCTCACTCAGCAATGGCGGCGAATGAGGGGGAAGAGAGTTCGCCGCTGCTGAGGAAGAAGGAGCACTACTACCACCCCGGCTGCCCGGGCTGCGATCATGAACGGAGCATGGAGCTCCAGACGGGGATGCCTTACAAGGAATTCCTATATGTCTGGATGATCTGCCTTACAACCGGTACGGCCCTCTTCTGCCCTTGCAACCTTCTTGGTGCTACCGGCCAGCGTCTTTGTTGGCTTGTCACAACAAGTGCTGAAAGTTTGCAGGTTCTGCCATTCTGGTATGAAGATGTGCTGCTCCGGAGATTTGTTTGGCATAATATTGATTAACTAAAACTTGTCCAGCTTATTGTGTTCATTTTTCGTGCAATCTTTTTTTATGGAAACCCTTTTCGTAGCAACATTCCGTGTGCATTTCAGATCGCTGGTAACAAGTGGCAGCAGTCCAGACATTACTTTAATCGTGAAATCCAAATCACGCTTTTGTCCCAAACGAAGCTCATCATACTATATACCAGTAGGCAGTGACGTAGCCCGAATTCAACTGATTGAGCTCATAGAAACTAAGGCTAGCTCACGTGGTTTGGGGAGTGATAATCTTGCTACCTTGGTTCATCTACCTGTGGATACAAATTTGATTTATAATGTCGGGGCTTCCCTTGAAACCGCCTGAACGCTTGGGCTAATTTATTCGTGATGCAAATGCTCCTGTTCAGTTACGATAACACATAAGCTCGTGGGTGAATCGTTTCAGTGTTTGCTTCTTTATGGCTGACCTCATGAGATGGGACTTAACATATATACTTGGTTGAAGATGGGCTACTCTGTAAATTTACTTTATGTAATATATTATTTTTTTGGAATCATAGCTAAATTTACTTACTGAAATAATACTTGGTTGAAGATAGGCTACTAACAATGCTTCAGTTGAGCAGCAGCTCTGGCATAATCCTTTTTTTACTAATCCATATTTTGCCGACATGTTTTAGTAGTGCTTAGATTTTATTTTTTAGAAAGTTAAGAAAATCTAGCTGAGTAATACGAACTCTCAGTTTGCGGTTGCTGAATTGTATTGTGCCGTGCTTATTTTATAATCTGCTGTAGAAAGTTAGCCACAAGAATAGGCGAAACCTTGTTAAACAAACACTAAACTACGGGAAATGCTGGTTGCGCAAACAGGATTATCATAATCCAATGCCAAACGCATCCGAAATATCTATGAAGGTTCCAAGTTAGCATTGCTGAACTTGCCTAATAAACAATTGTTACTATGGAACTTGACGTTTTTTTTTAAAGATTGTTACTAATGTTTCCATGTATCTATATACCCAGTATGTTGTTCTTTTCATAAACAATTTCTATTTCGTATTTGATGTTTCTGATATTTCCTCTGGTTTTTTTGTCCAGCTATACCAATATCGTCGCTATTCCCCTTCTTGTATTTCATGGTATGTATCATCATCTGGTTCTCCTTTTGTCTAATTATTTTAGCACACTGAATTAAATACTTACATCGCCAATGATTAGTCAGCCATATCAATGTTTATTTATTTTTATATTTCACTCTTTCCTAGCTATCTTTTCATATCTGTGCATGCGTCTATCTCTGAAGTGTCAGTTTCTAATAAGTCTCCATACTACCTCCTTCTCCTTTATAGATAAGAGACTTGCACATCGCGGAAAGAACAGAAGATATTGGGTTCTATGCTGGGTTTGTAGGTGAGTTTCTAATTAAACTTTGATTCTAATTTTCAATGGTTGAGTACTTGAGTTTGATGCTTGTAGAAATTGTGAACTCTTTGTGTTTGTCTAATGTGATATTTTCTGTGTTTACTGGATGTTTATAGGTGCCGCTTTTATGTTTGGTAGATGTTTGACTTCAACTATTTGGGGCATAGCAGCAGATCGTATTGGGAGGAAGCCAGTTGTGATATTTGGTGTTTTCTCTGTGTTAGTAACAGTTTACCTCCTCTTTACATAATACCAGTGCATATTAGAGTGTGACTGTTTACTCCTGTATTTCAACATCTAATTTTATGAGGTGACTCTTTAACTTAATTCTTGTTAATATCACAGGGTAATATTTAATGCTTTGTTTGGGCTTAGTGTTACCTACTGGATGGCAATAGCTACAAGGTTTCTCCTTGGCGCTTTAAATGGTTTACTTGGACCAATGAAGGTATGTTGAATACTGAAGCTCTTTTTTGGTTGACTGAGTAAACCTGATGAATATGTGTCTAACTTCTACAGGCATATGCTATTGAAGTTTGCCGGCCTGAACACGAAGCTCTAGCACTATCACTTGTAAGATACACATGTGAATCCATGTAGTATTAATTTCCCTTCTTTAAGTAATTTTGATTTTGACATCTTTTTCATGTGAGTTTAGGTCAGCACAGCATGGGGAATAGGTCTCATCATTGGTCCTGCTCTTGGAGGCTACCTTGCACTGGTACGAAATAGATTTTTTAATACAATTTTATGCTGTAGTCACCTGTCATTCTGCTTATGATGACCTTGTTCTTTTGATGCAGCCTGCAGAAAAATATCCAAATATCTTTTCGCCTGACTCGCTATTCGGAAGGTTTGTGTAGGCAAATTAGAGTAACCCAGATAACTGTTTTAGACAATACTTACTTTTTATGGAAACTTGCCAGGTTCCCGTACTTCTTACCATGCTTATGCACATCAGTGTTTGCTGCCGCTGTTCTGATAGGCTGCATATGGATGCCGGTATGTGATATATCAGTGTTAGCCTCCTTGAGTTTGCAGTTAGTCTGATTTCCAGGTCATATTTGCATTTTGCTATTTAACCTTATGACCTGGGCTTGCACAAATGGGTTCTATATTCATGAATATTCCTGGCTGAACCTTATAATTTCACATCTTTTCCTAGTAATCTTAGAACCAAACATTTCACTTCAGACATAAATTATTGATCTTCAAAATTATATGCTTCAGGCATACTATTCAGAGTTAATTTATAAGTACATGTTTTTTGGTAAAATAATTTCTTTTGCATAATAGAAAATGCCTTTTTATTTTATAATCTTCAAAGAACTAGTGGCAGGAGTGAAAAGAACAACACTATCTGGAATGAAATTGTGGGAAAACAAGTTATTCTTAAATGAATATGTCCTAATTGATTGACCGTTTGTAAATACCTCTTGATGTATTTTAGGAGACGTTGCACAAGCATAAAGTAAATGAGAATAGGAATCAAAGTGTCGAATCTTTGGAGGCCCATCTGATTGATCCAAAAGAGAAGGTTGAACAAAGTAATAGTCCGGATACCAAGAAGAGCTTATTCAAGAATTGGCCATTAATGTCATCCATAATTGTTTATTGCGTCTTCTCCTTCCACGACATGGCTTACACAGAGGTACTATTTTCTATTTTCTGGCCAGGTAATTGAATATTCCAGAAACAGATGGATGGCTAATTGTTCCTAAATATTCTTGCGGTGAATGGCAACATGGAAAATAGCTATTAAGTGTAGGATTGATGAACCCTCTTCTTCAGACATCTGAATGGGCTTGTTGATCTGGGAAGGTGCTTGCTATGGTATACCGATGTATAGACGGTTTCTGTAACTGTGAATATTAATTAACTGTCCGTAGTGTTACACTTCCCTGAGGCTCTGGAACCATTTTTGTTTGGAAATTTGTTTAGCATAAACAGTAACTTATCACTGTAAAAGGACTTCAGAATCAGGAGTTCAGCTTAGATTAGAGAATGAAAACTAGTAATATCAATCACAAGAGCAAAGTTTCTAGAGGAGTGTTGCTCCAATTCATAAATTGGTTCTACTTGTTGTGCTAACATTTGACTCAGATTTTTCGTATTTCTCATACATATGTCACTAACACAAGTTTCATTGGCTCTGTCATAGCTAATACACTACCTGTTTAAAATAAACCTCAATTTTATTTTGAAATAAACTTCAGGTGTTCTCTCTGTGGGCTGAAAGTGACAGGACATATGGTGGACTCAGTTTGTCATCTGAAGATGTAGGTCAAACACTTGCAATTACAGGTAGCTTTCTCTTTCTACACCCAGAGTACTTCTGTAACCTTCAATGAGAACACTAATGGGGAAACCTATGGGAGTATGTATATTATTAATAAATATAAAGCAGAAAATGATTAGGAACTGAGTGAACTCCCAAATAAGCTTTGGGAGATGTAAAGTAATGATTCCATAACCCTAGAAACAAGATTACCAGGACCAACCGGACCTCTTTACTTCCAGAATGTTCATGTTGAACCAATATATAGGAAGTAATCCAACTTTGGAAGTTGCCCCGTTTCCAACCACAAAATTATTCTTACGGAAATATTTAGCCAGTTCAATTATGCAGGGCATCAAATATGTGTTTAAGGATTCTTCGTATCAGTCATTCCGAGTCTATTAGTAGTAACCTCTTTCCATCCATGTTTGTTTGTTTGGTGGAGTTTTGTTATCCTCTTTGTCCAAATGTTCCAGCAAATCAATGTAGCCCCCAGATTTTCTACGCAGTCATGAAGTATCCTGGGCTTCTAATATTGCTCCCCTTTGTGAAGTGTTGACTAAATTTAGCCGGGTGGCACTCGTACACTGGAAAACAATTGTTAGCATTGCCCCAGAAGCTGAATGAACTCTGCAAAATATGCCCTTAATCCACGTTCATTATTGCTGGGTTTTAATACTTGATACACCATTATTTCTATTAATAACATTGACAGTATCCTATCTTCTCAATTTCAGGCTCCAGTCTTCTTGTGTATCAACTCTTCTTGTACCCGCGCATCAACAGGGTTCTTGGACCTATCAAATCATCTCAAATCGCAGCTGTGGGTGAAAGCTGCTATGCTACTGTTTTATTGCTGAAGTTCTCTCTTCTGGCTGTATGTCTGAACTATTTTGACTGATCTTGCAGGGCATATGCATACCTATTCTCTTTGCCTACCCCTATATGACGTACTTGTCAGAACCTGGATTATCAATTGTTCTGAATATTGCATCAGTCATAAAAAATAATCTTGGTGTGAGTATTCTTCAATCCCATTTTAGAATTCTTGTTACCTCAAAATTGCCTTAGTAGATAATTCAATAGATAGCAATTATGATTTTTTCAAAATCTGTACTAGTGCTTTGCCACCACTTATGAGCTTTACACTTTGCTCTCTTGTTTTTGGGACGTTGGGTCTTAGATAGTATCTTTCTATTCCAGATACTACATGTTAACTATTGTGCTCCATGACTATTTTATCAGGTTACCATCATTACAGGCACTTTCATCCTTCAAAATAATGCCGTGGTATGCTACCCATAATTTCATCTTGATTTTAATACGTTTATAATAGATATCTGCCGCAAGTCTGAAACTGACTGATAAGCATGTAATTACTAACAGCCTCAGGACCAAAGAGGTGCAGCAAACGGGTTAGCCATGACTGGAATGTCCTTTTTCAAGGCAGTTGCTCCTGCAGGCGCTGGCATTGTGTGAGTATACTTTGTTCCTCATAGCTTCTATGAAGTATTTCATATGTTACAGAATAAACATTATAGATCACACTGCTATGTTGGCAACTACAACTGAACATTATGTACTTGAAGCTCAGAAGTTCGCTTGAATTTTCATAAATGCAGGTTTTCATGGGCGCAGAAACGACAACATGCTTTCTTCTTTCCAGGTAAAGTTTGCTATTCTTTTCTCAAGGAAAGTCCAATGTACAATTTATTTCCTAATGTAGCTAGTCTTTCACCCGTGTTGGTGCTATATACTCCCTCCGGCCCATATTAATTGGGGTAGTCATATACTATGTCCAGTACAAGTTTACTCCTGAACTGCGTCAATTAATTTGTGCCGGAGGGAGTACTTTTTTTTTAACATTTCAATTACTAGTTGAGATATCTTGTAAGTTTTACTGTATATTTTTTTTTCCCACATTCCCCTTGTACAGGTGATCAGATGGTGTTCTTTCTGCTGAACATCATTGAGCTCCTTGGACTTCTCCTCACATTCAAATTCTTCCTGGCCGTGCCAGATAAATCTGATAGCAACTAGCTGTTCAGCTATTGTTCTAGATATTTTTTGGGATAGTTTCCCAGATGCCGATGACTCATGGATCCTGCATCTGCGAGAAGGGCTTAAGGCGCCCTTATAACAGGATTAAGAGGTGGCCAGGTACAAGTTGTGTTGTTGTGTGTAAGATGTAGGAGCACTCCAGTAGAGGAGATGCAACATTTGTAAGTAGTGATGTAGTAAGAGACACTGCGGCTCGGAATAATTGGCGGAAATGGACTCAGCATAATTGCTATATTTCTCGCTATCTATTTTAGGGGTGTTCAAGAACTGTTCAATGTGAAACCGTAGAAGTCATCACAAGTAGCCTTGTTTCTTTCACTGGCCACCAAATTAGTAGGAATGAATAATAATAATGAATTTCCAAACTCTGTACGGCAAGATCAGCCGTCCCATAATGGCCGATTGAAATAAAGCACGCAATCGAACACTTATGTAGTAGATCTTATCCCTCAATTTTTGTCATTGCTTTCTATTTCTTTAGCGGCTTGTGTGGATTTGCACTGCCGTGATCTCTGGGATATTCCGGCGCACCACGGAGAGGCAAGCCGTCGCGCCACCGGTTAGTCGCGTCTCCTAGCTCACTCCAACGATGCAGATCTACACCGTTCCGAGCTTCCTAGAATTCACACTTTCACAGTACCCCAGAATTTCGTATAGAGCGCCTGAGTTCCCTCCAATGCCTCCAGACGCTCGATTCGTGCTTGCCGAGCGGCGCAGAAGAGCATCGTTGCCGTTGTTTGCGCCCAGACACCGTAGACGACTCTTAGCAGTTGCCTTCGTACTCTCCCTCGCTCGTAGTGCCGTTGGGAGTTGGCCAGGTCGCCCCACAAGGCCACAACCATCGTCTGTCATTGTCGTCGCCATCTCAGCCGTCGTCGTCCAGGCCTACAACGTGCGGTCTCGGATTCGGCATTGCCGTGATAGCAGGCCCGCCAGCCAGACCAGAAGCGACGACCTCAACACAAGGTATGAACCTTCTAAGACCGACCATCGTAGCTATGACATGCAATAGTTTGTACCCCCTCCGATGATTAGCACATAGGTTACTTCATTAAGATAAGCTTTTGATCAACATTTACATTTTTAAGATGGACTTAGAGCATCTCCAGTCGCGTCCCCCAAACCGTCCCCCAAAACGCGCCGGATTGAGCGTTTGGGGGACGTGTTTTGTTGGTGCCGCGTTTGGGGACGTCGCTCCCTAGCCGCGTCCCCCCGCCCGCAAATAAATATTGGTGCACGAAAATAAAGTTTTTCATTCAGATTTGATTATATATTACAAAGTTTGAATGAAAACGGCTAGATTTCATCTAAACCTAGACTACTGACCGCCTGGCGGTGCGTTCGACGGCCCCGCCCCGTCGTCGCCTCCCCTACGCCGCAGCTCCTCCTGCGCGCGCCTCCTCTCCTTGCGTTGGGCGGTGGCCAGACGCCGCCGCTCTAGCCGCGCGTCCTCCTCCGCCCTCCCCTGCTGCGCCGCACGGAGGGAGAGCTCGACGGCGCGACGAATCTGCGCCTCTTCGCGGGCACGGGCGTCGTCCTGGAGCTTCTTCTCCGACTCGAAGGACTCGACGAGAGCGCGTTGCTGATCGGCCGTCTCGTCCGGGTGCGGCCCGTCATCGTCGGACCACTCGAACTCGTCGTCGTCGTCCTCCACCTCGGTCTCCTCCGCCTCGGCCTCCTCCTCCTCCATTGGCGCCTCCTCCTCCACATCTGTTGGCGCCTCCATCATCGCCGCCGCCAACGCGTCGGCCTCCGCCGCCAACTCGTCCGCCCGCCTCCCCCTGCTGACGCTCCTCCGCCGCCAGCTGCTGCTGGCGCTCGATCGAGTCCCGCCGCTGGCGCTCGATCGCCTCCCGCCGTTCACGGTACATCGCCTCCCGCTCATCGCGCTGGCGCCAGCGCTCATCAGCCCACCGCTGCTCCATCTCCTCCATCCGGCGCCGTCGCGCCTCTTCTCCCGTCGAGGCGTCGAACGCCGCAACGGTGTCGCACTGCTGCTCGTGCCACGCTGCTGCCGCCGCGGCCTCGTCAGCAGCGGGGCCATGGGCGCAAAACGCCGCTAGATCCGCCACCTGTGCCGCCTCACGCTGCTGGCGGGCCTGCTGCTCGAGTGCCTCCCGCCGCTGCTGACGGTGTGCACGCCAGTTCTGCATCCCTCGCCGCCGCCGCTCTTCCTGGGCCGCGGGGTCGGTGTCGACCTGCGATTCCGGGACTGGAAGTGGAGGAGACGGTGGTGGAGCGACGAGGGCTGTGTTTGTTGCCGGCGGGTGTGGTGGCTACCATTGAGCCGGGAGACCTTTTATAGACGCCGGCGTCGGGAAGAAACGCGGGAACAAGCGAGAAGAGGCGGGAAGATCGCGCGGGAACGGGCGGTGGCGTGCGAACGCCGGCTACGCGTGGAGGCTGCGCAGCACCGACGAGACGTCTCGCCTGCCCCTCCGTTGCCATTAAGGAAAAGATGCCGCCGTGTGTCACTGCGCGCGAATAACTTCCGTCGCGAGGTAGGCGACGGTTAGGTTAAAATTAATTGTGCCGCTGACGGGTCGGCCCCGCCACTTCCCGCCTCGCTTTTTGTTGTGTCCGGCGTGTCCGGAGCGTCCCCTGTGGGACGGGGATGGGCTCGGGGCGCCAGACACCGTATCGGGGCGCGCCGGACAAAATTTGGGTTTGTGGGACGCGGCTGGAACCGTTTTTTGGTCCGGCGCGCCCCAAATTGCTTTGGGGGCGACTGGTGGAGATGCTCTTATGTGACTGTTATAGTAACTAGATGATGCCCCGCGCGTTGCAGCGGGATATATATTTGTTTAGAATCTTTGAACAATGATGTAAACAATTGAAATAGGAAATAATTAGGTTAAATGCATGGGATTGCTCTTGGAAATAATTACACTGTTGTGTTATCAAATATATTGCTAGACATTGGTACATAGAAAAAGAGAATGAATCATTAGAATTGAAGAAATATCATTATAAACAATTCTCTTTTGTTTAGAGAAAACTCCATAAAATGCTAAATTGTAAGCACTTAGTTAGCATGATTAAAATTTTACACATAAAACAAAGTTACGCAATTATTGTTATATTTTTCTAACTATAATATGTGGAAAAAAAGTTCACGCAAATTTGGAACATCCACACTGAAAATGAAGGTGCATACATAAAATTTCAGTACATGAAGTGACTAAAAATGACATAGTAACATGTGAACAAAAATTTCTGAAATTAGTACCAGTTAATTGATTATATGACAGCTCTGTACTGCTGAGTTACTGTTACAATCTTTTATGATAAAAGAGTACATCATGCACATGCATCTTGCCGTAAAGCACAACTACAGAAGAATTCTTCGACAAAGACAACTACAGAAGATAGGCTTTAGTAGAGCATCGTCTTCAGATAGAAAGAACGTTTTCTCCACACAGAAACCTGTAATTATTTATCAGAGAACACCAACTTCAGTTGAGATGATGAGATAAACAATCATTAGCAGATGTACTCTGTGAAATAACATTTGCACCGTGCAAGCATATATGGATCTATTTTATCTGTACTGGATAACAAAGTTTGATTTACCTAACCCAAAATTTTGAGTACCCGTCATTCCAGCACACAAAAGCATAGAAGTACTCACTTACCTATACTGGGGAACAAAGTTTGATTTACCTAAGCCAAAAAAATTGTAGCATCATTCCAGCACACAAAAAGCATAGAAGTACTCACCTGTCCATACTCTACTGTTCCAAAAATCTCGAAAGAATACAACTGGTCAACTGTTCCTGTATCGATCTACATTATAATAAAAATTAAAAAGAATGGCAAACTGAGAATTTAGATAGGAGCTTATAGCCTTTTACTGAGAATCCCTTGATGGCAGATCCTCCAGCGGAGCATTTCCAGATTGAGCTTGCAGAAGACTCTATGTGAAGAGTACTCGAGCAAGATTTTGGGCTCCTTCTACACCAAATTTCAGCCAAACGCCCGTCCAATAACAAAGTACCTGTGGCGAGGAGTGGTGGCAGAGTTAGATTATATAGTACCTGTGTTGCGCCGGTGAATGGGGAAGAAGACTGAAATATATTGCTACCGTACTGTTAATGACCTCTTAATGCATCCATCAATACTTGGCTAATTGAGGAGACGAAGGGATCTTGCACCAGCCGTTTCTATTTCACCGAATGCATAAACAAAACGGGGGCACGTACTGAGCTTTAACTGAAAATAAAATCTGTGCAACCTTCTCGCATGCCCCCGCTGAATTTATGGAGAGAAATAGAGAGCGCCATCACGGAAATTTATTGGGAAGATGAAGCCTCAAGGGCGGCCGGTTCGGCGGCCACACAGTAAAGAAGGAAAATAATAGAAATGGGCCGGATCTTTACATGACATGCACATTAGTAGAACCGAAGATATTATGGTGGCTGTTGTCTACTGGTCAAGACGTAGCTTAAATTCAAGTCTTAAAAACAATGTGGTAGGAAGAAGTGACATGGCATACAACTAATCAAAAACTGAAAAAGTGATGTGGCATGCTTGCATGTTGAGAGAATTACCTTTAGTGGGTTGCTCCAATTTAGATATTATAGATTAGTTAACAGGACACTGACTGTGGCGGAGCTAGGACTAGGAGTGGTGATGTCAAACGCCCAAAATAAGTGACATATATGATACCAGTGAGGTCAATCTTTACAACTTTTAGGGTCAAAACTAATGTATTCATATTTCATAGCTAATAGCATGGTGTGCATCAGATTTTTTTGATGTCAATTGACATCCTATACACCATGCAGCTCTACCACTAATAAGCCTTACTAATAGTAATGAAGGTAGTATATGGTTTTTTTTCTCTATTCTTAGTGTCATTAGTTAATATATGGCATTGTTATATAAGTATTTTAGCATATTGTTTGTCATTTTTCTGTTGCTGGTATTGTC
Organism: Lolium rigidum; assembly: GCF_022539505.1. Taxonomy (NCBI): domain Eukaryota; kingdom Viridiplantae; phylum Streptophyta; class Magnoliopsida; order Poales; family Poaceae; genus Lolium; species Lolium rigidum. Next base: position 246,757,210 of record NC_061510.1, on the reverse strand, counting down.
AGATAACATGATAGTGCCGTTAATTGAATGCCCCATCTTTATTTTTTACCGATTAATCCCTCGGTTTCAGTGATAAAGATTTATTCCATTTCTTATACAATCATTTGACCAACAATTACTCTATTCTATATGTGACTTATGTGATATATCTTTGTACTAAGGCAGAGTTTAGACATCTGGCATTTTTACCTAGCATTATAGATCTTCCTCCTATATGCTAAAACAAAAATCTATTTCCCCACCGTACAAGATGCAATTACGAAAAGCTTAGCGAAGGCTGCCCAAGTGGTATCCAGAGATAAAAAGGATGAGGGGGATAAGCACAAGAAAAATGCAGCCAGATACAATTCATAAGTTGAACAAGGATATTATTGAGACATAAAACTTAAGTCTCCATGATTGATTGAGATACTAAATAGTTAAAATTTGTTGACTTGGTATCATTTGGTCTTATTATGATATGTAACTTTATTTGTTCTTTGATCTCTTTGAAGGAGATATGCCCTAGAGGCAATAATAAAAGTGGTTATTATTTATATCTCTATGTTTATGATAAATGTTTATATGTCATGCTATAATTGTATTAACCGAAACATTAGTACATGTGTGATATGTAGACAACAAGAAGTCCCTAGTATGCCTCTTAAACTAGCTTGTTGATTAATGGATGATTAGTTTCATAATCATGAACATTGGATGTTATTAATAACAAGGTTATATCATTATATGAATGATGTAATGGACACACCCAATTAAGCATAGCATAAGATCTCGTCATTAAGTTATTTGCTATAAGCTTTCGATACATAGTTACCTAGTCCTTATGACCATGAGATCATGTAAATCACTTATACCGGAAAGGTACTTTGATTACATCAAACACCACTTGCGTAAATGGGTGGTTATAAAGGTGGGATTAAGTATCCGGAAAGTATGAGTTGAGGCATATGGATCAACGGTGGGATTTGTCCATCCCGATGACGGATAGATATACTCCGGGCCCTCTCGGTGGAATGTCGTCTAATGTCTTGCAAGCATATGAATAAGTTCATAAGAGACCACATACCACGGTACGAGTAAAGAGTACTTGTCAGGAGACGAGGTTGAACAAGGTATAGAGTGATACCGATGATCAAACCTCGGACAAGTAAAATATCGCGTGACAAAGGGAATTGGTAATATATGTGAATGGTTCATTCGATCACTAAAGTCATCGTTGAATATGTGGGAGCCATTATGGATCTCCAGATCCCGCTATTGGTTATTGGTCGGAGTGAGTACTCAACCATGTCCGCATAGTTCGCGAACCGTAGGGTGACACACTTAAAGTTGGATGTTGAAATGGTAGAACTTGAATATGGAATGGAGTTCGAATATTTGTTCGGAGTCCCGGATGAGATCCCGGACATCACGAGGAGTTCCGGAATGGTCGGAGAATAAGATTCATATATAGGATGTCATTTTATGTGTATTAAAATGATTCGGAAGGTTCTATGGAAGGTTCTAGAAGGTTCTAGAAAAGTCCGGAAGAAACCACCAAGGAAGGTGGAGTCCACATGGGACTCCACCTCCATGGCCGGCCAGCCCTAGATGGGGTGGAGTCCCAAGTGGACTCCACCATAGGGGGCCGGCCACCCCTATGGGAAGTGGAAATCCCACCTTTGGGTGGGAGTCCTAGTTGGGCTAGGTTTCCCACCATATGGAAGGTTTTGGGTTCGGGTCTTATTCGGAGACTTGTAGTCCAACACTTGGGGCTTCCACCTATATAATGAGGAGCCAAGGGGAGGGGGCCGGCCACACCAAAGCCTCCACCTTGGCCGCCCCCCTTAGTGGCCGGCCACCCCCTCTCCCCAAACCCTAGCGGCCTCTCTCCTCCACCACGTCCCGCACGCTTAGCGAAGCTCCGCCGGACTTCTCCACCGCCACCGACACCACGCCGTCGTGCTGTCGGATTCAAGAGGAGCTACTACTTCCGCTGCCCGCTGGAACGGGGAGGTGGACGTCGTCTTCATCAACAACCGAACGTGTGACCGAGTACGGAGGTGCTGCCCGTTCGTGGCGCCGGAAGCGATCGTGATCAAGATCTTCTACGCGCTTTTGCAAGCGGCAAGTGATCGTCTACCGCAGCAATAAGAGCCTACTCTTATAGGCTTTGGAATCTCTTCAAGGGTTAGTCTTGATCATCCCCTCGTTGCTACCGTCTTCTAGATTGCATCTTGGCTTGGATTGCGTGTTTGCGATAGGAAAATTTTTGTTTTCTATGCAACGTTATCCTACAGTGGTATCAGAGCCGTGTCTATGCATAGATGGTTGCACGAGTAGAACACAATGGTTTGTGGGCGTTGATGCTCTTGTTATCTTTAGTTGAGTACTTTGCATCTTTATGGCATAGTGGGATGAAGCGGCTCGGACTAACTTTACATGACCGCGTTCATGAGACTTGTTCCTCGTTCGACATGCAACTTGTATTGCATAAGAGGCTTTGCGGGTGTCTGTCTCTCCTACTATAGTAAAGATTCAATTTACTCTTCTATTGACAACATTAGTATCAACGTTGTGGTTCATGTTCGTAGGTAGATTAGATCTATATCGAAAACCCTAAACCACGTAAAATATGCAAACCAAATTAGAGAGCGTCTAACTTGTTTTTGCAGGGTTTGGTGATGTGTTATGGCCATAATGTGATGATGAATATGTATGAGATGATCATTATTGTATTGTGGCAACCGGCAGGAGCCTTATGGTTGTCTTTAATTTTCATGTTGAGTAGTATTTCAAAGTAGTTGTAATAGTTGCTACATGAGGTGAACAACCATGAAGCCGGCGCCATGAACCTTGACGCTACGCCGACGATGATGGAGATCATACCCGTTGATGATGGAGATCATGTCCGTGCTTTGGAGATGAAGATCAAAGGCGCAAAGACAAAAGGGCCATATCATATCACATATGAACTGCATGTGATGTTAATCCTTTATGCATCTTATTTTGCTTAGATCGCGACGGTAGCATTATAAGATGATCCCTCACATTAATATCAAGATAATAAAGTGTTCTCCCCTCGTATGCACCGTTGTAACAGTTCGTCGTTTCGAAGCATCTCGTGATGATCGGATGTGATAGATTCAACGATTCACATACAACGGGTGTAAGCCATGTTGCACACGCGGAATACTTGGGTTTGCTTGACGAGCCTAGCATGTACGGACATGGCCTCGGGACAACGGAAACCGAAAGGTTGAACACGAGTCATATGGATGATATGATCAACATGTTGATGTTCACCATTGAAGCTACATCATCTCACGTGATGATCGGTTTTGGTGCGGTGGATTTGGATCGTGTACCACTTAACAACTATGAGGGATGTTGTATTAAGTGGGAGTTCATTAGTAATTAGATTAAAACATGAACTAATTATCATAAACATAGTCTGGGTAGTATTTTGAATTAATTTTGTAGTATTGGCATCCGTTTACTACTATGCGCTAGTCTTATTATTGAGATAGAAATTCTGTTAAAATCTGATAAGAAACTTTACGGATTGGTACCGTATTGTTAAAGAATCAAGAATTGATTAAGTCCTATTGCAAACTTTTAGTAAACCTCACATTGTTGATTCAAAGAGCTATGGTTTCAATTAGTACCTAAAGTTATCTTGTCTCCGTGAAACTTGAAGTTCAAATTTGTTTGAAAAGTAAGGAGCTGAAAATTTAGTTTTCAGAAATAATCAAGGTATGAGATATATGTGATATCTAAGACCTTATTGCAAGATGATAGAATATAAATTTGGTGAGACTACATAAACTCATAAGTTTTATGGGAATGTATGAAGGTTGAAGACGCCAGGCGTCACAATCCTCCAACTATTGGGGCACTAACGATATTCGCATATCCATGAAGTGACCATCCTTAATATGCACCGTTGCTAAGACTCGTAGTTTCGAAGCATCACGTGATGATCGGGTGTGATAGATTCTACGTGTGCATACAACGGATGCAAGCTAGATTTGCACATGCAAATACCAAGGTTAAAACTTTACGAGCCTAGCATGTACAGACATGGTCTCGAAAGTCGTCATGATATGATGGATAAAATTATGAGTGAAATTGTTCATCATATTACAAAGTTACTAATAAGTGAAATCTAGAACACTTGTCATATGATGATCAACTTCAAAGTAAAAACCTCAAGGTTATTGGTATTTGACCAACAAACCTAGAAGTTATTGATGTTGAAGTGTTTTTCTGAATAATGAGGAAAGCTAAAAGAGAAACTGCAAAAGATATTCTGGCAAAAAGATAAGAAAAGACTAGAAAGTCTAGCTCAGGTGTATATAAATGATATACATGTTATGGTTGTATTCCTAGTTAAGTCACACAATGAAATTCTTGGGTATTAGTACCATATTGGTTGGTATGAAGTGTCATACAAAACAACGCAATACAAGAATACAATGGCCTAAGTGGCTGACAAGGAATATGATAGGAATGCACGTCTGGAACAAAATAAAGTGTTATTATGTTCGTCGTTAGCATTCTATCTAGCCCTTATAATTTATAATAAAGAACTTAATAATTGTTATTTTGCTCTGGTCAAATGAAAACAATGAGTTGTTCAAATTATGACATTACTCCATATACGATGGATAAGTTATTATAAATCTTAATGGTGAAACACATACATAAACAACGACGCTAAAAATGCCATAAGGCAAATGATTTGAATTCCACTTATTTGTGGAACCGCAATTTAGGTCATGTTAGAAAGGATCGCATGAAGGAACTCCATGCAAATGGATTTTTGAGTCATTCGATTTGTTGAATCGTTTGGCACTTGCAAAATCTTTTCTAAAAGTTAATGACTGAAATACCGTTCATAGGCCGAAGAGTTGAACGGGCAACTAACTTAGTGAAAACATACATAATGATATATGTGGTTCACTGGGCATAGTTGTGTGCGGAAGATTCTTCTACTTTATGAAAACTTTCAAACAATGAATTGAATATATATGTGGATATATTCAATAAGGAAAAGTTTGAAACATTTGAATAGGATTCAAATAAATTTCAGCATGAAGTGGAAATCATCGTAATAGAAAAATCAAATATCTATGATTGGATCATGGTGGAAATATTTGAATTACGAGTTTTAGCGAACATCTAAGAGAGTTATGAAATTGTTCTACAACTCACATTTCTTGGAGTATGATACGTCTCCAACGTATCGATAATTTCTTGTGTTCCATGCCACATTATTGATGTTATCTACATGTTTTATGCACACTTTATGTCATATTCGTGCATTTTCTGGAACTAACCTATTAACAAGATGCCGAAGTGCCAGTTCCTGTTTTACGCTGTTTTTGGTTTCAGAAATCCTAGTAACGAAATATTCTCGGAATCGGACGAAATCAACGCCAAAGATCTTAGAATCCCCGGAAGCATCCGGAACACACGAGAGGGACCGGAGGGGGGCACGAGCCCACCACACCATACCGCTGGCGCGGCCTAGGGGGCCCGCGCCCCCTAGGGTTTGGCCAGCCCTTCGACCCCCGTCGGCCCTCCTGCGCCGCCTCTTCGCCTATATAAAGCCCCTGGATCAGAAAACCCGAGACCAATTGACGAAACCCACGAAAACCTTCCGGAGCCGCCGCCATCGCGAAGCCAAGATGCGGGGGACAGGATCTCTGTTCCGGCACCCTGCCGGAGCGGGGAAGTGCCCCGGAAGGCTTCTCCATCGACACCGCTGCCATCTCCACCGCCATCTTCATCACCGCTGCTGCTCCCATGAGGAGGAGTAGTTCTCCATCGAGGCTCGGGGCTGTACCGGTAGCTATGTGGTTCATCTCTCTTCCATGTACTTCAATACAATGATCTCATTGAGATTCATATGAGTTTGTATCACTACTATCTATGTGCTACTCTAGTGATGTGTTATTAAAGTAGTTTTATTCCTCCTACACGTGTGCAAAGGTGACAGTGCGTGCACCGTGTTAGTACTTGGTTTATGCTATGATCATGATCTCTTGGAGATTGCGAAGTTAACTATTGCTATGATAATATTGATGTGATCTATTCCTCCTACATATGCATGAAGGTGACGAGTGTGCATGCTATGCTAGTACTTGGTTTAGTACTGTTGATCTATCTTACACTAAAGGTTACTAAAATATGAGCATTATTGTGGAGCTTGTTAACTCCGGCATTGAGGGTTCGTGTAATCCTACGCAATGTGTTCATCATCCAACAAAAGTGTAGAGTATGCATTTATACTGTTCTGTTATGTGATCAATGTTGAGAGTGTCCACTAGTGAAAGTGTAATCCCTAGGCCTTGTTCCTAAATACTGCTGAGTTACTACTGCTTGTTTACTACTACTGCGTTACTACTGCTGAGTTACTACTGCTTGTTACTGTTTTACTGCGTTACTACTGCTGCAATACCACCACCATCAACTACACGCCAAGCACTTTTCTGGCACCGTTGCTACTGCTCATACTTATTTATACCACCTGTATTTCACTATCTCTTCGCCGAACTAGTGCACCTATTAGGTGTGTTGGGGACACAAGAGACTTCTTGCTTTGTGGTTGCGGGGTTGCATGAGAGGGATATCTTTGACCTCTTCCTCCCTGAGTTCGATAAACCTTGGGTATCCACTTAAGGGAAACTTGCTCGCTGTTCTACAAACCTCTGCACTTGGAGGCCCAACACCGTCTACGGGAAAGGAGGGGGAACGTAGACATCAAGCACTTTTACAGGCGCCGTTGCCGGGGAGGAAAGGTAAAAGGCTCTCATACTACGGTCCCGGGTAAAGTAATTTTACTGTTGCGCCGTCGTGTGTGTGCTCGAAGCTATTTCCTTTAGATCCTGCAATTGCATCTTTTTGTTTCTTGTTTATACTAGTTTGGCATAATGTACAAGAGTGAGCTTCTTATTCTATTTCCTGATTTAAAACATGGATTGTTTGATGCGAAAATTAAAAAACCTATGAAACCTTCTTTGCATGCTTGGTAGTAATATTAGTATGAACGCTTTGAACACCATTGTTGACAATAATATAGAAAGTTCTAAGCTTGGGGAAGCTGGTTTTCATGATATTTTTAGTCCCCCAAGCATTGAGGAGAAAATTTTCTTTGATGATACTTTGCCTCCTATTTATGATGATTATAATGATAGTGGTCTTTTGGTGCCACCTACTATGGAGAGTGAATTTGATTATGATTACGATATGCCTCCTACACTTGATGAGAATAATAATGATAGCTACTTTGTTGAATTTGCTCCCACTACAACTAATAAAATTGATTATGCTTATGTTGGGAGTAGTAATAATTTTGTGCATGAGACTCATGATAAGAATGTTTCATTTGATAGTTATATTGTTGAGTTTGCTCATGTTGCTACTGGAAGTTATTATGAGAGAGGAAAATATGGTTGTAGAAATTTTCATGTTACTAAAACACCTCTCTATGTGCTGAAATTTTTGATGCTACACTTGTTTTATCTTCCTATGCTTGTTACTTTGCTCCTCATGAACTTGTTTATTTACAAGATTCCTATGCATAGGAAGCATGTTAGACTTAAATGTGTTTTGAATTTGCCTCTTGATGCTCTCTTTTGCTTCACATACTATCTTTTGCGAGTGCATCATTAAAACTGCTGAGCCCATCTTAATGGCTATAAAGAAAAGAACTTCTTGGGAGATAACCCATGTGTTATTTTACTACAGTACTTTGTTTTATATTTGTGTCTTGGAAGTTGTTTACTACTGTAGCAACCTCTCCTTATCTTAGTTTTGTGTTTTGTTGTGCCAAGTTAAGCCGTTGATAGAAAAGTAAGTACTAGATTTGGATTACTGCGCAGTTCCAGATTTCTTTGCTGTCACGAATCTGAGCCCACTGCCCTGCAGGAAGCTCAGAAAATTATGCCAATTTACGTGCATGATCCTCAGATATGTACGCAACTTTCATTCAATTTGAGCATTTTCATTTGAGCAAGTCTGGTGGCCTAATAAAATCCATCTTTACGGACTGTTCTGTTTTGACAGATTCTGCCTTTTATTTCGCATTGCCTCTTTTGCTATGTTGGATGAATTTCTTTGATCCATTAATGTCCAGTAGCTTTATGCAATGTCCAGAAGTGTTAAGAATGATTGTGTCACCTCTGAACATGTTAATTTTTATTATGCACTAACCCTCTAATGAGTTGTTTCGAGTTTGGTGTGGAGGAAGTTTTCAAGGGTCAAGAGAGGAGGATGATATACTATGATTAAGGAGAGTGAAAGCTCTAAGCTTGGGGATGCACCCGTGGTTCACCCCTGCATATATCAAGAAGACTCAAGCGTCTAAGCTTGGGGATGCCCAAGGCATCCCCTTCTTCATCAACAAATTATCGGGTTCCTCCCACGAAACTATATTTTTATTCGGCCACATCTTATGTGCTTTTTCTTGGAGCGTCTGTTTGTTTGCTTTTGTTTTTGTTTGTGTTTGAATAAATTGGATTACATCATGCTTGTGTTGGAGAGAGACACGCTCCGCTGGTTCAAATGAACACATGTGTTCTTAGCTCATAATATTCATGGCGAAGTTTCCTCTTCGTTAAATTGTTATATGGTTGGAATTGGAAAATGATACATGTAGTAATTGCTATAATGTCTTGGGTAATGTGATACTTGGCAATTGTTGTGCTCATGTTTAAGCTCTTGCATCATATACTTTGCACCTATTAGTGAAGAATACATAGAGCATGCTAAAATTTGGTTTGCATAATTGGTCTCTCTAAAGTCTAGATAATTTCTAGTATTGAGTTTTGAACAACAAGGAAGACGGTGTAGAGTCTTATAATGCTTTCAATATGTCTTTTATGTGAGTTTTGCTGTACCGTTCATCCTTGTGTTTGTTTCAAATAACCTTGCTAGCCTAAACCTTGTATCGAGAGGGAATACTTCTCGTGCATCCAAAATACTTGAGCCAACCACTATGCCATTTGTGTCCACCATACCTACCTACTACATGGTATTTTCCCGCCATTCCAAAGTAAATTGCTTGAGTGCTACCTTTAAAATTCCATCATTCACCTTTGCAATATATAGCTCATGGGACAAATAGCTTAAAAACTATTGTGGTATTGAATATGTAATTATGCACTTTATCTCTTATTAAGTTGCTTGTTGTGCGATAACCATGTTTCGCGGGAACGCCATCAACTCGTTGTTGAATTTCATGTGAGTTGCTATGCATGTTCGTCTTGTACGAAGTAAGGGCGATCTACACTGAGTTGAATGGTTTGAGCATGCATATTGTGAGAGAAGAACATTGGGCCGCTAACTAAATCCATGATTCATGGTGGAAGTTTCAGTTTTGGACAAATATCCTCAAATCTCTAATGAGAAAAGAATTAATTGTTGTCAAATGCTTAAAGCATTAAAAGAGGAGTCCATTATACTGTTGTCTATGTTGTCCCGGTATGGATGTCTAAGTTGAGAATAATCAAAAGCGAGAAATCCAAATGCGAGCTTTCTCCTTAGACCTTTGTACGGGCGGCATAGAGGTACCCCTTTGTGAAACTTGGTTAAAGCATATGTATTGCGGTGATAATCCGGGTAGTCCAAGCTAATTAGGACAAGGTGCGAGCACTATTAGTACACTATGCATGAGGCTTGCAACTTATAAGATATAATTTACATGATGCATATGCTTTATTACTACCGTTGACAAAATTGTTTCATGTTTTCAAAATCAAAGCTCTAGCACAAATATAGCAATCGATGCTTTTCCTCTTTGAAGGACCATTCTTTTACTTTCAATGTTGAGTCAGTTCACCTATTTCTCTCCACCTCAAGAAGCAAACACTTGTGTGAGCTGTGCATTGATTCTTACATATTTGCATATTGCATTTGTTATATTGCTTTGCATTGACAATTATCCATGAGATATACATGTTACAAGTTGAAAGCAACCGCTGAAACTTAATCTTCTTTTGTGTTGCTTCAATACCTTTACTTTGAATTATTGCTTTATGAGTTAACTCTTATGCAAGACTTATTGATGCTTGTCTTGAAGTGCTATTCATGAAAAGTCTTTGCTTTATGATTCAGTTGTTTACCCATGTCATACACATTGTTTTGATCGCTGCATTCTCTACATATGCTTTACAAATAGTATGATCAAGTTTATGATGGCATGTCACTCCAGAAATTATCTTTGTTATCGTTTTACCTGCTTCGGGACGAGCGAGAACTAAGCTTGGGGATGCTGATACGTCTCCAACGTATCGATAATTTCTTGTGTTCCATGCCACATTATTGATGTTATCTACATGTTTTATGCACACTTTATGTCATATTCGTGCATTTTCTGGAACTAACCTATTAACAAGATGCCGAAGTGCCCGTTCCTGTTTTCTGCTGTTTTTGGTTTCAGAAATCCTAGTAACGAAATATTCTCGGAATCGGACGAAATCAACGCCAAAGATCTTAGAATCCCCGGAAGCATCCAGAACACACGAGAGGGACCAGAGGGGGGCACAGGCCCACCACACCATACCCTGGCGCGGCCTAGGGGGGGCCCGCGCCCCCCTAGGGTTTGGCCAGCCCTGTCAGCCCTCCTGCGCCGCCTCTTCGCCTATATAAAGCCCCTGGATCAGAAAACCCGAGACCAATTGACGAAACCCACAGAAACCTGCCAGAGCCGCCGCCATCGCGAAGCCAAGATGCGGGGGACGGGATCTCTGTTCCGGCACCCTGCCGGAGCGGGGAAGTGCCCCGGAAGGCTTCTCCATCGACACCGCTGCCATCTCCACCGCCATCTTCATCACCGCCTGCTGCTCCCATGAGGAGGAGTAGTTCTCCATCGAGGCTCGGGGCTGTACCGGTAGCTATGTGGTTCATCTCTCTTCCATGTACTTCAATACAATGATCTCATTGAGATTCATATGAGTTTGTATCACTACTATCTATGTGCTACTCTAGTGATGTGTTATTAAAGTAGTTTTATTCCTCCTACACGTGTGCAAAGGTGACAGTGCGTGCACCGTGTTAGTACTTGGTTTATGCTATGATCATGATCTCTTGTAGATTACGAAGTTAACTATTGCTATGATAATATTGATGTGATCTATTCCTCCTACATATGCATGAAGGTGACAGTGTGCATGCTATGCTAGTACTTGGTTTAGTCTCTTGATCTATCTTACACTAAAGGTTACTAAAATATGAGCATTATTGTGGAGCTTGTTAACTCCGGCATTGAGGGTTCGTGTAATCCTACGCAATGTGTTCATCATCCAACAAAAGTGTAGAGTATGCATTTATCTGTTCTGTTATGTGATCAATGTTGAGAGTGTCCACTAGTGAAAGTCTAATCCCTAGGCCTTGTTCCTAAATACTGCTGAGTTACTACTGCTTGTTTACTACTACTGCGTTACTACTGCTGAGTTACTACTGCTTGTTACTGTTTTTTCGCGTTACTACTTGCTGCAATACCACCACCATCAACTACGCGCCAAGCACTTTTACGGCACCGTTGCTACTGCTCATACTTATTTATACCACCTGTATTTCACTATCTCTTCGCCGAACTAGTGCACCTATTAGGTGTGTTGGGGACACAAGAGACTTCTTGCTTTGTGGTTGCGGGGTTGCATGAGAGGGATATCTTTGACCTCTTCCTCCCTGAGTTCGATAAACCTTGGGTATCCACTTAAGGGAAACTTGCTGCTGTTCTACAAACCTCTGCACTTGGAGGCCCAACACTGTCTACAGGAAAGGAGGGGGAACGTAGACATCAGAGTATCATAATGATGATATAGTATCCGAGATATGTATCCAAACCTTGTTGGATTAATGATAAGATAAAATATTATGACGCCATTATATTTTTGTGGATTATGCTTTAGTGACTACCGCTTTTACACTAAATAGAGCATCATCATGATCCGTTGAAATGACACCATACAAGTTATGGTATGGGTATAAAACCCTAATAGTCTTTTCTTTAAATTTTGGTCTAAGAGTTTACAACCAAAATCGGATGAATGTCTTTGTTGGTTATCCCAGAGATTTAATGGGGGATTCTTCCCACAAGACAAAGACAAAAGTGTTTGTCAAATGTTTCTTATTTCCGAGAAATTGTTTCTAGTGAAGTATTTGAGTGGGAGGACAATATAATTTGATAAGGTTTATGAACCTGAGCATAATGATCAGAGTAGCGCAGCATCGGAATTGGTTTCGGAAGCGGCCATAACGATCATGGCTCCCATGACTACAAAGTGTTTTAGCCATGGAGATCGAAGTACATATTGAACCTTGTAGGTATGGTTTACTTTGTGATCAAATAAATGATTTGTGGACAAAGAATTGATTTTGAACAATGATAAACCAACTACAAACAAAGAAGTTATGATGGGCCCTGACTCCGTTAAAATGGCCATGCGCCATGAAATCCAAGATAGATGAATACTTTATGAAAGTAAATGGATCTATGAAATTGATAGACTTGGATGAAATATCCTTGAAGAAAGCTTGACTTATCGAAAAATTGTTTACGACAAAGTTCAAAGAGTTGAATACGATAAGATTAGATCTTCCGTAGCAATGCTTATAGTCTATGTGGATTATTCTAGTAATCACTACATATTTCTTTTATGAGATATGCTAGTAGGATGGCAAAATACACTACTTAACAGAAGTGTGTAGTAAAGGTGTATACAAGATACAACCAAGAGTTTTTGCTGGTCCGTGGAATACTAGATAGGTATACGAACTTCAATTGGATGAAGTAAGTATCGCGGAGTTGGAATCTTCACCAGATGAAATAGTCAAAGAGTTTTTGATTTCATCAGAGACGATGAAGAGGCTTGCATTTGCAAGAAATTAAGTGGGAGCGCTAAGACACATTTATAATACTTTATGTAGGTGACATATAGTTGGTTATAAATGATGTAATTATATACTTGATTAAAAAGGTTTCATTGAGAATTAACTTCAATGAAAGGATATGGACTGAAACAAATTTAGTGTCAAGATCTATGAAGATAGATTGAAACATATAAATAAGTTTAAGTCAAAGTACATATGATGGATATTGAAGTAGTTCAATATAGAAATATTAAAAAAATGTTCTTGTCATGTGAAGGTTTAACAAGACTTGAGTGTATCTGACACTCAATGAGTAAAAACACATGAGTGATTATAGATCACGAATAATATGTACACAATCAGATATCATATGCTATAAAGTGTTATGAGCATATACCAGAATGATTCATATGATGATCATTGGATGACGATGAAGAATATCCTTGAGTACTTTAGAAGAACTAAGGATATATATATATATAATTTTGTATGAAGAAATGACAAACAAATCGCTGTAAGGTGTTACACCGATATTGGTTTTGTCACATATAAAAATAATTTCAATCTCAAATTAGACTAAGTGTTGTTTAAAAGGTAGCACAATGAGCTAGAAGTTGTCTATGCTAGATTTAGAAAAGTTCTAAATATTGTGACGGATTCTACAAAAGAAGGCAAAGTATGTCATTATTTTGACAATGACAAAGGATGTTAAGTCAAGAGGTTCTTTGAGAACTTGGTGTAGTTCCGACGAGTCGGAACTTTGAAGCTATATTGTGTGTGACAATATTAGTGACATATTTCGGACAGCGGAATTAAGGTTCCACCGGAAGATCAAACATATTTAATGCCAACTCATTTGGAAATGAGTGATGCGTTGAGACGCAAATGAATTACAAAATACATACGTTTCGAGCGTGTCGAATCCGATGACTAAAAACCTCTCCCGTGAGCAATACATGATAAAGCACCGGAAGGCCAAGGTGTTATATCTTTACAAATGTAAACTAGATTATTGACTCTAGTGCAAGTGGGAGATCGAAGGAGATATGCCCTAGAGGCAATAATAAAAGTGGTTATTATTTATATCTCTATGTTTATGATAAATGTTTATATGTCATGCTATAATTGTATTAACCGAAACATTAGTACATGTGTGATATGTAGACAACAAGAAGTCCCTAGTATGCCTCTTAAACTAGCTTGTTGATTAATGGATGATTAGTTTCATAATCATGAACATTGGATGTTATTAATAACAAGGTTATATCATTATATGAATGATGTAATGGACACACCCAATTAAGCATAGCATAAGATCTCGTCATTAAGTTATTTGCTATAAGCTTTCGATACATAGTTACCTAGTCCTTATGACCATGAGATCATGTAAATCACTTATACCGGAAAGGTACTTTGATTACATCAAACACCACTCGCGTAAATGGGTGGTTATAAAGGTGGGATTAAGTATCCGGAAAGTATGAGTTGAGGCATATGGATCAACAGTGGGATTTGTCCATCCCGATGACGGATAGATATACTCGGGCCCTCTCGGTGGAATGTCGTCTAATGTCTTGCAAGCATATGAATAAGTTCATAAGAGACCACATACCACGGTACGAGTAAAGAGTACTTGTCAGGAGACGAGGTTGAACAAGGTATAGAGTGATACCGATGATCAAACCTCGGACAAGTAAAATATCGCGTGACAAAGGGAATTGGTAATATATGTGAATGGTTCATTCGATCACTAAAGTCATCGTTGAATATGTGGGAGCCATTATGGATCTCCAGATCCCGCTATTGGTTATTGGTCGGAGTGAGTACTCAACCATGTCCGCATAGTTCGCGAACCGTAGGGTGACACACTTAAAGTTGGATGTTGAAATGGTAGAACTTGAATATGGAATGGAGTTCGAATATTTGTTCGGAGTCCCGGATGAGATCCCGGACATCACGAGGAGTTCCGGAATGGTCCGGAGAATAAGATTCATATATAGGATGTCATTTTATGTGTATTAAAATGATTCGGAAGGTTCTATGGAAGGTTCTAGAAGGTTCTAGAAAAGTCCGGAAGAAACCACCAAGGAAGGTGGAGTCCACATGGGACTCCACCTCCATGGCCGGCCAGCCCTAGATGGGGTGGAGTCCCAAGTGGACTCCACCATAGGGGGCCGGCCACCCCCCTATGGGAAGTGGAAATCCCACCTTTGGGTGGGAGTCCTAGTTGGGCTAGGTTTCCCACCATATGGAAGGTTTTGGGTTCGGGTCTTATTCGGAGACTTGTAGTCCAACACTTGGGGCTTCCACCTATATAATGAGGAGCCAAGGGGAGGGGCCGGCCACACCAAAGCCTCCACCTTGGCCGCCCCTTTAGTGGCCGGCCACCCCCTCTCCCCAAACCCTAGCGGCCTCTCTCCTCCACCACGTCCCGCACGCTTAGCGAAGCTCCGCCGGACTTCTCCACCGCCACCGACACCACGCCGTCGTGCTCGTCGGATTCAAGAGGAGCTACTACTTCCGCTGCCCGCTGGAACGGGGAGGTGGACGTCGTCTTCATCAACAACCGAACGTGTGACCGAGTACGGAGGTGCTGCCCGTTCGTGGCGCCGGAAGCGATCGTGATCAAGATCTTCTACGCGCTTTTGCAAGCGGCAAGTGATCGTCTACCGCAGCAATAAGAGCCTACTCTTATAGGCTTTGGAATCTCTTCAAGGGTTAGTCTTGATCATCCCCTCGTTGCTACCGTCTTCTAGATTGCATCTTGGCTTGGATTGCGTGTTTGCGATAGGAAAATTTTTGTTTTCTATGCAACGTTATCCTACACTCTTTCGTGGGGAAAATGAGGTAATTAGAGTCCATCATGGTACGTCCCAGGACCGAGCACTGGCAACCGCGGTGGTGTTTTGGGCCACTATGGATGCTCGCACCCGAATATCTAATCTTGAGTCCTTACGAACATCGAGGTCGGGGGGGGGGGGAAGACAACGGGGCCAAAGGAGATGGTTTCAGGGGCCAAGCGTTGCGGAACACCATTACACCACTACCATCTACCGCCATGGATGGTTTTATTTGCGCCTACAACCATGGATACTTGGCAAGAGAGCTCTAATCCCAAGCTCTTTCCAATTTCGGGGATGATAGTGAGCCAAGGGGGATGGGTTGTGGGTTGTCAGATCCAGCAACGACGATCCTCCGACAATACGGATCCATCGTGGGGAGCTCGGGATGCCGACTTCTTTGATGGTGAAGGTCATTTTCGTGGGGATTTTGTTGATGTTACATACGAGGTTGAGATTTGATACATGTGTGCATAGTTTTTGTTGTGTAAGCATGGAAAAAATGCTACAATGATTTGTGTGCATATGCTAGTGAGAGATTGCCCAATATTAAATACTTGTTACTGTATTGTTGGATGAGTTAGGCACAAATGTTGAAAGTATTGGTTTTTTCTATTGCAGACAGCGACACGACTCTTAGATTTTGCTCCAAACAAACAACGATTTTTTTTTTTTTTGCTACATGGGCATGCTTAAAATGTTGCAAAAGTTTTTTCGACGTATGGAATTTTTTTACTGATCATGTAGAAATGTTGCAAAATGATGTAGTATTTCTTAAAATGTTACATATATGGAAAAATGGTACACCCAATTTTTTTTGCACCAATGACAAGGTTTTTGCAGAAACGACCTAGAGACCACCCATGCATGTAAAAGTCAAACCTGTTCTAGCTACAACCGGCTGATAGCTAGCTAGCGATTGATTGCCAAACTATAATCGATGGGACCAAAAGTTCCATCTATTAGTTGTGTTGTATAAAATGGACATACCAGGACGGAGATATATAGAGCCATGCGATTTATGTTCCCCACGACACCATCTCCAGCTTCACGAAGTTGTCATTAATAGACATATAAGTTTAGCGAGTGAATTCAACGTTTTCACCACATAGTTGTGTATTTGTGACACATATTACCATATTCAGTGAATTTTCTACAAAAATATCCCATCTAGGAGACTTAAAATACGACTTACCTGAGTTTAGCATTTTCTTGTTTTTGTTAGATAGGATTGGCGTGTTTCATCGATGTGGAATCACCAAATATATAAAGATTGGAGGACATCATCGATAATTATGTCCAGAGTGAAAAATTACTGCACTAGCCAATTGAACCAAAGTTCAAACTGATGGAAAGAGACTAGACAGTGTATTTATATTCAACACTTCTCCTCACGTCTAGGCTATTTTAGTTCTTAGCGTGGGTTCGGTGCGGGCCGCAGAATCTTTTTTTCTTTTGTTTTTAAAACTGCGTGAGCAGGGTTTTGAACTTGAGACCTCTTGGCTCTGATACCATGAAAAATTACTGCACTAGCCAATTGAACCAAAAGTCCGAACTGATGGAAAGAGACTAGGTAGTGTATTTATATTCAACACAGAGTTCTCTTTTGTTTCATTCCTCGTTTCCGTAGTGATATTTTTGAACTCCGGTCATCACCTCACACCTTGTCCAATGGATAAACACTAGCAAACGAGGATTCAAATATTCTACAATGCATAATCTAGAGTATTTTTTCACTCAATAAGGTAATTAGTGTCGCAAATGCATAACTAGAACGTAAAAAGTGAAATTCGCTAAGTTTTTTCCTTTTTGCAATGAGAAACAAACTCTGGTCATGTCAATCCAAATTCCCACGCCGCCTCCTGGCACCACATCGACCAGCTGCTAGAAGGGAGGCCGTTCAAAACAACGACAAAAAGGGGGAAACGCCGCATGCATATGCGCCAAAGCACCAGGCGAATAGACAGCATAATCTCAATTGTTATACTCTAACTAAAACATAGAATATAGTTAGCTAATTCTGCCGGCCAACCGTGATATATATGCATGCACAAGAATTTCGCGGCTCCGTGATCGATCATCCAGATGTGTTCTCATGCGTATTAGTTGATCGAGATCGATAGGTCGATGGTCGGGGTGGCAATGTTCACGCTGCCTGCCTCGATCTGGAGACATGTAATGGCGCCCAGTAAGACTGGTTTGACCTGTGTTCCTATATATGCATCGATCAGCACTGACGTGCGCGTATTCGTCGTATGCGCATGTGAGCACATCCAAGCAAATCATGCGATTAATCAACGAAATTGGCGTATATCCAGCTAACTAGTCATGCGGAACCACCCTGCACGGTGCGCTCGCCTAGCCGAAGTGGCGCTTACTAAGCGCATCACCAACATGACGGTTATTTTACCCGCAAAAAAAATGATGGTTATTTCTTAGGTCATTTCTTGAAGGATAGAGAGAGGACATGTGTGGAGAACCACCCTTAGGAGGATGGTTGTACCCCTTTCCTCCAGCTCCTTCCTTTCTATAGATTTTTTATTTCATCTTATAAAAATATAAAAATATGCAGTAATGAAACCTACTGTACAGCTTAAGAAAAGAATAGGAGAATGAATGGCCTGAACTAACATCCCCTAGTAGTAACTAACTTGTTTGGCCGGGTGATCTAATCACTACTCCTTCCATCTTTTTTAATTGATCTAGATTTAGTATAACTTTGTACTAAATTTCAGTCAATTAAACAAAACCGAATAAGGAAATATTAATCAATACGGACAGCTAGCTATATCACGAAGAAGCTCAAACTGGTATTTTCTTGCACCCACGGACACTCGAGATGAACTACATGGCCAGCAATCGGCCACCTCAGTATGTATGTGCCTCAAGAATCCGTTCTAATCTAGTTAAATTGCTCGCGTTAGGTAACAAACTACTCCTTTAGTTCACTAATAAAGGACGTTTTCACGAGCTAATTCAGCTTGCCAATGGACGTACGTAGCTGCTGATTTGTACTTGTTCGTCTGGCCATGTCACTTTCTTTACGTTGGTCCTACAAATTAATTAATTAGGAAGTTACCTATGTCATACGATAACCTGGTTGAGAGCGAGGGCATATACACTGATACACACTAACCTAGCCGTGACATTCTGCACACCATTCAAGTTAAGGGAAATTCAACTCGGCTCCTGGTGCATATGCTCTTTTTTATCAAGAATTATATTTTAAATATAAAAAATGCTACATGAATATTTCCATAATATATGTGCGTTTGTCAAGTTTTGTGAGGAAAAAATATATTTTGTGGTCTATGTAAAAAAGACAAAATTTATCTTCTAAAAAGTCTTATTTTTAGCATTGACTTTTCTCTTTTTACACATGCCACACGATAAGTTGATTTTTCATGAAACGACTCTGTGAGCGCGTAGCACGTGAAGGTGTACATGCGAATATTTTGTTTCAATTTTTTGAAAATTTAAAATATGTGTAACATGCATTTAAAATAAAAGGAGCATATGCTCCCATGTGCTGAAACACCACTCTCTTCAATTTACGTTTTACTTTGCGTATGTGTATATACTACTGCATGCTACAAGCTTCTTTTTTTAGGTTAAGTGCACCTTTGGTCCCTCAAGTCTTACAAAAGTTTATTTTTGATCCCTCAGCTCTATTTTGATCTAAATCTGTCATCGAACTTTTAATTAAGTCTAATTTTGGTCCTGGCAACGGTTTAATGACGATTGATTGATTTTTGACTCTTTTTTTACCACCATGGATAAAATTGATCGATTTTAATCTACGCGGAATCATTTGTCCTTGGTCCCAAAAAATAGAAGAAATCTCGTTGCCCTAACATAAATGTGTGTCATCTCCGCCTTTCTCGCTTGGTGTAGCCGTCCTCGTCACTTCAGCCATATCCGCCTTTTCTCCGGACGCAAAAGCCCTCACATGTTGCCGATTCTGCCTTTTCTACCCGGCTTATCCGCATGCACCACCGCTAGGTGTTGAGGAAGAGTTTGGGTTACCATTTTATACAAAACCTCTACATCAAAATGATATACACAACTATTTTATTTAGACTATTTAACACATATTTGCAAAGAAAATACAAAGATCAAACCGAAGCCGCCTCACTAACGGCATATGTCGCAACACCTACAAGGTTGATGAAGGGGGTGAACATGTCGGGGCTTTGTGCCGAGACCACATACCTACGCACATCATTTTAAAAATTGGAGGCCTTACCAAAACGCCTAACAGTGAGTCGGGAACACAAAACAGTCTAGCAAACCATGAAAACACACATGTGCCCACACTCGATAAGTCGTTAATCTATCTTCAGGAAAGATCAACGCATTGACCTTACCAGGCTGTCGTCGATGCTGGCATGGTGCCAGACAGCGCCACTGTCCTACGTGCATCCATCGTCACAAGCCCGCCACCAAGGCCCCGCTGCTCCACGCTGGTGAGACCCATCGTCATAGACGCGGTAGATGAAACACCGCTCAGTCTAGCAAACCATGAAAACACACATGTGCCCACACTCGATAAGTCGTTAATCTATCTTCAGGAAAGATCAACGCATTGACCTTACCAGGCTGTCGTCGATGCTGGCATGGTGCCAGACAGCGCCACTATCCTACATGCATCCATCGTCACAAGCCCGCCACCAAGGCCCCGCTGCTCCACGCTGGTGAGACCCATCGTCATAGACGCGGTAGATGAAACACCGCTCAGTCTAGCAAACCATGAAAACACACATGTGCCCACACTCGATAAGTCGTTAATCTATCTTCAGGAAAGATCAACGCATTGACCTTACCAGGCTGTCGTCGATGCTGGCATGGTGCCAGACAGCGCCACTGTCCTACGTGCATCCATCGTCACAAGCCCGCCACCAAGGCCCCGCTGCTCCACGCTGGTGAGACCCATCGTCATAAACGTGGTAGATGAAACACCGCTCCACCAGCAAACCCCTCAATTAGTGCATCATATGTTCCAAAACGATGTCCCCCAGAGGATGAGCGACACCAAAATGTCGCCATTATCCTACCAGATCTAGTGTTTTCCCCAGAGAGTGAGCGACACCTTCAACAATGCAACAACGCGCGAGGACGTTGTCATTGTCAACTCCGACTCCTTGGGGCGAGAGGAGTCCCCGCAGCCGCCGCCATGGCCAGGCATTGCCCAGCCACGTCTTGGCGATGACGGGAGGAGGAGGGGAGGAGAGGTGCTGGCGGCATTGGTTTTTTAGGATTCCCCGGTCCGCCCTCTGGAGCGAACGAGAGGAACGAGACTGCACCAGGTTGTCCTGCTACAAACTTACTGGTCTCGCAAGGACGATTTAAATTTTTGCTGGAATATGTCATTTTCTTGAAAGCACGTGTGTCGTCTTTTCCTTCCATCATGTAAGTCAGAGATCGTTCAACTTCGGTATATTCATGTGTCAGCCCGAAATCGACAGCCCGGTGAGAGCATATCCCATCTCACTAAAGCGGCAAGCTTTTTGCTGCCCACGGCGACAGAGACGCATTGCATTGCATGAATGGCCTTCTCACTAGCTATATAACATCAAAAACGTGAGGTAGCTAGATTTGTGTGAGCCAGCTAGCTACTAGCTTAGTGCTTGATTAACTAGTCAGGAACCAAATGGACAACACTACCAGGAGCCGGACGTTCCCAGACACCGATGAGGCGAATGCGACTCCACCGCCGCCAGAGGAGGCGGCGCCGGTGTACTACGAGGGTTGCCCCGGCTGCGCCATGGAACGCAAGGTAGAGAACAGCACGGGGATCCCTTACAAGGAGTTCGTCTTCGTCGGAGTCACCAGCCTTGCCTCCGGTACGTATATGCCCACACCATCACCATCCACCAGTGCACTGTCAATGACAGAAACACTACTCGATCGTGTATACACTTCTCTGGACCGTTTATGTTTGGTATGCTTGATGCGGGGTGTGGTTTATGAACCGTCTAAGAACTAGAATGGGATAAGTTTTTTTTTTACTTTTAAGAGTGACTTTCACTTTTTACCTATCTACTGTAGAAAAAGTTAGTCTAGATTTACCCTTCCAGAAACTTCGAAACTTCTTTTCTCATGCATGTCCGTTTGGGTTATTCCTTTGGAAGATGTAGCATAGCATATTTAAATTGCTCAAAACAAGGATACACAGTTACTCTATTCATATGTGGTTTATGTGTTATAAAGCACAAGTATAAGCAAGCGTTTATTCACTCATCTTATGTCATGTGCGTCTCATTGAGGTAGTTTTTTGTGTGTGTGTGTGTGTGAGGCAACGTTCATCTGTTGTGTATCACTAAGGTATTATATTTCCTCCGCCCCAAAAAAGATATTGTAGATTTATCTAAGTTTGGATGCATTCCGACATTTTTTAGTGTATAGATATATCTAAATTTAGATAAATCTGAGACATCATGTTCGGAATGGAGAGAATATTATTTTAGCGAGCTTATATTTCTGTAGGAGGCCTAATGTCACGGGTGCGTCTAAGTTGTACTTGTTGTTTCTCATAAGAAAAAAAATTCATCCTAATTAATCATCTATGATATTCCCTCCGTCTAAAATCAAAGTCTTTCTAGAAATATCCAAATTTAGCCAAATCTACAACATCCCTTTCTTAACAGATAGAGTATTTAATTTTTAAAGTGCCTTTTAGGCCGTAATGATTTTAAGTAGACATCACTTGGTGGGGGTGGACGATATAAAATGTATTGCTAACCCAGGTTGAGTAAAGAATATACACATGCTGCACTATCTAGCTAGCACGGAAGAAAATACAGCCATATATCTATCTCTGCCTTATATGCATCTGCTGATATGCACCAGAAATACGTGGATTCTTCGATTAGTTTCATGCATTTATTAGCTACTAGGTATTAGTATTACCTTTGAAAATAAGTGAACCATTTTTTTTATAGATATGGATGTATCAACCCACTGAAATACGAGTCGCTTATTTTGGAAGGATATCATATTAGGTCAAGGCCTGCAATATTTATATAACTGCAAATGTTACTACTCACATGTAGCTACCTCGATTGCTAACCCCTAGCACTACAAGACACGCAAATATGCTTTTAGATCACAAACCACCAACAAAATATACAAAAAGGTAATCATAAATTTGTAGCTAGGATCCGAATTATGAAGTTCATATTATTATATAACTAAGCATGTTTCGGAGGGATGAATTAAATAATGATATTTACATTTTGCTGATAGGCTGGCTAGCTATGTTTCTGACAATAATTTTCGTTGCAGCTTTACCAATATCGTCGCTGTTCCCCTTCTTGTATTTCATGGTATGCAACTCACCTTATTTCATTACCATATCTTCTTCCGACAAAGCAATACCATAAGATGAGTTGTCGCAATTTGGAACGTGGAACCTGTTACTTCACATGACATTAGTGTACCCCCATAGTAAAACAAACTATACTGAAAATTCAAACAAACATGCACCACAAAGATTACATATATAGACTCATGTATGGTTTCATGGTAGTCGCAAAAGTTGAAGTACTAAATTCTCTTTGATCCTATGGAGCGGGTTTGGTGAGCTACTTGTAAAAAAAAAAAAAAAACTCTCTTTGATCCTTCCCATGAAGCTCATGTCACCAGTTTTCAACAAGAGGCGTTAGCCCTCATTATGTTATACATGTTTGACCTTTTTTTAATAAAAATAGGATGGTTGGATAGAAGTTGCACCATTAAATCTGCCATGGATAATAGTTTACAAATATATACATGAGAATAGATTTTGTAGTTTTGTGTAAAATTTTATTATATATTTTACACCAAAAATTATGGTCAAAATTGAGTATTACAGATCAATCAAAGTAACAACGCCTTTATTTTGGAAAAGGAGGAGATGGTGTTTATTAAAATGAATGGAGCAATAAAATTATTATAGATAATTGTTTTGATCATAATGGTCATCGATCAGATCACTCTCAGTACGTGCTCCAGGATACTTCATGGAGATCATTCTTTCCTGATGAAACAAAGAATGTGATTAACTAGGACCTCTGGTAGCTTTTCTTAGACAAAAAGTTAGATAGCCCTGCGGAGGCTAGGCCGCGAAAGATGAGTGGGCAGCTTAGATTTTTGCACTGCTAGCTCGGCTGTCTTTTTTTGTTGAAACATTGCTAATTTCATATGCTCCATATGCAAACTCAGTTTGTCCGTTCTTGACAACAGATACAAGATATGCATGTGGCGAAAAACGAACAAGACATTGGAGTGTATGCTGGTCTTCTTGGTAAGAAAGTTGTGACTCCTTAAGTTAGTGAAATGCATTAAACTCCAATTAATATAATTCAAGGAGTTTTTTTTTATTTCGGAAATACACTCACCAAGGTTTAAATAGGGCATGCTGATGTATATGTGTATGTACAGGGGCATCATACATGGCCGGTAGATTTGCTGGGTCCCTGTTTTGGGGTGTGGTGGCAGATCGAGTGGGCAGAAAACCTATCATTGCATTTTCCCTCTTCACAGTGTGAGCAAATTTTCTTGTTGTCTTAAAGTATACTCACTTTTCCGTGGCAACATTGTAATCTTAATAATCCTGTTTTAGGGTCATCCTTAACACTCTGTTTGGACTAAGTGTGAATTATTGGATGGCGCTTACCACAAGATTACTTCTTGGTTCTCTAAATGGCATGCTTGCCCCAATGAAGGTATTCAAGTAGTATTCATAGTAAAGCATTAATTATGTTGTAGTAACTAGTAATTTCTTGTTGACGGAATAAAATATGGGCATACTGGTTCCTGACTTTTGCAGGCCTACTGTGTCGAAGTTTGTCGACCTGAACATCATGCGCTGGGATTATCAGTTGTAAGTGTATATAATTTGTCACACTGACATTACTATTTATCAGTATGTTCATTTACTATATCGTTACTCAAGCTGACCTCATTAATTGAATATAGTTAAGCAGTGCCTGGGGCATAGGTCTTGTAATCGGTCCATCCATTGGAGGCTACCTTGCACAGGTTTGTTCAGAAATATCCATTTCAAATAAAAAAATACTAATTAACAATTTCTTCCTATTTTTCTTGTCAGCCTGCAAAGCAATACCCAAAACTATTTTCCGAGAATTCAATTTTTGGGAGGTAAACTTGCTGCATACTCTTTGTACTGAAACTCATTGAGTTAACTTCATGATATTAACCTATTAAATTATGTTTTTCAGGTTTCCATATTTCTTGCCGTGCCTTTGTATTTCATTGGTTGCGCTCGCTGCTCTAATAAGCTGCATATGGCTACCGGTATGTAATATTTCACACTGATACTAAGCCTATGATTTTCCTTCAGTAATATATTGATATAATTAAAAGGATAATTTATCCTTTTGCTCCCTTAACTTTGGAGACATGTCTATTATGCTTCTGTAAGTTCAGGTTTGCCACTATTGAATTTTACATAGTTATCATTATTGCCATCTAGATCTTAGACAAGAACATTAGAGCTATATGTTAATCCCATTAACTACTCATGATAAAGTTGCAATTCACTTGAGTAAAATTTGAAAGTTATAAAGTTTAAGCTTAATAGGAGGGGCCAAGAGGAAATTTACTTAATACATATGAATTGGTTCCTACACTCTCAAGCCTGTTATTTATGTTTATAAAAAGTACAAAGGAATATAAATATGAGAAGAATAAATTCATAAGTTATAGAAGTTGTATAGCTTATAGCCACTGCTATCTAAACGATTTGCTTTCTTATATAGACATAGAAAAAATACATTTTCTATTGTTTAACCCCTAAACTTAAATCGCCCTATTGAGCATTGAACATCGAAAACGGTATAACCTTGAAAGTTGAATAAGTTTAATGTTCCACGAAGATCATATCCAATATAGGTTTGAGCTAACTTAATCGACACTCTCTGACAATTGGCAGCACTTACATGTCAAGACCTTCACATGTCATCAACATGATGTAAAAAAATTAAAAATATTAGGCTTAGCAGAGAAAAATAAGTTCTTCATGTGAAAAGGTTGTGTTAGTTGGTGGCTATGTATCATTCCATGCTATCTCGAGACCACCTAGGACTGGACTAGAGTTAAAGTAATGAACCCAATAGTCTAGTGTTCGAAACAACCTGATTCATAGTTTAAGGTGAACATCCAAATTGTTAGGTCAACATGCACAATGGTTTGGGGTTGAACCTAGACTCTTTTTCTTGAAATATTATTACCGAGAACTAAGTTTTAACAAGTGACTGAAAAGATACCAAATTATGTCTTCATATTGGTTACCAGGAGACACTGCATATGCATAAAAACTTAGAAGTGGAAGTAGAAATGGTTGGTGATACAAGACTGGCACCTCGTAGAGAAGCTCCACATCCTGAGAAGAGTCTATATAAGAATCGGCCATTGATGTCTTCTATAGCAGCATATTGTGTTTTCACCCTGCATGATACTGCATACAGTGAGGTAACTATTACATTTTTGTATATGTTCCTCTTTCAACATACAAATGAATAAATATAATATAAAGTATGTTGAAATTATATTTGCATCCAAATGAATATTTTGTTACCCCTTTTTGTATCAGATATTTTCATTGTGGACAGTAAGTGACAAAAAGTATGGTGGGCTAGGATTTTCATCTAAAGACGTTGGTCAAGTTCTCGCGGTTTCAGGTATATATAACACTATTAGTGACTCTCGTGGTTCCTTGAAAGTTATTATGATCCTTTTAATTTATGGAGCAGAGTTGAACCATAATATAATACACATACCCCATTCTCAAATTTCATGGCATGTATTCAACATTTTTGCGTAGGGTTTTATATGATATAATAATGACAACTTCACATTTTTGTAGAATATTTCATTTTTTTGGATATGTGCATGTGTCACTTCATGGGGTCATTTTTTGCATTAACTTATATCAATTTCAGGTGCCGGTCTTCTTGTGTATCAACTATTCATTTTTCGACATGTTCATAATTTATTGGGATCTGTCAATTCATTGCGTATTGCATCCGTGAGTAACCGGACCATCTCAAAAAAAAAAATTCAAATTTTCATTATTAGTATCTATTTGTAATACTTGTGTGTGTCTATTTCAGGCTCTATCCATACCAATTCTTGCTTGCTACCCGTTCATGACAAACCTATCAGGGACTAAACTTGGGCTAGCTATATATTTTGCAGCCATTGCAAAGGGTGCTCTTGCTGTAAGTGACAACACCTCATCTCCCCATTCCAAATAAAAAATACTTTATAAGAAAAAAAAAACCATTATGCCCAATGGATCTTGACCAACGGAATTATATGAAATGTGAAGATCCCACAAGATATCATAGTCCTAGGAGTTTAATTAAACTACGTTGCAACCTTTTTTTTTGAACAGTTGCATTATTCCCGACTTTATTTGGTTATGTGATATGTTCTTTCCCAATTATGATTCTATATGTACTAAAATACCACATCTATATTGATCCTTTACTATTTGCTTCAAAATCCAGAACAAAACATGAAAACAAAACCAAAATGGAAGTCATTTTCTGAGTTCTATATAATCATAGCAACTTCTCTTACGTTTTGTTTACACAATTTGATCAGATGACTATCTTAACGGGGAATGCTATTCTACAAAATAATGCGGTGGCAAGTATCCAGTGAATTTATTAAAAAATTATATCCATACTTATAAAGCAAGCTAATTTAGTTTACTTGAAACAACAGTCACAAAATCAAAGAGGTGCTGCAAATGGATTATCCGCGACTGGACAGTCCCTCTTCAAGACTATTGCTCCAGTAGGAGCAGGTGTTCTGTGAGTACCCATGTGAACCATTCAATCTTTAACAAATCAATGTCATAATTTATAGTTTTTTATAATTGTGAAGCCTATCGGTTATCGTATGGAGAATTCGTAGAGGATAAGTTCTTACCATACTTGGTACAAAAGTTTTTCTAACATATTGAAAAACATGGGTATTTAATAACTTGATATGAGGATGCTAAAGCCAACCATTGAAAATGTGGTTGTAGTGCCGAGTGGTGCCTTTATCTCACTTTTGGTCTCGGAAGTTTTTTCTATTCTTACTGTCCATTTTTTATTTATTTAAGGATGTTCCTTTTTTTCTTTCGGCTGTGTTGTTGTACTTTCCTTGGTGTTTCTACTTGTAATACACAATGTCACACATTTTTATGAATGTTAGAGAACAAAATGTTTAAAGCCATAGTTTTCATCCCTATGCATATCGGTATCATACCATGAATTGATATTTTATCACACTTCTTATGCATTTAGCCATCACTAACAAATATTATTTGGCATTTTTCTAATGTAGGTTCTCATGGGCCCAAAAGCGCCAAAATGCTATGTTCTTTCCAGGTACGTAATTGATTTATAAGTTGATTATCCCTTTCAATGTAAGTTTGTTGATAATTTGTGTTATGGTGCATCTATGTCCCTAAAATGTGAAATATGCATGCAGTTGGTATATGTATGTGATATGTGCAAATAAACTAATATAATATATATTTCATTTGCAGGGGATCAAATCATATTTGTGATACTAAATTTAGTTGAACTACTTGGGCTTGTGTTGTCCTTCAAGCCATTCCTATCATTACCAAAGAAATATGATTTCAAGTAGCTCATGGACCCGAGAATAATGGTGGATGGGCAAATATGCAAGGATGTTTTAGCTTGCCAAATGCATATGAGTACCATACATGAGAAGTATGTAACAACAACGGTTACTACATTCCTTCAAGATGTAGTTGCAAGCTAGAACTTTGTGTAATATACTCTCATAGTCTATGAAAATTAGACCATGTTGTTCAGATGATTTCATTGGTACACGATTAAATAAAATAAAGAGAACCTTACCGTGACATGTTAAATATTAGTCTTTAATAGTTAATACAGAAAACAACGAAATCTTTGGGCAAGCTACTTATGTATAACCTATGGAACCTCCTTATATCTTTTCCCTTGCCTTATATCTTTGCCCTTACCCTTCAGTTACCTTTTCTAACACTCCTTACATTTCCCACCTTTTCTAAATATTTGGAACATAAACACCACATCACTACAAGAAAAGTTGCCATGGCCGACGAAGTTGAAGTCGCGCCGTGGTTGCTGGTGTACCATGGCCGACGATTTTTGGTTCCTCCGTGGTGCATGTCAAAACTTTTTTTTCTCGTTTTTGAGGCCACCTAGCCCGACGAAAGCGGCCAAAACGTCGCGTATGGTGGCCCGGGACGTGGTGCATCTCGAAATCTCGGGTTCGCCGGCCGAGTCAACGCAAATCCGCACCGCCGAGGGATGTAGGGCCCAGATGGCAGCCTCTATGGCATTGTTTTTTTTCTCGATCGCGCCATCTCGTTCAACGTTCTCCGATCGAGCCGTTTACGATGCGGGATCATGGGTCCCGCATGTCATCCTCTATGAACCAAAATTCTTTCTATTCTTGGATTTTTTGACCCCCGATTTCCGGCTACTTCCTTTTTCTTTTGATCCCTTGCCGCCTTGGAAACGTTGAGACCGCTGGCTGCTAAATGGGACCCGCATGTCATCCTCTATGTGCAATCAACTTTCTTTTCTTGGAGTTTTTTTGGCACCTCAAATTTGGTCACTTGCCTTTTTCTTTCGATCCCCTGCCGCCTCTCAAACGGTGATACCGCTGCTGCTAATCGGGACCCGCATGTCATCCTCTATGTACTATAAAACTTTCTTTTCTTAAATTATTTTTGGCACCTCATATTTGGTCACTTACCTTTTTCTTTCGATCCCTGCCGCCTCTCAAACGGTGATACCGCTGCTGCTAAATGGGACCCGCATGTCATCCTCTATGTACTATAAAACTTTCTTTTCTTGGAGTTTTTTTTGGCACCTCAAATTTGGTCACTTGCCTTTTTCTTTCAATCCCCTGCCGCCTCTCAAACGGTGATACCGCTGCTGCTAACTGGGACCCGCATGTCATCCTCTATGTACTATAAAACTTTCTTTTCTTGAATTATTTTTGGCACCTCATATTTGGTCACTTACCTTTTTCTTTCGATCCCCTGCCGCCTCTCAAACGGTGATACCGCTGCTGCTAAATGGGACCCGCATGTCATCCTCTATGTACAATAAAACTTTCTTTTCTTGGAGTTTTTTTGGCACCTCAAATTTGGTCACTTGCCTTTTTCTTTCGATCCCCTGCCGCCTCTCAAACGGTAATACCGCTGCTGCTAACTAGGACCCGCATGTCATCCTCTATGTACTGTAAAACTTTCTTTTCTTGAATTATTTTTGGCACCTCATATTTGGTCACTTGCCTTTTTCTTTCGATCCCCTGCCGCCTCTCAAACGGTGATACCGCTGCTGCTAAATGGGACCCGCATGTCATCCTCTATGTACTATAAAACTTTCTTTTCTTGAATTATTTTTGGCTCCTCATATTTGGTCACTTGCCTTTTTCTTTCGACCCCCTGCCGCCTCTCAAACGGTGATACCGCTGCTGCTAAATGGGACCCGCATGTCATCCTCTATGTACTATAAAACTTTCTTTTCTTGAATTATTTTTGGCTCCTCATATTTGGTCACTTGCCTTTTTCTTTCGATCCCTGCCGCCTCTCAAACGGTGATACCGCTCGTTGCTAAATGGGACCCGCATGTCATCATCTATGTACTATAAAACTTTCTTTTCTTGAATTATTTTTGGCTCCTCATATTTGGTCACTTGCCTTTTTCTTTCGATCTCATGCCACGTTTGAAACGTTGAGGAACCTTGCTGGCTCATGGGACCCGCATGTCATCCTCTATGTGCTATAAATGTTTATTTTCTTTATTTTTTTTTCACCCTCTGATTTTTGGCTATTTCCTTTTTCTTTTGATCCCCTGCCGCCTTGGAAACGTTGGGTAAGCTGCTGACTCATGGGACCCGCATGTCATCCTCTATGTACAATCAACTTTCTTTTTCTTTTGATCTCAAGCCGCATTTGAAACGTTGAGACCGCTGCTGCTAAATGGGACCCGCATGTCATCCTCTACGTACAATAAAGTTTCTTTTCTTGGATTATCTTTGGCTCCTGATATTTTGTCATCACTTGCCTTTTTCTTTCGATCTCATGCCGCCTTTGAAACCTTGAGTAAGCTGCTGGCTCATTGGTCCCGCATGTCATCCTCTACGAACAATAAAAGTTTCCTTTCTTGGAGTTATTTTTTACCCCTAATTTCTGGCTATTTGCCTTTTTCTTTTGATCTCCTGCCCCCTCTGAAACGATGAGGACGTGTTGGCAGGTCGGTCCCACATGTCATCCTCTATGAACAATAAAAGTTTCCTTTGATGGATTTATTTTGAACCCCTAATTAATTTCTGGATATTTCCCCTGCCGCCTTGGAATCGTTGAGGATGCTCGCTGCCTCATGGGTCCCGCATGTCATCCTCTCGTAACGGTAAATGTTTATTTTCTTGGATTTTGTTGACCAAACGATTTTTGGCTTATTTTTTCTTTCGATCACCTGCAGCCTTTAAAACGTTGAGGACGTCGCTGGCTCACGGGTCCCACATGTCAACCTCTATGAACAATAAACGCTGAGGATGCTGCTGCCTCATAGGTCCCGCATGTCATCCTCTCAGAACGAAAATGTTTCTTTTCTTGGATTTTTTACCAACAGATTTTTGGTTTATTTTTGTTATCACCAGATTTTGGCTAAATCAGAGGTGGGCCGCGATCAAGATGGACGTGAAGAAATATATATATATATATATATATATATATATATATATATATATATATATATATATATAGAAGAAATACGTGAATCGGCCTTTTACCAAGTTGGGCTTAATTGCCCATGTATCTGTAACATATTAGATCGCATCTTAGTTTAGAAGTTAGAGTTTATCTTGTGCACGGTTTAGTGCACGCCCACATTAGAAAGTCCGCTGGACTATAAATATGTATCTAGGGTTTATGGAATAAACAACAACCAACGTTCAACCACAAACAAATCTCGGCGCATCGCCAACTCCTTCTCTCGAGGGTTTCTACCGGTAAGCGTCATGCTGCCTAGATCGCATCTTGCGATCTAGGCAGCACAAGCCTGCCTACGTTGTTCATGCGTTGCTCGTACTGAAGCCTTTTTGATGGCGAGCAACGTAGTTATCTTAGACATGTTAGGGTTAGCATTGTTCTTCATATTACATGCTTTCGTAGTGCAACCCTTGCATGTCTAGCCGCCCTACACCTATCTTAGGTGTAGGGGCGGCACCCGCTTGATCATAGTTTAGTAGATCTGATCCGTTACGATTGCTCCTTGTTCTACAAGGATTAGTTTAATATCTGCAATAGTTAGGCCTTACAAAGGGGGAGGATCCAGCGGCACGTAGGGTGTCGTTCGTTGGCCCTAAGCGAGGATGTTCCGAGGATCAACCTCGTGTTGGTTTTTAGGCCTTGTTTAGGATCGGCTTACGATCACCGTGCGTGGCCGCGAGGCCCAACCTGGAGTAGGATGATCCGATTATGCGGTGAAAACCCCACATCGTCGTAGATCTCATTAGCTTTACCTTGATCAAGCAGGACCGCCATATATTCGGACACCTCGTCTGAATCATGGGTGGATCGGCTCTTTGAGCCGATTCACATGATAACCTGAGAGCCGATCGAGGCTCGTATTTAACGTTTACGTGTGTGCCCTGCAGGAAACTAAGCGAGGCATCATCCACACTTTCCTGACCGGGTATAGGTCGGGTGGCACGCCCTTGTGATAAACATCGGTGCGTGCGACCGGGAGGCTTTGCGGGCCGTCGCTCGGAGGGACTAGGGCCAGCCGCAGCCCTAGTTGTTCCCGGCTCTACGGTGTTGCCCGTCTCCGCCCGCCGGTGGGTTTCGACGTCAACACATTCTGGCACGCCCGGTGGGACCGCCTTCGACATCCGCAACATCGCCATCTACATCCGAGATGGCGGAAGACACTCCGGTCACGTACGCGGATCTGCCTGATGAGCTCAAGAAGAAGCATGACGAAATCAAGGCGGTCCTCGAAGCCGAACTCATCGGCTCTTTCCACAGAACCCGTTCCCAGGGTCAACCAGGACACTTGTTCAGCATCAACATGGTAGAACTTGGGTACCGCCCCGGTAAGGGTAATGATGAGGGCAGCTGCTCTCATAGCAAGAAGGAAGAAGGAGCCGACCCACGCGATCGGCTCCGACGCTGTCACCAAGTCCTAGTGATGATCAAGATGGAGGCCGATTCTAGCGATCGGACCGTGTTATCCGCGCCACCCGCTCTCCCAGTATTTGGCGTCGACCTCACAGGAGACGGAAAGCTGGGGTATGGGTTCACCTCGGCTGATGAGCTAGAGGAAATCGACATCGGCCATGGAGACAAGCCGCGACCAACTTTTATCGGCAAGAAGTTGGATCCACGGCTCGAGGAGCCGGATGATTGCTTTGCTGAAAGAATACCCGGATTGCTTCGCATGGGACTACACAGAGATGCCAGGTTAGACGAAGCATCATCGAACATCGGCTCCCTCTTAAGAAAGGATTCGGCCGTTCCAGCAACGAGCACGTCGGATGAGAGCCGAAATTCCGGAGGAGGTCAAGAAAGAGATCGAGAAGATGTTGGCCGCCGGGTTCATCGGACCATGCGAGATATGCTTGAGTGGATCTCCGATATCGTACCTGTAGAGAAGAAGGATGGCCGATGGCGTGTGGCCATTGATTTCGGAGATCTCAACAGAGCCACCCCCAAGGACGAATATCCGATGCACGTAGCGAGAGACATTGATCAATGCAGCTGCTGGCCACAAGGTGTTGAGCTTCATGGATGGCAACGCCGGCTACAATCAAATCTTCATGGCTCCGGAAGATATACACAAGACCGCATTCAGAGTACCAGGGGCGGTAGGCTTGTTTGAATATGTAGTAATGACCTTTGGGTTGAAGAATGCTGGTGCAACGTACCAACGAGCTATGAACTACATTTTTCACGATTTGATCGGTAAGTTGGTGGAAATCTATATCGACGACGTCGTAGTCAAATCCGTCTCCATGGAAGGACACTTGGATGATTTGCGGCGCGTCCTAGACCGAACTCGGAATTTCGGACTGAGAATGAACCCGAAGAAGTGTGCCTTCGGGGTGACGGCTGGTCAGTTCCTAGGTTTCCTGGTTCACGAACGGGGAATCGAAATCGGCCTGAAGAGTCAAGAGGCGGTGCGTACCATGCAGCCACCCACCACAAAGAAGGAGCTCCAACGTCTCATTGGCAAGATCAATTTTGTCCGACGGTTCATCTCCAATCTGTCGGGACGAATCGAGCCATTTATGGCGCTGGTGAAGACCAAGTCTGACGACGAATTTCAGCGGGGGCGGAACGACGGCGAGCGTTCGATGAAATTAAAAGGTATCCGACGACGCCGCCTCGTGCTAGTTCCGCCCCGGCAAGACAAGCCGTTCTACATCTACCTATCGGTGGGCTGACACGTCCATCGCTTCGGTGGTGGTGCAACTCCACGAGGGCGTCGAAAGGGTCGTCTTCTATCTCAGCAGAAGAATGTTGGACGCAGAGACAAGGTATCCTGAGGTCGAGAAATTGTGCCTCTGCCTGTTCTTTACCTGCACCAAGCTGCATCACATCCTTTTGACGGCGAGAGATCTTCGTCATATGCAAGTCGGATGTCGTCAAACACATGCTTGTCGGCCCTGTGTTGAAAGGCCGACTGGGTAAGTGGATGTTTGCGTTGTCAGAATTCGATCTCCGATACCAGCCTGCGAAAGCAGTCAAAGGGCAAGCACTAGCCGATCTCATAGCTGAGCGAATCAGTACCAATATAGCAACGCTATCCATACGTGCATGGGCTATGTTTTTCGATGGATCGGCTTGCGACGAGGGTTGTGGCATCGGTATTCTGCTCGTGTCGCCTCGGGGGGCAGAGTACTCATTCTCCATCAGATTATCTACCCCGTGCACTAACAATGTGGCGAGAATATGAGGCGGTACGTAAGGGGATGGAATTGCTATTAGAAGCCGGGGCGAAGCGGTGAGAGCTTTTTGGAGACTCCAAGTTGGTGATTAACCAGCTCACGGATGAGTACAAGTGCGAAAGTGAATTGCTTTTCCCATACTGGATGGAATGCTGTGAATTGATGACACAGTTTCGGTACATCAACTTTAATTGGGTCCCAAGAGCCCAAAACACCGAGGCCAACAATCTCGCGCAGATGGCGTCAGGCTATATGGATACCCCTGAAGGGTCAGAGGTCCAGGTGCAATTCCTGGAGCAGGATGATTGGAGAGCCGAAATCCTCAATTACTTAAAGGATTCGGCTCGGGGGGCACCCAAGCGGATAAGATACAAAGCCATGAAGTATGTCCTCATAGGAGACGATATGTTCTACAGGACGTTGGAAGGGTTACTACTCAAGTGCACGGGACCAACTGAGTCTAATCGGCTCTTACATGAGGTGCATGAAGGCGCCTGTGGAACTCATCAGTCGGCTCACAAGATGAAGTGGCTGATCAGACGCTCAGGGTTTTATTGGCCCACCATGCTTGAAGACTGCTTCAATTATTACAAGGGGTGCCAAGCATGCCAGATGTTCGGGAAAATTCAGATGGTACCAGCATCAGCGATGAACCCTATCATCAAGCCTTGGCCGTTCCGAGGGTGGGGCATGGACATGATCGGCAAAATCCATCCGGCGTCGAGTAAAAAACATGAATGGATTTTGGCCATCACAGATTACTTCACCAAGTGGGTGGAAGCCGTCCCTATGAAGAAGGTGAAATCAGAAGATGTGATCAAGTTTGTGAAAGAACACGTGATTCATAGGTTCGGGATTCCCCAAACTATCACGACCGATGGGGGTTCGGTCTTTGTTTCTAAAGAATTCAGGAAATTCTGCGATGACATGGGGATTAAGCTGATCCGATCATCTCCGTACTATGCTCAGGCTAATGGGCAAGCTGAGGCGTCCAATCAGAGCTTAATCAAGCTGATCAAGAGAAAGATTGACGAGAACCCTAGGGATTGGCACGAGAAGTTATCGAAGCATTATGGGCCTACCGCATGTCGTGCCATGGAGCTATAAAGACTTCGCCGTACCGGCTTGTCTATGGACGGGAAGCCGTATTACCTTGGGAAATTACGGCTGGATCAAGACGTGTCACGTTTCAGAATGATCCGACGAGCGGAAGAGTATGCAGCTTTGATGAGTGACACTATTGAGGATGCGACGGAACTTAGGCTTTGGTCATTGGAGAAGATTAAGGAGAATAAAGCCGGGGTAGCTCGTGCCTACAACAAGAAGGTTAGACCAAAGGAGTTTCAAGTTGGTGATCCGGTATGGGAAGGCTGTGTTGCCGTTAGGAACTAGAGACAAGGCATATGGCAAGTGGTCTCCTAATTGGCACGGTCCGTACAAGGTCGTCCGAGCCTTGAAAGGTAATGCATATATGTTGGAAGAGTTGGACGGAC
>NC_061510.1:246701935-246720935 GCF_022539505.1 Lolium rigidum | reverse complement strand
TGTTATATCAAAACACAAAAAAATTAGTTGCTAGCTTTACTTTATTTACTATCTTCTTTGCTATATCAAAAATACAAAAAAATTAGTTACTTGCATTTACTTTATCTTGTTTGTTTTATTTACTACTGCTAAAATGGCCACCCCTGAAAATACTAAGTTGTGTGACTTCACAACCACAAATAATAATGATTTTCTATGCACACCTATTGCTCCACCTGCTACTACAGCAGAATTCTTTGAAATTAAACCTACTTTACTGAATCTTGTTATGCGAGATCAATTTTCTGGTGTTAGTTCTGATGATGTTGCTGCCCATCTTAATAATTTTGTTGAACTATGTGAAATGTAAAAGTATAAAGATGTAGATGGTGATATTATTAAATTGAAATTGTTTCCTTTCTCATTAAGAGGAAGAGCTAAAGATTGGTTGCTATCTCTGCCTAAGAATAATATTGATTTCTGGATTAAATGCAAGGATGCTTTTATTGGTAGATATTATCCCCCTGCTAAAATTATATCTTTGAGGAGTAGCATAATGAATTTTAAACAATTGGATAATGAACATG
Organism: Lolium rigidum; assembly: GCF_022539505.1. Lineage (NCBI taxonomy): Eukaryota > Viridiplantae > Streptophyta > Magnoliopsida > Poales > Poaceae > Lolium > Lolium rigidum. The sequence goes on along the minus strand of NC_061510.1, from coordinate 246,720,369 downwards.
TTGCTCAAGCTTGGGAAAGAATGAAATCTTTGGTTAAAAATTGCCCAACCCATGGATCGACTACTTGGATGATCATCCAAACCTTCTATGCAGGACTAAATTTTTCTTCACGGAATTTATTGGATTCAGCTGCTGGAGGTACCTTTATGTCCATCACTCTTGGTGAAGCAACAAAGCTCCTTGATAATATGATGGTTAATTACTCTGAATGGCACACGGAAAGAGCTCCACAAGGTAAGAAGGTAAATTCTATTGAAGAATCCTCTTCCTTGAATGATAAGATTGATACTATTATGTCTATGCTTGTGAATGATAGGACTAATGTTGATCCTAATAATGTTCCGTTAGCTTCATTGGTTGCCCAAGAAGAACATGTTGATGTAAACTTCATTAAAAATAATAATTTCAACAATAATGCTTATCTAACAATTCTAGTAATAACTATAGGCCATATCCTTATAATAATGGTAACGGTTATGCTAATTCTTATGGGAATTCTTACAACAATAATAGGAACACACCCCTGGACTTGAAGCTATGCTTAAAGAATTTATTAGTACACAAACTGCTTTTAACAAATCTGTTGAGGAAAAGCTCAATAAAATTGATATTCTCGCTTCTAAGGTTGATAGTCTTGCCTCCGATGTTGATCTTTTGAAATCGAAAGTTATGCCTAATAGGGATATTGAAAATAAAATTGTTACTACAGAAAATGCCATCCAAGTTAGAATTAATGAGAATATAAGATTAATGGCTGAACTGCGTGCTAGGTGGGATAGAGAAGAAAATGAAAAACTAGCTAAAGAGAAAAATATAGCTAAAGTTTGGACTATTACCACCACTAGCAATGCTAATGATTCACATGTTGCTGCACCTTCTACTATTAATGATAAAATAATTGGTGTTGGCAATGTTTCTACTCCTAGTGCAAAGCGCGCAAAATCACCTGAAACTGCTAAAACTGCTGAAACCGCTCGTGATAAAACCGCTGAAATTTTTTCCAACCCCGGGGATGATAATCCCATTGCTTTAAATTGTAATGATTTAGATTTTGATGATTTCCACATCTCTGAAGTTATAAAGTTCTTACAAAAACTTGCTAAAAGTCCTAATGCTAGCGCTCGTAAACTTGGCTTTCACAAAACATATTACAAATGCTCTCATAAAAGCTAGAGAAGAGAAACTAAAACTTGAAACTTCTATTCCTAGAAAGCTAGAGGATGGTTGGGAGCCCATCATTAAAATGAGGGTCAAAGATTTTGATTGTAATGCTTTATGTGATCTTGGTGCAAGTATTTCTGTTATGTCTAAGAAAGTTTATGATATGCTTGACTTGCCACCATTGAAAAACTGTTATCTGGATGTTAATCTCGCTGATAATGCTAAAAAGAAACCTTTGGGGAGAGTTGATAATGTTCATATTATGGTTAATAATAACCTTGTCCCCGTTTATTTTGTTGTCTTGGATATTGAATGCAATGCATCTTGCCCCATTATATTGGGAAGACCTTTTCTTCGAACCGTTGGTGCTACTATTGATATGAAGGAAGGTAATATTAAATATCAATTTCCTCTCAAGAAAGGTATGGAGCACTTCCCTAGAAAGAGAATTAAGTTACCTTATGATTCTATTATTAGAACAAATTATGATGTTGATGCTTCGTCTCTTGATGTTACTTGATATACACTTTCTGCGCCTAGCTGAAAGGCGTTAAAGAAAAGCGCTTATGGGAGACAACCCATGTTTTTACTACAGTATTTTTGTTTTATATTTGAGTCTTGGAAGTTGTTTACTACTGTAGCAACCTCCCCTTATCTTAGTTTTATGTTTTGTTGTGCCAAGTAAAGTCTTTGATAGTAAAGTAAATACTAGATTTGGATTACTGCGCAGAAACAGATTTCTTTGCTGTCACGAATCTGGGTCTAATTCTCTGTAGGTAACTCAGAAAATTAATCCAATTTACGTGAGTGATCCTCAGATATGTACGCAACTTTCATTCAATTTGGGCATTTTCATTTGAGCAAGTCTGGTGCCTCAATAAAATCCATCTTTACGGACTGTTCTGCTTTTGACAGATTCTGCCTTTTATTTCGCATTGCCTCTTTTGCTATGTTGGATGAATTTCTTTGATCCATTAATGTCCAGTAGCTTTATGCAATGTCCAGAAGTGTTAAGAATGATTGTGTCACCTCTGAACATGTTAATTTTTATTGTCCACTAACCCTCTAATGAGTTGTTTCGAATTTGGTGTGGAGGAAGTTTTCAAGGATCAAGAGAGGAGTATGATACAATATGATCAAGGAGAGTGAAAGCTCTAAGCTTGGGGATGCCCCGGTGGTTCACCCCTGCATATTCTAAGAAGACTCAAGCGTCTAAGCTTGGGGATGCCCAAGGCATCCCCTTCTTCATCGACAACATTATCAGGTTCCTCCCCTGAAACTATATTTTTATTCCGTCACATCTTATGTACTTTGCTTGGAGCGTCGGTTTGTTTTTGTTTTTGTTTTGTTTGAATAAAATGGATCCTAGCATTCACCGTATGGGAGAGAGACACGCTCCGTTGTAGCATGTGGACAAGTATGTCCTTAGGCTTTACTCATAGTATTCATGGCGAAGTTTCTTCTTCGTTAAATTGTTATATGGTTGGAATTGGAAAATGCTACATGTAGTAATTCTAAAATGTCTTGGATAATTTGATACTTGGCAATTGTTGTGCTCATGTTTAAGCTCTTGCATCATATACTTTGCACCCATTAATGAAGAAACACTTAGAGCTTGCTAATTTGGTTTGCATATTTGGTTTCTCTAGAGTTTGGATAATATCTAGTATTGAGTTTTGAACAACAAGGAAGACGGTGTAGAGTCTTATAATGTTTACAATATGTCTTTTATGTGAGTTTTGCTGCACCGTTCATCCTTGTGTTTGTTTCAAATAACCTTGCTAGCCTAAACATTGTATCGAGAGGGAATAATTCTCATGCATCCAAAATCCTTGAACCACTATGCCATTTGTGTCCACCATACCTACCTACTACATGGTATTTATCCGCCATTCCAAAGTAAATTGCTTGAGTGCTACCTTTAAAATTCCATCATTCACTTTTGCAATATATAGCTCATGGGACAAATAGCTTAAAAACTATTGTGGTATTGAATATGTACTTATGCACTTTATCTCTTATTAAGTTGCTTGTTGTGCGATAACCATGTTTCGGGGACGCCATCAACTATTATTTGTTGAATATCATGTGAGTTGCTATGCATGTCCGTCTTGTCCGAAGTAAGAGAGATCTACCACCTTAATGGTTGGAGCATGCATATTGTTAGAGAAGAACATTGGGCCGCTAACTAAAGCCATGAATCATGGTGGAAGTTTCAGCTTTGGACATATATCCTCAATCTCATATGAGAATAATAATTGTTGCCACATGCTTATGCATTAAAGAGGAGTCCATTATCTGTTGTCCATGTTGTCCCGGTATGGATGTCTAAGTTGAGAATAATCAAAAGCGAGAAATCCAAAATGCGAGCTTTCTCCTTAGACCTTTGTACGAGCGGCATGGAGGTACCCCATTGTGACACTTGGTTAAAACATGTGTATTGCGATGATCCGGTAGTCCAAGCTAATTAGGACAAGGTGCGGGCACTATTAGTATACTATGCATGAGGCTTGCAACTTGTAAGATATAATTTACATAACTCATATGCTTTATTACTACCGTTGACAAAATTGTTTCATGTTTTCAAAATAAAAGCTCTAGCACAAATATAGCAATCGATGCTTTCCTCTTTGAAGGACCATTCTTTTTTACTTTTATGTTGAGTCAGTTCACCTATCTCTCTCCATCTCAAGAAGCAAACACTTGTGTGAACTGTGCATTGATTCCTACATACTTGCATATTGCACTTGTTATATTACTCTATGTTGACAATTATCCATGAGATATACATGTTACAAGTTGAAAGCAACCGCTGAAACTTAATCTTCCTTTGTGTTGCTTCAATACCTTTACTTTGATTTATTGCTTTATGAGTTAACTCTTATGCAAGACTTATTGATGCTTGTCTTGAAGTACTATTCATGAAAAGTCTTTGCTTTATGATTCACTTGTTTACTCATGTCATTACCATTGTTTTGATCGCTGCATTCATTACATATGTTTACAAATAGTATGATCAAGGTTATGATGGCATGTCACTTCAGAAATTATCTTTGTTATCGTTTTACTCGCTCGGGACGAGCAGTAACTAAGCTTGGGGATGCCGATACGTCTCCGACGTATCGATAATTTCTTATGTTCCATGCCACATTATTGATGATATCTACATGTTTTATGCACACTTTATGTCATATTCGTGCACTTTCCGGAACTAACCTATTAACAAGATGCCGAAGAGCCGCTGTCGTTTTCTGCTGTTTTTTGTTTCGAAATCCTAGTAACGAAATATTCTCGGAATTGGACGAAATCAACGCCCGGGGTCCTATTTTGCCACGAAGCTTCCGAAGACCGAAGAGGAGTCGAAGTGGGGCCACGAGGCGCCGCCACCATAGGGCGGCGCGGCCCAAGCCCTGGCCGCGCCGACCTGTGGTGTGGGGCCCTCGTGTGGCCCCCCACGTTGCCCTTCCGCCTACTTAAAGCCTCCGTCGCGAAACCCCCAGTACCGAGAGCCACGATACGGAAAACCTTACTGAGACGCCGCCGCCGCCAATCCCATCTCGGGGGATTCTGGGAGATCTCCTCCGGCACCCCGCCGGAGAGGGGATTCATCTCCCGGAGGACTCTTCACCGCCATGGTCGCCTCCGGAGTGATGAGTGAGTAGTTCACCCCTGGACTATGGGTCCATAGCAGTAGCTAGATGGTTGTCTTCTCCTCATTGTGCTTCATTGTTGGATCTTGTGAGCTGCCTAACATGATCAAGATCATCTATCTGTAATGCTATATGTTGTGTTTGTCGGGATCCGATGGATAGAGAATACTATGTTATGTTTATTACCTATGTGTTGTTTATGATCTTGCATGCTCTCCGTTATTAGTAGAGGCTCTGGCCAAGTTGATGCTAGTAACTCCAAGAGGGAGTATTTATGCTCGATAGTGGGTTCATGTCTCCGTGAATCGGGGAGTGACGAAACCCCTAAGGTTATGGATGTGTTGTTGCCACTAGGGATAAAACATTGATGCTATGTCTAAGGATGTAGTTGTTGATTACATTACGCACCATACTTAATGCAATTGTCTGTTGTTTAGCAACTTAATACCGGAAGGGGTTCGGATGATAACCTGAAGGTGGACTTTTTAGGCATAGATGCAGTTGGATGGCGGTCTATGTACTTTGTCGTAATGCCCAATTAAATCTCACTATACTTACCATGACATGTATGTGCATTGTTATGCCCTCTCTATTTGTCTATTGCCCGACTGTAATTTGTTCACCCAACATGCTTTTATCTTATGGGAGAGACACCTCTAGTGAACTGTAGACCCCGGTCCATTCTTTTATACTGAAATACAAATCTGCTGCAATACTTGTTCTTTACTGTTTTCTTTGCAAACAATCATCTTCCACACAATACGGTTAATCCTTTGTTACAGCAAGCCGGTGAGATTGACAACCTCACTGTTTCGTTGGGGCAAAGTACTTTGGTTGTGTTGTGCAGGTTCCACGTTGGCGCCGGAATCTCTAGTGTTGCGCCGCACTACATCCCGCCGCCATCAACCTTCAACGTGCTTCTTGGCTCCTCCTGGTTCGATAAACCTTGGTTTTTTTCTGAGGGAAAACTTGCTGCTGTGCGCATCATACCTTCCTCTTGGGGTTCCCAACGAACGTGTGAGTTACACGCCATCAGTCCACCTTCAGGTTATCATCCGAACCCCTTCTAGTATTAAGTTGCAAACAACAGACAATTGCATTAAGTATGGTGCGTAATGTAATCAACACAAATATCCTTAGACAAAGTTTGTTTTATCCCTAGTGGCAACAGCACATCCACAACCTTAGAACTTTCTGTCACTGTCCCAGATTCAATGGAGGCATGAACCCACTATCGATCATAAATACTCCCTCTTGGAGTCACAAGTATCAACTTGGCCAGAGCCTCTACTAGCGACGGAGAGCATGCAAGAACATAAACAACACATATATGATAGATTGATAATCAACTTGACATAGTATTCCATATTCATCGGATCCCAACAAACACAACAAGTAGCATTACAAATAGATGATCTTGATCATGATAGGCAGCTCACAAGATCTAACATGATAGCACAATGAGGAGAAGACAACCATCTAGCTACTGCTATGGACCTATAGTCCAGGGGTGAACTACTCACACATCGATCCAGAGGCGATCATGGTGATGAAGAGACCTCCGGGAGATGATTCCCCTCTCCGGCAGGGTGCCGGAGGCGATCTCCTGAATCCCCCGAAATGGGATTGGCGGCGGCGGCGTCTCTGGAAGGTTTTCCGTATCGTGGCTCTCGGTACTGGGGTTTTCGCGACGCGGAAGGGCGTAGTCGGAAGAGGCACGGGGGGCCCCACACCACAGGGCGGCGTGGCCCCACCCTTGGCCGCGCGGCCCTGTGGTCTGGGCGCCTCGTCGCCCCACTTCGTAACCCTTTCGGTCTTCTGGAAGCTTCATGGAAAAATAAGACACTGGGCGTTGATTTCGTTCAATTCCGAGAATATTTACTTTGTAGGATTTCTGAAACCAAAAACAGCAGAACAACGAATCGGCTCTTCGGCATCTCGTCAATAGGTTAGTGCCGGAAAATGCATAATAATGACATAAAGTGTGTATAAAACATGTGAGTATCATCATAAAAGTAGCATGGAATATAAGAAATTATAGATACGTTTGAGACGTATCAACCAAGAGACTAGGAGGCGCCAAAATGAGTTCATGGCTGCAAGAAACCATCCCGTTCCTCCACCTGGAACTAAGATGGAGCCTGTGGTTGCACCAACTTGGGAGATGCCTCCCATTGATGATGAAATGCTCCAGAACTTTGATCTCTCCTTGTTTGCTCATGGTGGTGTTCCTCCTCCTAGGACTAGATCTGCTCATGCTCCTGAGGCTGCTGGAAATGGAGATGATGATGAAGAATATGCATATTATGAAGAAGATGATGAGTATGGTGATGACAGCTCTCCACCCTCTGGGGCACAGTTCTATTGATGGGAGCGCTAGCATCCCTACTCTTTTCTTCGCCTTTTTGGTGTTCCGATGACAAATGGGGAGAAGAGAGTAGAGTCTAGGATCATGGGGTTCCTTGGGTGTTGCACAAGCCATGCTTGATACTTTATTTAAATCTTACTTGGCTTGTGCTATTTGCTTGCTTTCATTTCCGGAACCATTTGCTACTTTGAATAATTCGTGTATGGACAAGTTACTGTATGCTTAATCTCTATGTTAGGATGATTATGCTTTATGCTTATATCTTGATATATACCTATCCATACCATGCTTGTTTCCTAAAGATATTGGGGGAGCTTCTCATATTCAACAAATGGTGCATTTTGCATTCAAACGCAAACTCTCCAAGTGCACCCATTATGGGGGATCTGTCTTAATATCTTATATGGAATCAAGGTTTGAGCTTATCATAATATTTATATGTGACTCTAGCTCGGTTTGTCATCGTATACCAAAAAGGGGGATATTGTAAGGGTATTGTACCCTTATCCATTATTTTGGTAACAATGACACCGTTGCTAGAGTAATTGGTCTAATACATGTCTATGAGATTATTCCCATGTATTAGCCAAATAGGCATAATGGTGTATCAATGGAACAAGAAGGTGAAGGGAGACCCCCCCACTTCGACAAAAATGAAGAAGGGTTGTTCAGCCTCAGGCGGCCGGAGGTCCGGTTGGACCAGCCGTGGCACCGGCTGACCCGGTGTGGTGTCCCTGCATACCAATGCATGTTGTAAAACCCCTACGTCCTGCTTTGGTGGATGTATTGTAGGTCACAATGGAGAAGATGACTGTACAGATGTCTAGGGTTTGTTATCACTCTGGATCGTCCCCTCTACACTAGCAAGGCTAGTCTTTTATAGAGGAGTTGGTCCTCTTCCCCCGAAATATCTTGATGGGGAAGGTTGCCACATCTCCCCACCAAGGGCGGGAAACTCCCCGCCCTTTACAAGATGGACATAGTCCATGGTTGACTAAAGTGCCGGTCCATGGCAGATGCTGAGGTCGTCGATGACGCCTCCTCTGACATCTTGTGCCGTCCACCCAGCCTTGCACTAAAGTGGCAAGGGCAGGGTCCTGGTCTTCTAGTCCTCAGCCATGACGTTTGTGGCGCATGCCTTGCTTGTCTTGTAGCCTGGGAGCCCGCTCCACCGGTCCTTGCAGCAGGCTTGGTGGAGAAGGAATCCTAAGCTCCTTGGTTGATATTATCGTCCCCAAAGGGACTTCCTCACTTGGAGAAGTCTGTGGCTTGGGAACCTCCACGAGGGAGTTCCTCCCTGAGCCCGTCTTCCGCTCCAGCTCGATGTCTCCGCGAGAGTTTTACACCTCGCGGAGCCTCACTCAGGAGTAGCCTCCCTGAGTGATTGCTTCCGAGGGGTTACCATGGGCCCAGCAACCATAGGTCCATGGCACCCTAGTTGCCAGGGATCCCACAGTAGCCCCCGGGCACGTGTTCTTTTTGCGGCCATTGACGGCCGCAAAAGGGCGTAGCCAACATTTGCTGGCACAAGTCTCTTCACGTGGGCCCACCGGCCGGAGCAGTCGATTGCATCTGAACCGTGTGCACCAAATGGATGAAGATCCTCCACCGTTGATTTGAAAAACCGCGGCGCAACAATACGTGACCTTGCGGTTGCGCGCAGGGTTTTCGGGGCGCGTGGCGTTCCCCGGTGATCAATGTGCGGCGATCGAATCGCCGGCGGACCCATCGGTCCGGGTTTTTAAGGAGGGAAGAGGGTTCACCTCCCTCTTCAGTCCCCATTCTTCATCTTCTCCAGTCCTCATCCTACATGGCATCGAAATTGTCGATGTTGGTCGGCGCGGCGGAGGGCTCCGTCGCGAGGAAACCAAGAAGCCCGCGAGTGGCTGCGCGCGGCAGAGAACCGCTGACCGCCACTGCAGCGGGAGCGACCCTCTCGGCGACCGTAGGGCCGAGCGTCGGCGGAGGGCCTGCTAAGCACCCGCGTGGCCGTCCACCGGGCAGCCGCGACAAGAAACCGCGGAAGAGGCGCGGGGAGCGGTCGACGGGGCCGAGCCCGCCTCCGCGTTCACCTCGTTTGGCCGCCGTGAAGCCCGAGGAGGACCGCGTCGTCCGGTTCGCCAACCTCCTCGTGGTCTTGGATGCCTCCGACTGGGTCGACCGGCTGAGGTTGCCCGCCTCCTTCGCCAGGGAGTGCGCCGGCAAGATGCCCGGCAGCGTGGCCCTGTACCATACCGGTGGGTGCCGGTATTGGAGCATCAACGCCGAGCGCCAAGGCCCTGACGTCCTCCTCCTCACCATTGGTTGGAGGCACTTTGTCGTCGAGAACGCCCTCCTGCGTGGGTCTCGGCTGCGCCTCCGCTACCGCGCCAGGTGGAACTTCTGGGTGAGCGTCTGGGACCGCGACGGTCGTCGCATCGCCGTCGCACCCTAGCTCCTGACCCGGTGAAGACCCGTTCAAGGGTCCTTTTGTTTATCCTCCTCTAGGCGAGCTAATCTTGCTCCTGGAGGATCTGCTGCCTGTCATAGGGGAAAAAGGGAGTACTCTTTCTGGTGACAGGAGCATAATTAGTAGTAGCATATTGTAGACATCGCCCGTGAGGCACTATCTATAATGTAAATATGCTTTTGAATGAAGTCTGTTAGGATGCACTTCATTTCTATAACTGGATGAGCTGCAATCGGCCATGGATTTATGGTGCAACCTACTAGAATTGGTAGTACGTGATCTGTACAAACAATATGGCTGGCGTCCTGCTAATAGAATTGCTTGATCACCGCTGGTACCTGATTTTATATCCATGATATTGGAATTTTCTACCTTTCAGTGTTTGGTATATGTATCGACACTCTATGACCCATGATTGTGAACTTTTGAACAAGTAGTAAACTAATAAAAATTTGCATACATCAATTGATGCATAGACCGGGGACCTTCCCTTTTCAGAATAAACCAGCTCACCAAATCCTTCCAACATATCCCAACATTTCTCAAACTTGAAGCCACCGGTAAGAGTGTGTGTCATGCAGGAAAGTACTAAAGGGCGGAGGTTGGAAATAGCGATCAAGAGGTAACAAGGCGAATAACTTGGTGTTCCCACCCAAGTGTATACAACACCCAGTCAAGCATGCGCAACGGTTATCTAATTTGCTAAAGTACTACTTATAGCTATCCATACATGCGTGGCAATTGCCATTTCTATTCCATATATGATGTTTAATAAGGTAATCATATGTAAAGTTCGTGTTTTTTCATAATTACTACAACTCCAAGATCAAAGAAGAGCTGCATGTGGTGTTTATGTTCCGAATATTTAGAAAAGGGGGGAAATGTAAGGAGTGTAAGAAAAAGGTAACTGAAGGGTAAGGGCGAAGATATAAGGCAAGGGAAATGATATATGGAGGTTCCACAGGTTATACATAAGTAGCTTGCCCGCTTGCCCAAAGATTTCGTTGTTTTCTATCTTAACTATTAAAGACTAATATTGAACATGTCACGGTAAGGTTCTTTTTATTTTATTTAATCTTGTACCAATGAAATCATCTGAACAACATGGTCTAATTTACATAGACTATGAGAGTATATTACACAAAGTTCTAGCTTGCAACTACATCTTGAAGGAATGTAGTAACTGTTGTTGTTACATACTTCTCATGTATGGACTCATATGCATTTGGCAAGCTAAAACATCCTTGCATATTTTCCCATCCACCATTATTCTCGGGTCCATGAGCTACTTGAAATCATATTTCTTTGGTAATGATAGGAATGGCTTGAAGGACAACACAAGCCCAAGTAGTTCAACTAAATTCAGTATCACAAATATGATTTGATCCCCTGCAAATGAAATATATATCATATTAGTTTTTTATTTGCACATATCACATACATATACCAACTGCATGCATATTTCACATCTTAGGGACATAGATGCACCATAACACAAATTATCAACAAACTTACATTGAAAGGAATAATCAACTTATAAATCAATTACGTACCTGGAAAGAACGTAGCATTTTGGCGCTTTTGGGCCCATGAGAACCTACATTACAAAAAATGCCAAATAATATTTGTTAGTGATGGCTAAATGCATAAGCAGTGTGATAAAATATCAATTCATGGTATGATACCGATATGCATAGTGACGAAAAATATGGCTTTAAACATTTTGTTCTCTAACATGCAAAAAAATGTGTGACATTGTGTATTACAAGTAGAAACACCAAGGAAAGTACAACAACACAACCGAAAGAAAAAAAGAAACATCCTTAAATAAATAAAAAATGGACAGTAAAAATAGAAAAAACTTCCGAGACCAAAAATGAGATAAAGGCACCACTCGACACTACAACCACATTTTCAATGGTTGGATTTAGCATCCTCGTATCAAGTTATTAAATACCCATGTTTTTCAATATGTTAGAAAAACTTTTGTACCAAGTATGGTAAGAACTTATCCTCTATGAATTCTCCAATCGATCCCCGATAGGCTTCACAATTATAAAAAGTATAAATTACGACATTGATTTGTTTAACATTGAATGGTTCGCATGGGTACTCACAGAACACCTGCTCCTACTGGAGCAATAGTCTTGAAGAGGGACTGTCCTGTCGCGGATAATCCATTTGCAGCACCTCTTTGATTTTGTGACTGTTGTTTCAAGTAAACTAAATTAGCTTGCTTTATAAGTATGGATAGAAAATTTTAATGAATTCACTGGATACTTGCCACTGCATTATTTTGTAGAATAGCATTCCCCGTTAAGATAGTCATCTGATCAAATTGTGTAAACAAAACGTAAGAGAAGTTGCTATGATTATATAGAACTCAGAAAATGACTTCCCTTTTGGTTTTGTTTCATGTTTTGTTCTGGATTTTGAAGCAAATAGTAAAGGATCAATATAGATGCGGTATTTTAGTACATATAGAATCATAATTGAGAAATAACATATCACACAACCAAATAAAGTCGTGCATAATGCAACTATTAAAAAACAAAAATATAAGGTTGGAGTAATTTAATTAAACTCCTAGGACTATGATATCTTGTGGGATCTTCACATTTCATATAATTCCGTTGGTCAAGATCCATTGGGCATAATGGGTTTTTTCTTATAAAGTATTTTGCAATTTGGAATGGGGAGATGACGTGTTGTCACTTACAGCAAGAGCACCCTTTGCAATGGCTGCAAAATATATAGCTAGCCCAAGTTTAGTCCCTGATAGGTTTGTCATGAACGGGTAGCAAGCAAGAATTGGTATGGATAGAGCCTGAAATAGACACACAAAAGTATTACAAATAGATACTAATAATGAAAATTTGATATTTTTTTGAGATGGTTCGGTTACTCACAGATGCAATACGCAATGAATTGACAGATCCCAATAAATTATGAACATGTCGAAAAATGAATAGTTGATACACAAGAAGACCGGCACCTGAAATTGATACAAGTTAATGCAAAAAACGACCCCATGAAGTGACACATGCACATATACAAAAAATAAAATGTTCTACAAAAATGTGAAGTTGTCATTATTATATCATATAAAACCCTACGCAAAAGTGTTGAATACATCCCATGCAATCTTGAGAATGGGGTATGTGTATTATATTATGGTTCAACTCTACTCCATAAATTAAAAGGATCATAATAATTTTCAAGGAACAACGAGAGTCACTAATAGTGTTATATATACCTGAAACCGCGAGAACTTGGCCAACGTCTTTAGATGAAAATCCTAGCCCACCATACTTTTTGTCACTTACTGTCCACAATGAAAATATCTGATACAAAAAGGGGTAACAAAATATTCATTTGGATGCAAATATAATTTCAACATACTTTGTATTATATTTATTCATTTGTATGTTGAAAGAGGAACACATACAAAAATGTAATAGTTACCTCACTGTATGCAGTATCATGCAGGGTGAAAACACAATATGCTGCTATAGAAGACATCAATGGCCGATTCTTATATAGACTCTTCTCTGGATGTGGAGCTTCTCTACGAGGTGCCAGTCTTGTATCACCAACCATTTCTACTTCCACTTCTAAGTTTTTATGCATATGCAGTGTCTCCTGGTAACCAATATGAAGACATAATTTGGTATATTTTCAGTCACTTGTTAAAACTTAGTTCTCGGTAATAATATTTCAAGAAAAAGAGTCTAGGTTCAACCCCAAACGAGTGTGCATGTTGACCTAACAATTTGGATGTTCACCTTAAACTATGAATCAGGTTGTTTCGAACGCTAGACTGTCCTAGGTGGTCTCGAGATAGCATGGAATGATACATAGCCACCAACTAGCACAACCTTTTCACATGAAGAACTTATTGTTCTCTGCTAAGCCTAATATTTTTAATTTTTTTACATCATGTTGATGACATATGAAGGTCTTGACATGTAAGTGCTGCCAATTGTCAGAGAGTGTCGATTAAGTTAGCTCAAACCTATATTGGATATGATCTTCGTGGAAAATTAAACTTATTCAACTTTCAAGGTTATACCGTTTTCGATGTTCAATGCTCAATAGGGCGATTTAAGTTTAGGGGTTAAACAATAAAAAATGTATTTTTCTATGTCTATATAAGAAAGCAATTAGTTTAGATAGCAGTGGCTATAAGCTATACAACTTCTATAACTTATGAATTTATTCTTCTCATATGATTTATATTCCTTTGTACTTTTTATAAACATAAATAACAGGCTTGAGAGTGTAGGAACCAATTCATATGTATTAAGTAAATTTCCTCTTGGCCCCTCCTATTAAGCTTAAACTTTGTAACTTCCAAATTTTACTCGAGTGAATTGCAACTTTATCATGATTAGTTAATGGGATTAACATATAGCTCTAATGTTCTTGTCTAAGATCTAGATGGCAATAATGATAACTATGTAAAATTCAATAGTGGCAAACCTGAACTTACAGAAGCTTAATAGACATGTCTCCAAAGTTAAGGGAGCAAAAGGATAAATTATCCTTTTAATTATATCAATCTATTACTGAAGGAAAATCGTAGGCTTAGTATCATCGTGAAATATTACATACCGGTAGCCATATGCAACTTATTAGAGCAGCGAGCGCAACCAATGAAATACAAAGGCACGGCAAGAAATATGGAAACCTGAAAAACATAATTTAATAGGTTAATATCATGAAGTTAACTCAATGAGTTTCAGTACAAAGAGTATGCAGCAAGTTTACCTCCCAAAAATTGAATTCTCGGAAAATAGTTTTGGGTATTGCTTTGCAGGCTGACAAGAAAAATAGGAAGAAATTGTTAATTAGTATTTTTTTATTTGAAATGGATAATTCTGAACAAACCTGTGCAAGGTAGCCTCCAATGGATGGACCGATTACAAGACCTATGCCCCAGGCACTGCTTAACTATATTCAATTAATGAGGTCAGCTTGAGTAACGATATAGTAAATGAACATACTGATAAATAGTAATGTCAGTGTGACAAATTATATACACTTACAACTGATAATCCCAGCGCATGATGTTCAGGTCGACAAACTTCGACACAGTAGGCCTGCAAAAGTCAGGAACCAGTATGCCCATATTTTATTCCGTCAACAAGAAATTACTAGTTACTACAACATAATTAATGCTTTACTATGAATACTACTTGAATACCTTCATTGGGGCAAGCATGCCATTTAGAGAACCAAGAAGTAATCTTGTGGTAAGCGCCATCCAGTAATTCACACTTAGTCCAAACAGAGTATTAAGGATGACCCTAAAACAGGATTATTAAGATTACAATGTTGCCACGGAAAAGTGAGTATACTTTAAGACAACAAGAAAATTTGCTCACACTGTGAAGAGGGAAAATGCAATGATAGGTTTTCTGCCCACTCGATCTGCCACCACACCCCAAAACAGGGACCCAGCAAATCTACCGGCCATGTATGATGCCCCTGTACATACACATATACATCAGCATGCCCTATTTAAACCTTGGTGAGTGTATTTCCGAAATAAAAAAACTCCTTGAATTATATTAATTGGAGTTTAATGCATTTCACTAACTTAAGGACTCACAACTTTCTTACCAAGAAGACCAGCATACACTCCAATGTCTTGTTCGTTTTTCGCCACATGCATATCTTGTATCTGTTGTCAACAACGGACAAACTGAGTTTGCATATGGAGCATATGAAATTAGCAATGTTTCAACAAAAAAAGACAACCGAGCTAGCAGTGCAAAAATCTAAGCTCCCACTCATCTTTCGCGGCCTAGCCTCCACAGGGCTATCTAACTTTTTGTCTAAGAAAAGCTACCAGAGGTCCTAGTTAATCACATTCTTTGTTTCATCAGGAAAGAATGATCTCCATGAAGTATCCTGGAGCACGTACTGAGAGTGATCTGATCGATGACCATTATGATCAAAACAATTATCTATAATAATTTTATTGCTCCATTCATTTTAATAAACACCATCTCCTCCTTTTCCAAAATAAAGGCGTTGTTACTTTGATTGATCTGTAATACTCAATTTTGACCATAATTTTTGGTGTAAAATATATAATAAAATTTTACACAAAACTACAAAATCTATTCTCATGCATATATTTGTAAACTATTATCCATGGCAGATTTAATGGTACAACTTCTATCCAACCATCCTATTTTTATTAAAAAAGGTCAAACATGTATACATAATGAGGGCTAACGCCTCTAGTTGAAAACTGGTGACATGAGCTTCATGGGAAGGATCAAAGAGAGTTTTTTTTTTGTTTACAAGTAGCTCACCAAACCCGCTCCATAGGATCAAAGAGAATTTAGTACTTCAACTTTTGCGACTACCATGAAACCATACATGAGTCTATATATGTAATCTTGGTGGTGCATGTTTGTTTGAATTTTCAGTATAGTTTGTTTTACTATGGGGGTACACTAATGTCATGTGAAGTAACAGGTTCCACGTTCCAAATTGCGACAACTCATCTTATGGTATTGCTTCATCGGAAGAAGATATGGTAATGAAATAAGGTGAGTTGCATACCATGAAATACAAGAAGGGGAACAGCGACGATATTGGTAAAGCTGCAACGAAAATTATTGTCAGAAACATAACTAGCCAGCCTATCAGCAAAATGTAAATATCATTATTTATTCATCCCTCCGAAACATGCTTAGTTATATAATAATATGAACTTCATAATTCGGATCCTAGCTACAAATTTATGATTACCTTTTTGTATATATTGTTGGTGGTTTGTGATCTAAAAGCATATTTGCGTGTCTTGTAGTGCTAGGGGTTAGCAATCGAGGTAGCTACATGTGAGTAGTAACATTTGCAGTTATATAAATATTGCAGGCCTTGACCTGATATGATATCCTTCCAAAATAAGCGACTCGTATTTCAGTGGGTTGATACATCCATATCTATAAAAAAAGGTTCACTTATTTTCAAAGGTAATACTAGTACCTAGTAGCTAATAAATGCATGAAACTAATCGAAGAATCCACGTATTTCTGGTGCATATCAGCAGATGCATATAAGGCAGAGATAGATATATGGCTGTATTTTCTTCCGTGCTAGCTAGATAGTGCAGCATGTGTATATTCTTTACTCAACCTGGGTTTATTAGCTAGCAATACATTTTATATCGTCCACCCCCACCAAGTGATGTCTACTTAAAATCATTACGGCCTAAAAGGCACTTTAAAAATTAAATACTCTATCTGTTAAGAAAGGGATGTTGTAGATTTGGCTAAATTTGGATATTTCTAGAAAGACTTTGATTTTAGACGGAGGGAATATCATAGATGATTAATTAGGATGAAATTTTTTTCTTATGAGAAACAACAAGTACAACTTAGACGCACCCGTGACATTAGGCCTCCTACAAAAATATAAGCTCGCTAAAATAATACTCTCTCCATTCCGAACATGATGTCTCAGATTTATCTAAATTTAGATATATCTATACACTAAAAAAAATGTCCGAATGCATCCAAACTTAGATAAATCTACAATATCTTTTTTGGGGCGGAGGAAATATAATACCTTAGTGATACACACAACTGATGAACGTTGCCTCACACACACACACACAAAAAAGCTACCTCAATGAGACGCACATGACATAAGATGAGTGAATAAACGCTTGCTTATACTTGTGCTTTATAACACATAAACCACATATGAATAGAGTAACTGTGTATCCTTGTTTTGAGCAATTTAAATATGCTATGCTACCTTCCAAAGGAATAACCCAAACGGACATGCATGAGAAAAGAAGTTTCGAAGTTTCTGGAAGGGTAAATCTAGACTAACTTTTTCTACAGTAGATACGTAAAAAGTGAAATTCACTCTTAAAAGTAAAAAAAACTTATCCCATTCTAGTTCTTAGACGGTTCATAAACCACACCCCCGCATCAAGCATACCAAACATAAACGGTTCAGGGAAGTGTATACACGATCGAGTAGTGTTTCTGTCATTGATAGTGCACTGGTGGATGGTGGTGGTGTGCGCATATACGTACCAGAGGCAAGGCTGGTGACTCCGACGAAAACGAACTCCTTGTAAGGGATCCCCGTGCTGTTCTCTACCTTGCGTTCCATGGCGCAGCCGGGGCAACCCTCGTAGTACACCGGCGCCGCCTCCTCTGGTGGCGGTGGAGTCGCATTCGCCTCATCGTTGTCTGGGAACGTCCGGCTCCTGGTAGTGTTGTCCATTTCGTTCCTGACTAGTTAATCAAGCACTAAGCTAGTAGCTAGCTGGCTCACACAAATCTAGCTACCTCACGTTTCTGATGTTATATAGCTAGTGAGAAGGCCATTCATGCAATGAAATGCGTCTCTGTCGCCGTGGGCAGCAAAAAGCTTGCCGCTTTGGTGAGATGGGATATGCTCTCACCGGGCTGTCGATTTCGGGCTGACACATGAATATACCGAAGTTGAACGATCTCTGACTTACATGATGGAAGGAAAAGACGACACACGTACTTTCAAGAAAATGACATACTCCAGCAAAAATTTAAATCGTCCTCGCGAGACCAGTAAGTTTGTAGCAGGACAACCTGGTGCAGTCTCGTTCCTCTCGTTCGCTCCAGAGGGCGGACCGGGGAATCCTCAAAAACCAATGCCGCCAGCACCTCTCCTCCCCTCCTCCTTCCGTCATCGCCAAGACGTGGCTGGGCAATGCCTGGCCATGGCGGCGTCTGCGGGGACTCCTCTCGCCCCAAGGAGTCGGAGTTGACAATGACCACTAGTAGAAAACCTC
>NC_061510.1:246685500-246701835 GCF_022539505.1 Lolium rigidum | reverse complement strand
TATAAGGTCATAGCCAATCATATTCCTCCGCTACCTCGCACACCCACCCTTTTGTAAGATTGTCTTCCCTATACCTATGGTGAGACCGACTCTGGCATTTGTTCTCCCCTATACCAATTAAGGTAGACCGTTCCGAACAATTTTTATATGCCCTGCCCTATCAACCATAGATAGACCGTTCCGGACACCTTACAATCCATCATAGACCGCATTACCGTGGGGACTTTAGGCTTCCCGCACTTACCGCTTGTCCCTCGAGATACAAGTGTCTACGGCAAGCGCATTCGTTGATGTACAAGAGGTGGAAATACGATTGACTATTCCGTCCCACTCTGCATCTTATGGTTAACACGGGTATTACAGCACAAGAATCACCGGACGACATTTGTTGTTTAATCCTAGATGGATATAAACCCTTGCAATGGAACCTCCACCATATCAACACAATCCATGGTTCCATTGCCAACCACATAGTCATATTCATAGTTATGAAAGTAGTGGTTTTGGTTTTTATGCAATAGTGGTAATCATAGTACTTTGCAAGTAATTTAATAAAGATACTCAAATGACATGAGCAAGCGATGAACTTGCCTGAACATTGCAAAGTTTTGCAGTTGGATGGTGTGGACTGACCCTTGTCCTCTCGGTTCGAAAAATAGCATCATTGTCCGATAAGGGCAATGGTTAAAGAAGCAATTATGCATGATTCCAGCTTTAGGGTTTGTTCCCCCCTTCCGATGACATTATTATTTCATGTAAGAGGTTAATACTAAGATTGATTTGGAGATACTATATTTAGGGTAAATACAACCTTGAAATGTTGTCAAGGTGTTTTTAAAGTCCAAATGCATTAATGGACTTATTTTTATTATTGAAAATTATATGTGTGATTTAAATGATTATTTAAATCATCAAGTAAAGACTTATTCTTAGTTGTCTTCAAAAATTCCCTTTTATATTTTATTATGATAGAGAATTTTATGATGATCTATTTTCATATTTTTAATTATTTTTTAGAGCTTTTAAGCATTTCTTATGAAATTTCAAAGTTTCTGTATTTAAGTGATTTTGTGAAATGACCAAAATGCCCTTGGGCCCCACCTGTCAGGGTGGCCCAACGGGTTAGGTCGAACCCGAGCCACCCTTTGGGCTCGGTCGGCCCACTCGTCCTCTCCTCTCTCCTCACGCAGAAACCCTAACCCCCTCCTCGACTCTCTGGCGATGCCGTGGTCGCCGCCGCCTTCGCCGAAATACTCCGGCCGTATCCGGCCATCTCCGGCGACGAGATGCGGTGGATCTGGACCGCCTCACGACGGCGCATCAGGTCCACCGGCTCGATCTGAACCTCGTCTTCTCCTTCGTCTGCCCCCATCGCGTTCGCCCGCACGGTGATGTGTCGCTCACCGGCGGTTCTGGCGCCGTGACGCCGCCGTGGTTGCTGCCGTGGTGGTGATGGGGTGCTCGCGCTCGGCGACGCCAGGCCTGGCCGCGGCTTGGCGCTGCCGTGGTTGGCCCGTGCCGCCGTGCCGCCATGGCACGCCGTGTGCTTCGCTCCAGGTACGCGCGCCTCCATCCTCTTCCTTGCTTCTTCCTTCTCTGTCATGCTCTACCACTTGTGCTTGCTGTGCATGCGTGTGTGCTACTGCTGCGCTTCTGGCTAGCTGATGTTGTTGCTCTACTGCCATGGCCATAGCCGTGCTCGCTGCTCGTTCTTACTATCGGCCCTTCCGGCCTTAGCCGATGTTACCCCGGCCACGCTAGTGCTTGCCGTTTTCACTCATTTCCTCGATCCGTGCCTCTATTCTAGTTGCTATGCTGGCTAGAATTCAAGTGTGTTCATGTGTGATACCCCGGCTTGATTACACAGTGCAATTTCTTGCAAGTTTGCAAGTGCCGAGCCATTGTGGCTTATTCCGGTGCTCAAATTTATGATTATGCTCAATTGATTATCACCGTGGGCTTATCCGTGTTATACAGATGATGAATTTATATGTTTAGTCTGGTGTAGTATGATCCAATGATTCATTAAGCATTTGATGTGCTTCTGGATACAATCATAAATTATTTATGTGATTATCTGTGAAGCAATTGTTGATGAATTGGTGTTGTGTTAGTCAAATGATCCATGATTTGTTGCTAGGTTGGCTCTAGCATGTACTGGCATGCTATAGCAAGCTGCTGATGATCACATGATCATCATTTACTTGTACATGTTGCTGTTTCATAGTTGTGCCTCACTATTGCTCTCACTGTGTTGTGTGTGCATCACATAGGCTTGGCCTGGTGTGTGCTGGTGCTTGCTCAAGCATCTGTTGATGCTTGCAGTGATCCTCTGGATCATTTGCAAAGCTCTGGTGTATTGACTTCTTGTATATTCATTTATCTGTGTTGTCTTGCTTGGCTAAATGGATAAATGATGTGAACTGCTGGCAGTTGTGATCATCTTACAGTTAAATTGATTGAGCTAGAGGGATGCCAACATCTGTTGGGAACCCTAGCTCCATTTGAACCCTTCTGGGTAATGATATACTGCTTTGGTGACTTTTTTTGTGTGGCTAGGTAGTTGTTGTGACCCTAGCAGGCTGTGTCTGCTAGAAATGGTTGCTCCTACCCCCGTTGGATGCTTCGTGCACTAATCCTGGTAGTCTTTCATAGGCTGCTAGGTTATTTGATGTTGAAATGAAAATAGATATATAAATGTCTATATTCTGATGGTCTTAAAAGGGCTAGTGTAGTTTGGTTATACTTGGATAAGTCTCTAGGATGGTTTTCTTTCCTGTTTCCATTTGGATGATGCTACCACTATTCTGGTTGGCATAACCATGGGTATAGGCTTGATTGATCCCTGGTCCTTGCCATTTCTACCAGGTTACACTTGGTCTCTGACCAAATGATGATCAAAACAGGGTTACCCCTCCCTTTGTGTGCTTGTGATCATGCTCGTGTAATTTATGAACAAAACCATCCGGTTTGTTCATGATGATTTGTATACCTCACTCCAGCTCCTAGAAATGGGTGTTGGTGTAGAGGATTTCTTCGGTGGATTTGAGTTTGCTTGCCCTCGCTCCTCCTTGCAAGCTTGTGAATCTTGGATAGTTTCGGTGGTGATCGGAATAGGTGGAGCAGCCCTAGCTGTTCACCTGTTCTTGCTGTGTTCTTACCCTGGTACTCCTTGTCGATGGAATGGCTAGGGTTTGCTGGTGAAAAGCTTATATTTGGTCCTCTACTTGCTCTCCTGGTCGACAGCAAGGCCTGACCTCTCTTGGTGACACATAGAGCTGTGTGTGTGTGTTGTGCTGCATGCACACTGCTTTGTGAGCAGCCTAGCTGTGTGTGTGTGTGTGTACATGCTTGGTATCTGGCTTGTGTCTTGGCTGAGGATGGATCAGCTCGGCAGCTTTGGTCATATCCTCTCCAATTCTATTTGATTTTTAACCTGCCAAGTGGCTATGCCACTTGGCATAACTTTTATTTGTTGTGATTATGTGCAGGGAGCAAAGTGATGATACAATGATCATGAAGATCATCAAGTACAAGACTAAATGAAGTTTAGCTTGTAGTGTTAGGATAGATCATTGAATTGTAATTTCCTTTTCTTTTCTTTTTCTATTTTTGTCCAATTCTTGTAATATGTTGTAATATTCCTTTATTTCATTTGTGAATAATGTAAAGACATTGTATAATGTGTGTTAATCAATAAAGCTCAAGTTTTTCTCTAATGAGCTTATCTTCTTATTTGTATTGTTCACAATGTATATTATTTACATTTGACTAGATGAATTTCCTCATAATTGATTTATGGTTATTTATTTAATGTTTGAATTTGAAATTCAAATTCAACTTTGGAGTGGAATTCAATCATGCAACTTAAATTTGAATTCAATCATGCAACTTAAGTTTGTAATGCAACATCTCTTCTCTCTTCTCCAAAACCCTAATTTAGTTGAATAAGAGCAAGTTTGTCGCACTCTCGAAACCCTAACCCTGTAAGGTGTCGAGAGAGAAACTTGTCCCCCTTCGATGCAATTTTGTTTTAAAAGCGCGAAATTTCCCCAGAATTTACGATGCAATGCACATCCCTTTCTAAAATCTACCCCTCGATCGTCTCTAAACCTGGGACATTACACAAAGGCAGGTGTCCGGCCATGCCATGGCACACATGCATTATGCATCTCCATTCCTCTCTCTCTCCCATAATTACTCCACCTTGGGAAGCCTCCCCTCCTTTGTCCCTTCCCAATGCCTCAAATGAATTCAGCTTGGGTCAAATCCTTCTCCCCCCAAGCCAGACACCCACCTTAGCCAATTTAAAAGGAGGCAGCCAACCATCCTCCCTCTATAAAAGAGGCTTGGCCGGCCACCCTCCTCTCCTTTGCTCTCATTTTTCACTCCCCACTCACTCCACCTTATCCACTCCCTCATAACCTTCTCCTCCACCTCACCCACGAAAATGTTGCTCCTCCTAGCTACCATGGCCGGCCATGGCCATGGAAAGCACACCAAGGTGAAGCTCCCCTCCTCCCTCAAGCTCATCCTCTCCCTTGGTCACCATGAGAGCATCCATATCTCTCTTTTCCCTAACCCTAGAGTTAAACAACGTAAAAGTGTTTTAGGGTTTGCGTGGGGCAATGCCTCTCCACGTATCTCTTTTAATAGATCAGCTGTGTACATACATCGTACAAATATACATGACAGGTATAAAACATCTAGACATATTTTAACATCCCCCCTCAATCTGAACTTTTACTCTACACAAGATTCAGATTGGTACTAAAATGGTCTAGCATCTGTCGAGTAGCTGGTTTGGTGAACACATCAGCTAGCTGATCACTCGAAGAGATAAACCTGACCTGAAGAGCTCCAGACGCCACACGCTCACGCACAAAATGGAAATCGATCTCAATATGCTTTGTTCTTGCATGAAAAACTTTATTAGCTGTCAGGTAAGTCACCCCTAAATTATCACACCACAATATGGGAATTCGCTGCCAAGATACTCCTAACTCCTTGAGGAGAGACTCTATCCAAATAGCTTCAGCAGCCCCATTTGCCAATGCTTTGTATTCCGCCTCAGTACTTGATCTCGAGACAATACGTTGTTTCTTCGAACTCCAAGAAATGAGATTCGGCCCAACAAAGATGGCATAGCCTCCTGTGGATCGTCGATCATCCACACATCCTGCCCAATCTGCGTCAGTGAAGACACTAATACTAGTCAAGGTCGACTTGCGAAAAAGCAACCCTATATTCAGCATGCCCTTAACATAACGCATGATGCGCTTGACTGATTCCCAATGGACATCAGTCGGCTGTGACAAAAACTGGCAGACTTTGTTTACCGCAAATGATATATCTGGTCGGGTTAGAGTCAAATACTGAAGGCCTCCAACAACACTACGGTATCGGTAAGAATCCTCAATATCTAAAGGAGTGCCAGACTCACGTGAAAGATGCTCCATCACATTCAGCGGCGTAGAAGTGGGTCTACAATTCTCCATACTCACACGGTGCAAAAGATCCAATGCATACTTCCGTTGAGTGACAGTCATCCCCCCTGAATTGTAGGACGCTTCAAAACCCAGAAAATATTCCAGTGCGCCAAGATCCTTAATGGGAAAACTCGCAGAAAGGGCACGCAATCCTTAATGGGAAAACTCGCAGAAAGGGCACGCACAAGACCATCAACCGCCCCTTGAGTAGAACCAACAATGACAATATCATCGACGTACACCAACATGTATACCTGGACACCGTCCCGAGAGAAAGTGAGGAGCGAAGTGTCAGCCTTCGAAGGAACAAAACCTAGATCAGCCAAGAGGGCCCTCAGGCGAGCATACCAAGCGCGCAGAGACTGCTTCAGACCATAGAGAGCTTGCTGTAACTTACACACATGGGAGGGATATCGCTCATCCTCAAAACCGGGTGGTTGTTTCATATACACATCCTCTGACAGAAAACCATGGAGGAAAGCATTGCTGACATCAATCTGATGGAAAGTCCATCCACGAGACACTCCAAGAGAGAGAACCAGCCGCACTGTGGCTGGCTTGACGACTGGACTGAATGTATCACCATAGTCGATGCCATGCCGCTGAGTGAAGCCCCCAGCGACGAGTCTATATAGCCTTATGTTTATCAATAGAACCATCAGGATGATGTTTGGTCTTAAAGATCCACTTGCATCCGACAATGCTAACGCCGGGAGGTCGAGGAACCAAGACCCATGTCCTTCTATAATGAAGTGCAGCCACCTCATCGGACATGGTAGCCCGCCACGCAGTCTCGCGAAGTGCATCGCAATGGGACACGGGTGAGGCAAAGAAAGCACGCCGGCCAGGGTCATAACGTACCGTACCATCGGTGTATGTCTTCTCGCGACGAGTGTTGTCGCGGGCACGGGTAACCATGGCGTGACCTAAATCAGCCGCAGGCGTCGCGATCGAGGGGTCAGAGGAACCCTCGACAGGAGGCGACGCGGGCTGATCGGTGCTGGGTGTCGCCCCAAGCGGAGAGAGGACCACGGGCGAGGAACAGGCCGGCCCATCGCAGGACACAGCGGACGCCGGCGGACCGGACGTGGATGTGGGTGCTGCATGCGGCGCTGCATGCGGCATCAGATCGTGCGCCTCCGCATGCACGTCGATCACCGAGGCATGCACGTCGATCACCGCCCAGGAACGTCGGTCACGGAGGAGGAGCTCCGGGACAATTTCCTGCACACAGGAAGGACTACCAGGCACATCAATCGGCAAATGAGATAAGTCATATTTGCGCATACAGTCACTCGTAACTGGTTCATCGGAGGGAAACGAAATCGCTTGTTTCAAAGTGGATACATCGATGGTAACACCGGGAGTGGAGTACAGAAAAACGGACTCATCGAAAACTACATCACGGGAAATATAAATACGGCCCGTGGAACGATCTAGGCATTTGTACCCCTTGTGCATCGGGTTATACCCCAAAAAGACGCACATCGTGTTTCGAAAAGACAACTTGGGAGCATTGTACTTCCGCAAGCTAGGCCAGCAAGCGCATCCAAAAACACGGAGAAAGGTGTAGTTGGGTTGGACTTTAAGAAGCCAAAAGAGAGGTCTATCTTGCTGGAGCACAGGTGTAGGCATGTGATTAATGAGATAGCATGCGGTGAGGAAAGCTTCATCCCAATACCGAAGTGGAAGAGAGGAGTGCGCAAGCAACGCAAGGCAGGTTTCCACCAGATGGCGATGCTTGCGTTCAGCAATCCCATTTTGTTGCGATGTGTGAGGACACGAGACACGATGGGAGATGCCAAGATGCTGGAAGTAGCGGTGCAACTTATGATACTCGCCACCCCAATCCGACTGAATGGCTTTGATTTTGGTGTTCAACAAACGCTCCACATGCGCCTAGAAGGTGTAAAAGACATGCTCAACATCAGACTTATGCTTGAGAAGATAAATCCAACAGAAACGGGAATAATCATCGACAAAGCTAACATAATATGTATACCCTCCCGAGGATGCAATAGCTGGACCCCATACATCCGAATGAATTAACTCAAGAGGTGCAGTAGAAACACGATGTGAATTATTATAAGACAATTGTTGACTTTTGGCACACTGACAAGCATCACAAATTGAAGTCTGATTATTGGAAGAACACACTAAATCATTTTGCCTAACAATGGTTTAAATGACATTATTGGTGGGATGACCGAGGCGATGATGCCAATGAGGCGAAGAGGTCTTCATGCCGGAGAGAGGCCGGCGCGTCGATGGAGGAAGAACTCGACCAAACGGGATGGGGTACAGTCCGTCTTTGCTTCTACCGTGGTGCATAATTTTCTTCGTGACCTTGTCCTTTACAAGGAAAAAGAACTTATGAAACTCAACAAAAACATTATTGTCGGAGACAAGGCGATAAACTGAAAGGAGGTGATTATGAATATGTGGAACATGAAGGATATTTTTCAATTTCAAAGATGAACCAGGTAAGGACGAATGACCAATATGCAAAATAGACAAACCTGCACCGTTGGCCACCTGAACTTGGTCCTTCCCGTGGTAGCGGTCATGAACGTCGAGACGCTCGAGATCACTCGTCAGGTGATCGGAGGCACCGGAGTCGAGGTGCCAGTACTGGTCGTTGGAGGATGTCGATGCAGAGTTGCCGGTGCACTGCTTTGGATCATAGCGTCGGCGGCAGTCACTCGCATCATGCCCCCAGATATCACAGATTTGACAATGGGGGCGCCACCTGCGACGTCCTCCTCCATTGCGGACATTGTTGCCGCCATTGCCGTCGTTGCATCGACGGTCTTGGCCACCTCCACCGTGACCACCAGACCCCTGTCCGCGGCCTCCTTGGACAGGGCCATGCTATCCCTGCGAGCCACCACCCGTTGGACGACCACCGCTAGGGCGAGACGAGTCGCCTGCACGCCCTGAGTTATTGAAGTAGGGGCGAGAAGCGGCGTTAGCCGAGTAAGTCCAGTCCTCGAGATCTGCCTGCTGCTGCTTCTGAAGGCCCTCATAGTTGAGGACGGTCTTGTAGAACATGGCCAACGTGACAGGCGTAGCCGCGAAGTCCATAGACATTGTGATCGGGTTGAACGAGGTTCCCAACCCGGTAAGCATGTAGTCGATGATCTCGTCATCGCAGAGAGGGGAACCAGCGGCAGCCATGGCGTCAGCGAGGGCCTTCACCTTCTGCATGTACTCGCTGGCGGACTTGTCTCCCTTCTTCAGTCCTTGGATCTCGCGCCGAAGAGCACGGATGCCTACGCAGTTTTCGGCGGAGAACATGGCGTGGACGGCGCTCCAGGCCGCCGCAGCTGTTGCGCAGCCAATGAGCTGGCTGAGACGTCCTCGTGCATCGACCCGAGGAGGTGGCCGAGGATGCGCTAGTCCAACGTCCACCACTGCGCGTGCGCTGGGTTGTCGACGTCGCGCGCGGCGTCACCGGTGCCTTCCCGGATGGTGCGCGGTGGCGCCGGAGCCGAGCCATCGAGGAAGCCATGGAGACGTGCTCCGGCGAGGTTGGGAAGGGCAAGTGCCTTCCAGAGCATGAAGTTACTGCCGTTCAGACGAACGGCGATGGTCGGGAGTGAAGGAGATATGCCCTAGAGGCAATAATAAAGTGGTTATTATTTATATCTTTATGTTTATGATAAATGTTTATATATCGTGCTATAATTGTATTAACCGAAACATTAGTACATGTGTGATATGTAGACAAACAAGAAGTCCCTAGTATGCCTCTTAAACTAGCTTGTTGATTAATAGATGATTAGTTTCATAATCATGAACATTGGATGTTATTAATAACAAGGTTATATCATTATATGAATGATGTAATGGACACACCCAATTAAGCGTAGCATAAGATCTCGTCATTAAGTTATTTGCTATAAGCTTTCGATACATAGTTACCTAGTCCTTATGACCATGAGATCATGTAAATCACTTATACCGGAAAGGTACTTTGATTACATCAAACGCCACTCGCGTAAATGGGTGGTTATAAAGGTGGGATTAAGTATCCGTGAAAGTATGAGTTGAGGCATATGGATCAACAGTGGGATTTGTCCATCCCGATGACGGATAGATATACTCTGGGCCCTCTCGGTGGAATGTCGTCTAATGTCTTGCAAGCATATGAATAAGTTCATAAGAGACCACATACCACGGTACGAGTAAAGAGTACTTGTCGGAGACGAGGTTGAACAAGGTATAGAGTGATACCGATGATCAAACCTCGGACGAGTAAAAATATCGCGTGACAAAGGGAATTGGTATCGTATGTGAATGGTTCATTCGATCACGGAAGTCATCGTTGAATATGTGGGAGCCATTATGGATCTCCAGATCCCGCTATTGGTTATTGGTCGGAGTGAGTACTCAACCATGTCCGCATAGTTCACGAACCGTAGGGTGACACACTTAAAGTTGGATGTTGAAATGGTAGAACTTGAATATGGAATGGAGTTCGAATATTTGTTCGGAGTCCCGGATGAGATCCCGGACATCACGAGGAGTTCCGGAATGGTCCGGAGAATAAGATTCATATATAGGAAGTCATATTCCAAGTTTGGAAATGATCCGGTGCATTTATGGCAGGTTCTAGAAGGTTCTAGAAAAGTCCGGAAGAAATCACCATGGAAAGTAGAGTCCCGGAGGGACTCCACCTTGCATGGCCAGCCAACCCTAAAGGGGAGGAGTCCAAGGTGGACTCCCCTAGGGTGGCCGGCCAAACCCCCTCATGGAAGGGGGAATCCCACCCCAAGTGGGATTCCCACCTTGGGTAGGTTTCCCTACATATGGGAGGTTTCATTGTTGGGGTCTTATTCGAAGACTTGGATACCAACACTTGGGGATTTCCACCTATATAATGAGGAGGAGAGGGAGGGGCTGCCCACTCTTGGCCGCACCACCTAGGGCTGCCCTTGGCCGGCGCCCTAGCCTCCCCTCTCTCCCCAAACCCTAGCGGTATCTCTCCTCCACCACATCCCGCACGCTTAAGCGAAGCTCCGCCGGATTTCTCCACCACCACCGACACCACGCCGTCGTGCCTGTCGGATTCAAGAGGAGCTACTACTTCCGCTGCCCGCTGGAACGGGGAGGTGGACGTCGTCTTCATCAACAACCGAACGTGTGACCGAGTACGGAGGTGCTGCCCGTTTGTGGCGCCGGAACCGATCGTGATCAAGATCTTCTACGCGCTTTTGCAAGCGGCAAGTGAACGTCTACCGCAGCAACAAGAGCCTCATCTTGTAGGCTTTGGAATCTCTTCAAGGGTGAGACTCGATACCCCCTCGTTGCTACCGTCTTCTAGATTGCATCTTGGCTTGGATTGCGTGTTCGCGGTAGGAAATTTTTTGTTTTCTATGCAACGTTATCCTACAGGGAGAACCGGGACTGCCACCGGGTCGGTCGGCGGCGTGATGATAGAGCCAGCCACGGTGGTGCAAAGGCTGGCGTTGGAGGAGCTCGTCAGCGCCGGGCTGGAGGAAACCTGCTGGGCCATCGCAGTGGCGGCAGCGAGCGAGATCGCTGCGGCGGCGGCGGACTAGGCGTGGCGGCTGGCTAGGGTTTACTAGCGGCAGCGGCGAAGGAGCCAGGCGGCTCTGATACCAAGTTAAACAACATAAAAGTACTTTAGGGTTTGCGTGGGCCAATGCCTCTCCACGTATCTCTTTATATAGATCAGCTGTGTACATACATCGTACAAATATACATGACAGGTATAAAACATCTAGACCTATTTTAACACCAAGATGGTTTCCTCTCCTCTTCTTTTTACTCTCTTGCTAATATTGGATCTTGATGCAGGTGCATGTTGAACCAAGCATGGAGAAGCTTGAGACATCCTCAGATCTGAAGTCTTTGACCAAAGTTCGTCCAAATCCATGCAGTAATTTCTTCCATCTTGCAGTATCGGATTTTGTACAAACTTGTAAAATCCACCAAAACTCGTGTACAGCTCAGAATCGAGCGATTCAAAGTTCCACGGGTAACCCGAGAAAAGATCTACAACTTGGCATTGATTTCATCCTCAAATTCGTTGTAGATTTTTCTGAGTAAATAAAGTTCTGAAAACATGCAGACTCATTATTTGTTAGATTAATTTGTTTACAAAACATTTTTGGGAAAACTCAACTTTGGGTGAAAGCCCTCTGCTATAGCTTCATTTTTCCCTTGGTTTCACTTCAAGTACCCTCCTAAAACTGAAATAGTACGCAGATGAAGTTTTGGTCAGATCTGGCTTTGTCTGTTTACACTAGGAGCTTGGGGACGAATTTGCGAGTGAAACCAATTGCATTAGAACCATATTGTCAATACCTTTCAGATGAAACTGACCTCATATTTTTAGGATTTTTCTACGATTTTTGGCATACAGATCTTGTTTTCTGTACGGTCAGATTCAAGCAAATTCCTAAATTTGTAGGATTAACCTTTTTGAGTGAATCTAATTGGGTTAGTCTTGTTTTAGTAGTGGCCATCTAAAAAAATATTGTTAGTCTCTGTTCATGCATATTGGTTACTGATAATAACATATGTGTGCTACATGAGTTGTCGGACCAAAACTTTTTGTTTATTTAAAAGCCTTAAGAACCTCTTTTTATTAGGAGTGGACAACCTTTGTTTTATTCTTGCAAAAAAAAGTCCTCTGCATCTTAAACCAAGTTCTATTGTTTTACTTGAGTTTTCAAAATAGTGTTGTATATTGTTTACTTCCTTTTATTGGTAGTATTTTGTGAGCAAATTAAATTAGGAATTTGACTTGTGCTTTTCCAAAAATGTTTGAAAATAAAAGATGTTTGTTTTTGAGGCCAATGCATTGCATTTATCTTTTTGTGGCGTTCTCTACCTAAGGATATTTATTTATGCCATGGTGGTAACTGGAGAGGCATTTGCTAATTCGTTAGGCTCTCATGGTTTTATTAAAGTAAAATAAATTGGTTTTCTTTTAAAATTGTTTTGTAGTGGCTTTAAGTCCTTAAAATGTTAGCCTTTACTTGAGTGGTTAATTTCGGATTGTTGCATGTTTGTTATGTGGGTGCAATGTGTTGATTGTGATCCTTTTATATTTTCCGGCGATAGATGCGAACAATTTTGGAGAAGAAGAAGAAGAAGTGGAATCGGATGAGGATTTTATTTATATTGGTCGAATTCTTATTGGATGGAGTTGAAGAAGTCCAGGGACAAATAAGCCAACCAAGGAAGGCCATCTATTGATCTCTGATTGTGATGTCTATTTTTGATGTCATCTTGTTGCTATTCGTATCATCTTGGTTCTATGTGTGTTGATCTCTATATTGTTGTCATCTATGCTTGGTGGCGAGCATGGTACTCCTAGTGGTTATCTTTGTATGGTCTTATAATTGTTGGATACATGGTAACATGACCATGCTATCCTACTTGGTTGTCCTCTATGCTTAGCTTAAGCATGGTTCATCTCGGGACAATATTCACACCACACCCTTTGTTATTATAGTGGTAGTAGTATCATGATCTTGGTGTACTCTCAACTTGAGATCAGTATGCCTACTTCTCTTAGTGAGATTTTGTTGAGTAATCGCCCTCATTTCCATTAGTGTTGGATAGTTAACACCAAAAATCTAAAAGTATGATCCCCCTCATGGTGTCATTATACATGCTTACCTTAAGCAAGTATGATCCTCTTTATGCCACTCACACCTACCCCTCAATGGTATGATGATCAACATCTCGGCCATAGAGGTGTATTAGTCCCCTCATGAACTTTAGGTTGGGAAACCCTCAAGGTTTACCTTGTTGTAAAAGTTTTAAGAAAACCTTGGGTGAGTCGACCTTGCCCGAGTGTATGTTTTATGAAAGGAAAGGATCTTGGAAAAGATGGTTGGAAAGAGGAACATGTGTGTGTAAAGTGGGTTTTTGAGAAAAACGACAAACGTTTCTTTTTATTCGCCCGGAACAACTAAACCGCGCAGCCACATTACTCAAAGTGGGCACGGGCTTAATCCGTAGTTTGTTGAAGTTGGCATGAGACACCTTCACAACTCTCTAGGAGGGTCACGATGACCTCTGACGCCGGGTTGCGCCCTGAAGGAGGCAATACACTGTAGTTGTCTATAGGCAGACGATTACTGAGGGTCTTCCGTCGTGGCGCCGAAGATACGCTCAAAAAGGATGTATGCTGCCGGGGTGCCGGGAAGGGTTAAGCCCACGGGAGATAATCTCTGCAGAGTTTGCGGACTCATGTCAAGGGAGACAAGCGAAAGACTATGACTGATTATCCGAGACCCGCATACCTTCGTATGACGAATCGGGGATGATCCCGGCGGATTTATCGGTTCTTGTGGGGAAAGTGCGCAAACTCTGCAGAGTTAAATCTATTCGAATAGCCGTGTCCGCGGTCATGGACGGTTGGAATGGCCGTTGCCGAGCTGTGTCGAGTTTTGTTTTAGAAATGCTTTACAAAGAAAGTGAGAAAGTGTTTGATGTACCGGAAGGGTACGGGAAAGCTTGTGCCGACCATATGGAGATGGTCGAGGAAAATAAAACAAAAATTGGGTTACCCACTACCTAGTGTTTCATGTAGAGGAACTCTTCTTCAATAAAGATATAGAGATGTCATAGTTTATCTTTTGAAGTATCTTCTTCAATAAAGATATAGAGATTTCATAGGAACCTCTTAGTGTCCCCATCAACTGAGATGTCGGGATGCTATATCCACAAGAGAAACTGTTCTTCTTCTCTTGCAATTCTTTAGATAGACTTGTTATCACCTTCTTCATGGTTTGCAAGTACAATTCCAAATGTACTCATGGCTTTGTCCCTGGCTATTTACTTGGCCAGACTTGAAGGATTTTGACAAATGAAGAAGGAGTTGACGACGTCTATGCGAGCTAGGAACGTCTTCCCAGTCAGTTGCATGTAGGGTTATGGCAGACGACTTGGGCTCTAAGCTGTTGAAGTGATTCTGCTACTCTGATGATTAAGTTAGGCCCTTCGAGGCTATTATGTAAGTATTGGTCATGTGACCTCTTTGTAATTTTCTTATCTCGTTCTGTAATGGATGATGTAATTTGATATCAGCTCGGTTATGTGTTCACGGTGCACTGATCATGGGATCGTGAACTGTATGCATAACAGGGTATTTCGGACAGCTAGTCCAGGGTTCCCACACTATAGAAAGGAACGAAGGGAGTATTATTTAAGCCTTTTCTTTTATTCTTAATTCAATTAAAATTCAATAATTAGGAAAACTTTCTAAATTAAATAAAATCATTAAGTAAAATATGAATACACTAAAACTAATTTTCTTTTATTGTTATCTTACTATATTCTTGTTAGAGGGATTTAAAAACCTAAATAATATTTATCTTAAATATTAATCTTCTAAAAATAATAGAATGCCAAATCCACTATTATTTTTATTTCAAAGTTATTAATAACTTCAACTCTATAATCAAGTTATTACTTTAAGAATTGCATCACAAATAGGAAACACTAATTCCATGTTGAAGAAAACTATAACCTCATAATTTCATGTGAAACCCTAAAACCCTAATACCATTGTGAATTAAGAACCCTAAATCTATTATTTTATGTGAACTCTAACTTGCTTATAAACCTAAACTCTAGGTTATTCATGTGATCATGTTACTTTATTTTCACTCATAGATCCATAATTAGCATACATGCATGTCCATGTACACATAAAATATAGGAGCCCTATCACTCATAAATTGGAATTTCATGTTCTCGTCCTAATAAAACCTAGATGATCAAGTAGGGTCAACCAAGTCTAAACCCTAGTTCCTATTACCAAAGCCATCATACTTAGTTATCCTTATCTAGCATCACACCATTGTGATGAACTCCAATAGCAACTATGCCAAATATTTTGCATTACATACCATACTCCACTAAACCCTACAAGCACTAAAGAGTTATGAACTATCCTATTTACGAACCAAATATTCTTTCCTTAGTGGATCCAATAGCAAATCCTAGACAACCTTAGCCTTAATTGAAATACTTCTTATTACTTAAGAATTATGTTCCTCAAAAGTTATTCTTTTGAAGAAAATAAAGAGTCATCATCAACCCTGCCTAATAGGACCTATAGACAATAGCCAGGTATCACCAGTAAGATATACCAACCTTGATAGCAACCATTTATAAGCAATTGCTTAAGATACTTATGCTTAAGTAAAACCATACAAGCCCTAGTTGCTGATGAATCCAACCTTGTTGTGATCCATCTAATTCTTATTCCAGAAACTAATTAGAACCATAGAACCCCACAAACATAATTATCATACTTGTTCTTAATTAAGGAACATGTTCTTCAAAAGTTATTCTTTTGAAGTATATGATAAGTAATCATTAACCATGCCATATAGTACTAAAGCCAACAATTGTTCATTACATGTTAGGATTATACCAAATGTTATTATTGTGTGCTAATATGATTGCTATACTTTATTATACTACTTGTATGTAATACCAAGTTAATCAAAACCGTAATAAGAACCTTGTTTCTGGAATCACCCTAAATGTGCAACACACCCTAAACAAATCATTTCAACTCAATAATCCTAAATCATCGGGGTTAGGTCACGCTTAGAGCGATCGCATCTCATACTTAGGCATTATTACATCCTTGCCAATCTTTTCAACATTGTCCTTACTGGACGATGATGCTATTTCAGACTTTGGAGTTCACTACAAGAAAAGTTGCCATGGCCGACGAAGTTGAAGTCGCGCCGTGGTTGCTGGTGTACCATGGCCGACGATTTTGGGTATGTCCGTTGTGTATGTCAAAACGTTTTTTTTCTCGTTTTTGAGGCCACCTAGCCCGACG
>NC_061510.1:246621224-246685400 GCF_022539505.1 Lolium rigidum | reverse complement strand
ACCCCTTAGCGGACGATTTTGAGACGTTGTCTATCAGAACTTTTCTTGTAGTGGTTATTGCATATTGAAGACCTTGCCTGCATAATCTTGCAGTCAAGAAAGGAAAGTTCATCGCTTGCTCATGTCAATTTGAGTATTTTTACCAAATTACATGCAAAGTACTATACTTATCACTCTTGCATAAAAAGCAAAAAAGCTATTTTCATAACTATGAATATGACTATGTGGTGGGTAATGGAACCATGGTATGAGTATGGTGGAGGTTCCATTGCAATGGGTTTGTATCCATCTAGGACTAATAACAAATGGCGTCCAGTGATTCTTGTGCCGTAAGACCCGTGTTAACCATAAGATCTGGAGTGGGACGGAATAGTCAGTTGTGTTTCTTCCTCTCGTTCATCAATGGAGTGGGACAACCGGAGTGGTTGGGGAGCCCTAAGTCCTCATGGTAATGCGGTCTATGATGGGTTGCAACGACCGGCGAAGGTATCATGGTCGTGGAACCTGATAGTAGTCGAGGTCGGATGGTATCCAATGGATACGCTGACCGGCGAGGACCCAAGGTCGGAACTTCGACAAAGGGTGGGTGTTCGGGGTCGCGGAGGAACACAATGATCGGCTAGGATCTTATACCTGGCCCCACACCAAGGAAGTGTGGACAAGCTCATGACTTGGTTGAGCAACAAGATTAAGATCTCTAATGGGTAAAGCAACACACCTCTGCAGAGTGTATCAAATTGTGACCTGTCACTCCCTGTTCCGGGTTATGGAACTGCGAACGCGGCCGGAAAGGAACTCCATGAAGTTCTAGACACCCGGTGAAGGCTAACGGACATAGCTCTTCGGAATAAAAGCAACCTTTTGAAGAAATGATTATAAAAACTTGCATTGCCTATGAATTTCTGGTCTATGGATGTAGCTAGTGCATTAAACACATCTTTCCTATAATGAATTTGTTGAGTACGCTCGTACTTATCCCTCTTTAAATCCCCTGCTTAGATATGGAGGCATCGAAGGAGGATCTACAGTGCAACTCGAAGGCCGAGGAGTCAACAACTACTTCAAGGGACAGGACCCTATCAGAAGAGTCAAACACCACATCCACCATGGAGAAAACCTAGATTAGCAGTAGAAGGGAGCTAGCTCCCTAAACCCAGCTCCTATTTAGCTAGAATCCAGTCATAGCCTCTATAGCTAGTCAATTTCTCCATAAATAAAGTTCGTGATAAGATTAGACTACGAGTCATTCTTCTGGAGTTTATTTGTATTTTACCTCATTGTAAAGTAGGAGGTTGTGTTGATCTTCTATAAAGAGTCGATGTTGTAATTCTATAGACATGCCTTGGACCCGCACATGTTTCTGTTGTACCACTCTGAGGGATGTAATACTAGTTGAATGGTGTTTCATTGGTGTTATGTCAACGACTTGCATACTACACCATGCAGTGGTATGCTGGGTCACCACAAGCCTGATCTGTCAGGAGGAGTGGAAGGCGTGGATTACGGAATAGTCTACCGAGCTGACAACAATGAGGCAGAGGAGTAGTGTCTTACCCTAGACATCTTAGAGCCGAGCAGCGTAGTAGCTTATCTAAATAATTTGATGAGCTCAGTTTGATCTTAAGTTGAGTTGTAAGAGTACTTCAGTAGTATCTTAGGGTGTTCTCATCGAACCTGTGAGAATACCAACTTGTTAAGACCATGTTTCTAATATAATCTAGAGTGTTATGACCTGCAATGTTTCTGTTGTACCACTCTGAGGGATGTGATATTTGTGAAGAAGTCCCTTCATGAAGATCATATCAACGACTTTTATACTCCAACATGCAGTGGTATGCTGGGTCACCGCATCTTGAAATTGTGAAAGGATGCAAATGAAAGCAAAAGACGAATAGCTTCAAGACGGGCAACCGGCGCAAAGGTGTCCTCATAATCCATACCTTCTATTTGGGCAAACCCTTGCGCCACTAACCTTGCCTTATTTCTTATGAAGATGTCATTCTCATCTTGCTTGTTCTTGAACACCCATTTGGTCCCAACGACATTGATGTGATGATCTTTGGGTATCTCAACTAGAGACCATACTTCATTACGGGTGAAACAATTCTTCTTGCATGGCAATTACCCAATCCGGATCAACCAAGGCTTCATGTACCTTGAGTGGCTCAAAACTAGACACAAAAGCATGATGTTGGCAATAGGTAATAA
Source organism: Lolium rigidum (assembly GCF_022539505.1). NCBI lineage: Eukaryota > Viridiplantae > Streptophyta > Magnoliopsida > Poales > Poaceae > Lolium > Lolium rigidum. The sequence goes on along the minus strand of NC_061510.1, from coordinate 246,683,192 downwards.
GTAATGCATGGTGCCTACGAGTTACCACTCCCCTTAAGATGCTACGAAGGACTTGATCTACTTTCATGTCACTTGCCCTTGAAGCAGCCTTGATCTTCCGAGTGGTTCCTTCATGATCAATAAACTCATCTCTTGCTAGTACTTGATCATGAGGGACAATTTGAGCTCGACCATGGGTTGAGGATGTTTCTTGGTCAGCATCATGGTCTTGCTCAGGGGGTTGAGGGCTTTCTTCTTGTTCTTCGGAATGTGGCTCATCTTGAGTAGAGGATAAATCTTGAGCTACACTTGATGGTTCAGCTTGAGTTGTGCTAGGCTCCACTTGGGATGAGCTTGAGACTTCTATTCCATCATCTTGATTATCAGTATGAACTTCTGTGGTAGGATGTCTCTTCTTGAGTTGTTTTCCAGCTACACATGCACTGCATACATGATCTTTCTCAAAGGAAATGCCGGTTAGTCCAACAATGTTCTCACCCTTTAGGAGTTGTTTAAGATTTCTCATATTGACATGACCAAGGCGGCGATGCCATAGCCATCCTTCGTCATGTTTGGCCATTATACATGTGGGAAGTGATGGGCTCTCTTTCGAGAGGTCAACCACGTAAAGGTTGTTCTCCACATATGCAACAAGGACCAATTTGAGATTATCACTCCTAAAGACTTTCACACAATAATTAGTAAAATATGAATTATAGCCAGCATCTGCAAGGTGATAAATAGAAAGCAAATTATAGCCAAGGGATTCAACAAGCATGACCGTCTCAAGGCACAAGTCCTTAGAGATTGCCACCTTGCCATACCCAAGTACCTTTCCCTTTGAACCAAAGGTGATGCTTGACTTCTTGTTAACATCCTCTATGAATTGGTCAATCACACCTCTTCCTCCGGTCATATGATTAGTGCATCCACTATCAAACACCCATTTTGGAGCATCGGAGGAATACCCCTACAAAATCAAGTAGAGGTTTTAGGAACACATCGATTAATGGGTTCCTTTGTCATGGCAACAAGATCTTTTGGTACCCAAATTGAGTACCCTCTATAAGCATATCCATTACGAGGTCCAACATATTTAGCATAAAAATCACCATAATAATCAACAGATAAAGCATAGTGATTGTTTGGTCCCGTGCGGTCATCACTAGTGGCTTTGCCTTTTGGGGCTTTGCCATTATTAGTGAACTTTTTGTTATTCTCTTGAGCAGGATTCTCCTTCTTGTAGTTGTTCTTCTTGTAAGTCTTGGGAAGGTACCCAAGACCAAAATTTTGATTTTTTGACCTTTGCTTACTCAATAGGTCATCCAATCCCATCTTATTCTTGGCGGTGGTGAACTTGGCTAGTTCCTTTGTCAACCTAGCATTTTCCTCAAGAATAGTTGCTTGTTCGCAAGCCAAGTCATTAGGATAATAGTTGAGACCATATTTGGTTACCAAGGATTCAAGATATACATTGGTCTCAACATATAGAGAAAGCTCTTCTTTCAACCGAACATGTTCCTCAACAAGTTTAGCATGCTCACAAGTAAATGGAGTGGAGGAACTTGTAATTTTTTTAGCTATGGGATCATTCAATGATCCAAGAACCTTCTTATAGGTGTCTTGGAGTAGGTCATGGTTAACTCCAAGTTTCTTTAGCTCATCCTTGACAAGCTTGTTAGCCTTTTAAAGGTGGTCAAGATCCTTAGTGAGAGAAGCATGAGCAACTTCAAGTTCCTTCTTTGAAGCATCTAACTCTTGGGCCATTAATTGAGCCCTTTCAATAGTATCTTGGTCCTTAGATTTATCTAGTTCAAAGGTTTCAATTAGTTGCTTAAGACCTTGAGATATGCACCTTTCGTTTTTCAACTCTTGTCTTAGGATATTGAATCTTCGTCTTTCATCATTCATATAATATTCCATTTTCTCAATGGACTCATTTATTTCTTTGAGTGTCTCCATCAAGTAATCGAATTTGACAAGAGCATCACCACGAAGAGTGCATCTCACAAGGAATAGTTCCCTAAGCACAACAGTTTCTTGACTATCATTTTCTGCAAGAATGCTAGATAAAGAAGGTGGGGATTCCATTACCTTTGCCTCTCTTGCCGTAAGACAAGAGCCGATGGTCGTAGAGGGAGGAATGTCATCGAAGTCATCATCATATGTTGTTCTTGCCATGAAAGAAGAACCAATATGATTTGGCATTGAGGACTCCGTGGAGTAGTCCTTGGAGTAATCATATGTGAAGAGTGACCCAGGTTTGAAGAAATCCAAACCAGCCACTCCAGCCTCCTTTTCCTCATCTTCTCCCTCTTCATCAGTAATGTACTCAGCCCCAACAAAGGCTCTTCCCATGTTCTTCTTGTATCGTTCATTGATTGGATGTGGCTTCAATCTTGGTTTGACACCTTTGATAAACTTTGGCTTGTCTACCCTTTTCTCATAAGGGCATTCATTTGCAAAGTGACTGTCTTCATCACAGTTGTAGCATGTTCTCTTCTTTTCTTTGGAGGAGGCATTGTACCTGTTTGCGTACTTCTTGGCAAGGAAAGCAGCATCTGTTTGTATGTCACTAGTTGAAGTCATCTCTTCCTCTTCGAGCTCATAAAGTTCTTCTCTTTCTTGGTCAGCTCTAGCCTTCAAAGCAAGGTCGTGTGAGGATCCATCGGCACGATTCATTGCCATTAGCTTTTCTCCTGCCTTGGCCATGTTGTCATTGGCAGCCACATAGGAGACAAGATCATCTGCATTCAAATCTTCTTGCTTGGTGAGAATCTGTAAGTTGAGTGCAAGGTTGGTGTCCTTCTGTTTGACAGCAATCATGGAAATGACCTTGGACTTTATGAATTCATCATTCATTTCAAAACCATCATTGTCTTTTTCATATCCAAGGCCCTTGACCTTACTCGAAGAGCACCAAGCCTTCCATAAGGATCGTCCAAGGATTCTCCTTCTCTAATCATAAACAAGGTTGCCTCTGTCTTTGCTGACTCATAGAGAGCCTTCTGGATCAGATTTGTTCCCTCCTGTAGTAGTACAATCCGATCCCAAAGCTCTTTTGCAGACTCTATATCATTGACTTGATCGAGAATCTTGCGGTTGATGCCACTTCTAATCTTGTCACATGCAGAGGCATTAAGTTGACGGTTGTACAACTAGGTGGAGGTCAACCTGATGGGATCCTGTGGCTTACGGTATCCATCCACGATGATCTCCCACATCTCCACACTGCAGCTGCGAATATGAGACTCCATAGAGGATTTCGAAAAAGGAAAATGAGTTCCATCAAAATGGGGAACATTCCCACTATGGTTTATATGAGGCATGGGTGAAGTGCTTTTGGGATAGTCATGATTGACTTCATGGAAGGTTTCCGGAGGGACCGAAGCCCCACTAGAAGTCCCACTAGTCAGGTTTTTAAGCATGGCACTCATTTGTGCCATTTGGCTTCGGACTTCATCCTCCTTCTTCTTTTTTCTCAGCCTCATATGCTAAGAATCTGGATTTCATCTCCTTAACCGAAAAGTTAGAATCTTCATCTAGACCCTCGAATAGTTTATCCATCTCACTCTTAAGGCTGTGAAGCCCTTAAAAAGAGTCCAGGCTCTAATACCAATTGAAAGTTCAGAGATGGTAAACCTAGAGGGGGTGAATAGGTTTGTACAAATTTGAATTCTTTCTTTGCAATATTAGGCTTTGCGGAATATAAAGATAAGCCTAATGCAAACTAGTTCAGGCACCTATATGATGATACAACTAACTCGAGCACGAAGGCTCTCATGGGCAGATATATCACAAGTAAGAGTTTGGTTAGAAATAACCGATAGCACGCAGAGACGAAGGTTTATTCCCGTGTTCCCTTCCTTTGCAAGAAGGTACGTCACGTTTGGAGAGGTGGGGGTCCCACGAAGGATTCCCTAGCGCCACGAAGGCTCACCTTCTTCTCCTGAGCCTATCCCACAAAGGAATAGCTCTTCTCACTTGTGGTAGACTTTGAGGTAGCCTCCAAACCTTCACAATCTTGTCAGGAGAAAATCCACAGCCCAGATGCTTCCGGACCTCTTTTGCCCACCTAGGGTTTCCAAGAGAGCAAGTATCTTGACGAATACAAGGGGGAACAAGATTTGGATCGGTGGAACTATAGATCAAGGCCTCCTCTATCTTTTCCATGGAGGGATTCAAGTTTGGGTGGGGGAGGAGGGAGATCTGAGGCTTTTGGTGTTTCTATCAATGGAGTATAAGAGAGAGAGCTCAAGAACAGTTTGTAATGTAGTGCCTAAGTGTTGTGAGGTAGGTGAAGGGGTATTTATATGGTCCCTTGAAATCTAGCCGTTGTAACTTGTCCAGCTCAGCAAACAGTCGAGGGAACCGGTCAGCCGGGCCTGGGGCCGGGCCATCCGGTGCAGGGGCCGGTCCAAACCGGACCTAGCAATGGGCCGAGACTGGGGCGAGACATGGGCTTACAGTACCTGCCCCTGGTTGTCACCAAAGCAGAAGCCGGTACGCGTCGGGGCAGCCGGTCCACAGGCCGGCTCGGCCGGGCGTTAGGCCGGTCCAAACCGGGCCATACGCCTTGCCAGCACCGGGCGAAGGTGGAAACTCCCCTGGATGGTGCCCGGTTGGCACCGGTACAGGGGCTGGTCGGCGCCGGGTCAGCCGGTGCCACGGCCGGTCCAACCGGACCTCCGGCCGGCCTGAGGCTGGACAACCCTTCTTCATTTTTGTCGAAGTGGGGGGGGGGGTCTCCCTTCACCTTCTTGTTCCATTGATACACCATTATTCCTATTTGGCTAATACCTGGGAATAATCTCATAGACATGTATTAGACTAATTACTCTAGCAACGGTGCCATTGTTACCAAAATAATGGATAAGGGTAAAATACCCTTACACTTACCATACGAGGAGGACTAATAAATTCTCTATTAGCAAGTTGAATGGTTATACCTGTTTCCTCCATGTGTATGGGATCAATATCAGGCTTAATTTCAAGGTAGAGATAATATGGTATCACACTTATACTTGCTCCAATATCACAAAGACCATGATAACATGAAGTTACAATAGCACAAAATATAATAGGTTTACCAACTCTAGTAGTCTTACCTTGAATTACCTTAGTGTAATCTTTGCATAAATAAACATCACAAGGAGTTTCTTCATTTAATTCCTTCATGGCCGAAACTTGAGGCTTCATAGAGATTTGTTCATAGGGCTCATGACAACTTTTAGCACTCTTGTTTGCAACAGCGGTGAGTAAATTTTCTTTCACCCTGTTCGGATATGGAGGAGATTCCACATATTCTTCAATAATAACCGATGAAGTTTGTTGAACTTGTTTCTCAACTTTAGCAATATATGTGAAGTATTAATAGGTTCAGTAAATACCTTAAATCCTTTCATAGGGACATTCAAATGGTTAGCAAAAGATTTATTAACTTCTACTAAAATATGAGCATCAAGTCCAAACCTATCTTTCAGTTCTTCAAACAATATATCAGTAGAGAAATTATCTACACATTCATATTCATAATCAAAACGAGGCTCATTAACTTTATCAAGATCCCATGCAGCTGAGTTATTAGCAATAGTATCCAATAAATTACTTGCTTCTTTTTGAGTTTTATTAGTAAAACTCCCTTCATATGAATTATCCAGAAAATCCCTATGATGCGGGGGCAGCCTCACATAGAAGTTTATCAATATCAGACTATCAGGAATACCATGACAAGGATTCTTACAGATGAGTTCATTAAGCCTCCCCCAAGATTGAGCAATACTTTCTCCAAGATGAGGCCAAAAATTATAAATATGACAACAATCATCATAAGCTTATTTAGGAGTATAAAACTTGGTGTAGAAGGCCTTCCTCAATGATTCCCAGTCAAGACGGCATTTAATATCTAAAGATCGAAACCATATGCGAGCATTACCGGAAAGAGATAGATATAATAACTTCCTCTTCACATGATCATGAGGAACATCCGCCAATTTAAATAAAGAGCAAAGATCTTCAATAGCATGAAGATGTCCCATAGAAGTTTTACTTCTATCACATGTGAAGTAGTTTCATAGCATGTTTGGCAATAGCAACAGGAATTTGAAACTCCACCTTAAGCTCAGGTGGTTTCTCTTCATTTTCTCTCAGAGCTTGACTATAGGCATAATCATATAAAATCAATCCAACCTCATCACGGCTAGTATCCATGATGAGACAATAAGCAAATAATAATAAAAACAGTAAAAGCTTCCTTACCAATAGCGCTACGCTCCCCAGCAACGGCACCCGAAACGTATCTTGATGGCTCCCAAGTGCAGGAGATCAATTGCAATACTTTTCAATAAAGAAAGGTTGTCGAACCCACGAGGAGCTGAAGGTATTGCTTAGCAAAATAACAAGAAATCAGTAATAATAAAGTGACGCTTTTTCTGTTTTGGGTATATAGTTTGCAATAAAAATAAAGTGCGGAAAGTAAATAGAAAATAAGTAAATGCTCTCAATGAGAGAAAAGCTCAATCCTCTATGCAACAAGAGTACCAGCTCAAGTGTGTGTGCTTATTGATACGTCTCCAACGTATCGATAATTTCTTGTGTTCCATGCCACATTATTGATGTTATCTACATGTTTTATGCACACTTTATGTCATATTCGTGCATTTTCTGGAACTAACCTATTAACAAGATGCCGAAGTGCCGGTTGCTGTTTTCTGCTGTTTTTGGTTTCAGAAATCCTAGTAAAGAAATATTCTCGGAATTGGACGAAATAAAAGCCCAGAGGCCTATTTTCTCACGAAGCTTCCAGAAGACCGAAGACAAGACGAAGAGGGGCCACGGGGTGGCCAAACCCTAGGGCGGCGCGGCCCCACCCCTGGCCGCGCCGGCCTATGGTGTGGGCCCCCCGTGCCGCCTCTCGACTTGCCCTTCCGCCTACTTAAAGCCTCCGTGAAGAAACCCCCGATGCGAGAGCCACGATACGGAAAACATTGCCGAGACGCCGTCGCCGCCGATCCCATCTCGGGGGATCCCGGAGATCGCCTCCGGCACCCTGCCGGAGAGGGGAATCATCTCCCGGAGGACTCTACACCGCCATGGTCGCCTCCGGAGTGATGAGTGAGTAGTCTACCCCTGGACTATGGGTCCATAGCCGTAGCTAGATGGTTGTCTTCTCCCCATTGTGCTATCATTGTCGGACCTTGTGAGCTGCCTATCATGATCAAGATCATCTATATGTAATTCTATATGTTGCGTTTGTTGGGATCCGATGAATAGAGAATACTTGTTATGTTGATTATCAAAGTTATGCTTATGTGTTGTTTATGATCTTGCATGCTCTCCGTTATTAGTAGATGCTCTCGGCCAAGTAGATGCTTTTAACTCCAAGAGGGAGTACTTATGCTCGATAGTGGGTTCATGCCTGCATTGACACCCGGGACGATGGACGAAAGTTCTAAGGTTGTGTTGTGCTTGTTGCCACTAGGGATAAAACATTGATGCTATGTCTAAGGATGTAGTTGTTGATTACATTACGCACCATACTTAATGCAATTGTCCGTTGCTTTGCAACTTAATACTCGGAGGGGTTCGGATGATAACCCGAATGTGGACTTTTTAGGCATAGATGCAGTTGGATGGCGGTCTATGTACTTTGTCGTAATGCCCATTTAAATCTCACTATACTCATCATGATATGTATGTGCATTGTCATGCTCTCTTTATTTGTCAATTGCCCAACTGTAATTTGTTCACCCAACATGCTGTTCGTCTTATGGGAGAGACACCTCTAGTGAACTGTGGACCCCGGTCCAATTCTCTTTACTGAAATACAATCTACTGCAATACTTGTTTTTACTGTTTTCTCTGCAAACAATCATCTTCCACACAATACGGTTAATCCTTTGTTACAGCAAGCCGGTGAGATTGACAACCTCACTTGTTTCGTTGGGGCAAAGTACTTTGGTTGTGTTGTGCGGGTTCCACGTTGGCGCCGGAATCTCCGGTGTTGCGCCGCACTACATCCCGCCGCCATCAACCTTCAACGTGCTTCTTGGCTCCTCCTGGTTCGATAAACCTTGGTTTCTTTCTCGAGGGAAAACTTGCTGCTGTGCGCATCATACCTTCCTCTTGGGGTTGCCCAACGAACGTGTGAAATACACGCCATCAAGCTCTTTTTACGGCGCCGTTGCCGGGGAGATCAAGACACGCTGCAAGGGGAGTCTCCACTTCTCAATCTCTTTACTTTGTTTTTGTCTTGCTTTATTTTATTTACTACTTTGTTTGCTGCACTAAATCAAAAAAAAAAAATTAGTTGCTAGTTTTACTTTATTTACTGTCTTGCACTCTATATCAAAAACACAAAAAAATTAGTTTACTTGCATTTACTTTATCTAGTTTGCTTTATTTACTATTGCTAAAATGGCCAACCCTGAAAATACTAAGTTGTGTGACTTCACTAGCACAAATAATAATGATTTCTTATGCACACCTATTGCTCCACCTGCTACTACAGCAGAATTCTTTGAAATTAAACCCGCTTTACTCGAATCTTGTCATGAAAGATCAATTTTCTGGAATTAGTTCGATGATGCTGCTGCCCATCTTAATAATTTTGTTGAACTATGCGAAATGCAAAAATATAAAGATGTAGATGGTGATATTATTAAACTAAAATTGTTCCCTTTCTCATTAAGAGGAAGAGCTAAAGATTGGTTGCTATCTATGCCTAAGAATAGTATTGATTCATGGACTAAATGCAAGGATGCTTTTATTGGTAGATATTATCCCCCTGCTAAAATTATATCTTTGAGGAGTAGCATAATGAATTTTAAACAATTAGATACTGAACATGTTGCTCAAGCTTGGGAAAGAATGAAATCTCCGGTTAAAAATTGCCCAACCCATGGACTGACTACTTGGATGATCATCCAAACCTTCTATGCGGGACTAAATTTTTCTTCGCGGAATTTATTGGATTCAGCTGCTGGAGGTACCTTTATGTCCATCACTCTTGGTGAAGCAACAAAGCTTCTTGATAATATGATGATCAACTACTCCGAATGGCACACGGAAAGAGCTCCACAAGGTAAGAAGGTAAATTCTGTTGAAGAATCCTCTTCCTTGAATGATAAGGTTGATGCTATTATGTCTATGCTTGCGAATGATAGGACTAATGTTGATCCTAATAATGTTCCATTAGCTTCATTGGTTGCACAAGAAGAACATGTTGATGTAAACTTCATTAAAAATAATAATTTCAACAACAATGCTTATCGGAACAATTCTAGTAATAACTATAGGCCATATCCTTATAATAATGGTAACGGTTATGCTAATTCTTATGGGAATTCTTACAACAATAATAGGAATTCACCCCCTGGACTTGAAGCCATGCTTAAAGAATTTATTAGTACACAAACTGCCTTTAACAAATCTGTTGAGGAAAAACTCAATAAAATTGATATTCTTGTTTCTAGAGTTGATAGTCTTACTTCTGATGTTGATCTTTTGAAATCGAAAGTTATGCCTAATGAGAATCATCATAATAAAATTGTTACTACAGCAAATGCCATCCAAGTTAGAATTAATGAGAATAAAAGATTAATGGCTGAACTGCGTGCTAGGTGGGATAGAGAAGAAAATGAAAAACTAGCTAAAGAGAAGAATATAGCTAAAGTTTGGACTATTACCACCACTAGTAATTCTAATGCTACACATGTTGCTGCACCTCCTACTCATACTAATAAAAGAATTGGTGTTCGCAATGTTTCCACTTCTAATGCAAAGCGCGAAAAACTGCTCGAAACTGCTAAAGCTACTGAAACCGCTCGCGATAAAGCTGCTGAAATTTTTTCCAACATTGGGGATGATGATCCCATTGCTTTAGATTATAATGGTTTGAATTTTGATGATTGCCACATCTCTGAAGTTATAAAGTTCTTGCAAAAACTTGCTAAAAGTCCTAATGCTAGTGCTATAAATTTGGCTTTCACGCATCATATTACAAATGCTCTCATAAAAGCTAGAGAAGAGAAACTAGAGCGCGAAGCCTCTATTCCTAAAAAGCTAGAAGATGGTTGGGAGCCCATCATTAAGATGAAGGTTAAAGATTTTGATTGTAATGCTTTATGTGATCTTGGTGCAAGTATTTCGTTATGCCTAAGAAAATTTATAATATGCTTGACTTGCCACCGCTGAAAAATTGTTATTTGGATGTTAATCTTGCTGATCATTCTACAAAGAAACCTTTGGGTAAAGTTGATAATGTTCGCATTACCGTTAACAATAATCTTGTTCCCGTTGATTTTGTTGTCTTGGATATTGAATGCAATGCATCTTGTCCAATTATATTGGGAAGACCTTTTCTTCGAACTGTTGGTGCTATTATTGATATGAGGGAAGGTAATATAAAATATCAATTTCCTCTCAAGAAAAGGTATGGAACACTTCCCTAGAAAGAGAATAAAGGTACCTTATGATTCTATTATTAGAACAAATTATGATGTTGATGTTTCATCTCTCGATGTTACTTGAGATACACACTTTCTGCGCCTAGCTGAAAGGCGTTAAAGAAAAGCGCTTATGGGAGACAACCCATGTTTTTACCTACAGTACTTTGTTTTTATTTTGTGTCTTGGAAGTTGTTTACTACTGTAGCAACCTCTCCTTATCTTAGTTTTGAGTTTTGTTGTGCCAAGTTAAGCCGTTGATAGAAAAGTAAGTACTAGATTTGGATTACTGCGCAGTTCCAGATTTCTTTGCTGTCACGAATCTGAGCCCACTGCCCTGCAGGAAGCTCAGAAAATTATGCCAATTTACGTGCATGATCCTCAGATATGTACGCAACTTTCATTCAATTTGAGCATTTTCATTTGAGCAAGTCTGGTGCCATTTTAAAATTCGTCAATACGAACTGTTCTGTTTTGACAGATTCTGCCTTTTATTTCGCATTGCCTCTTTCGCTATGTTGGATGAATTTCTTTGATCCACTAATGTCCAGTAGCATTATGCAATGTCCAGAAGTGTTAAGAATGATTGTGTCACCTCTGAATATGTCAATTTATATTGTGCACTAACCCTCTAATGAGTTGTTTCGAGTTTGGTGTGGAGGAAGTTTTCAAGGATCAAGAGAGGAGTATGATGCAACATGATCAAGGAGAGTGAAAGCTCTAAGCTTGGGGATGCACCCGGTGGTTCACCCCTGCATATATCAAGAAGACTCAAGCGTCTAAGCTTGGGGATGCCCAAGGCATCCCCTTCTTCATCAACAAATTATCAGGTTCCTCCCCTGAAACTACATTTTTATTCGGCCACATCTTATGTGCTTTTTCTTGGAGCGTCGGTTTGTTTTTGTTTTTGTTTTGTTTGAATAAAATGGATCCTAGCATTCACTTCATGGGAGAGATACACGCTCCGCTGTAGCATATGGACAAATATGTCCTTGGTTTCTACTCATAGTATTCATGGCGAAGTTTCTCCTTCGTTAAATTGTTATATGGTTGGAATTGGAAAATGATACATGTAGTAATTGCTATAAATGTTTTGGGTAATGTGATACTTGGCAATTGTTGTGCTCATGTTTAAGCTCTTGCATCATATGCTTTGCACCCATTAATGAAGAAATACATAGAGCATGCTAAATTTTGGTTTGCATATTTGGTTTCTCTAAGGTCTAGATAATTTCTAGTGTTGAGTTTGAACAACAAGGAAGACGGTGTAGAGTCTTATAATGTTTACAATATGTCTTTTATGTGAGTTTTGCTGCACCGGTTCATCCTTGTGTTTGTTTCAAATAAGCCTTGCTAGCCTAAACCTTGTATCGAGAGGGAATACTTCTCATGCATCCAAAATACTTGAGCCAACCACTATGCCATTTGTGTCCACCATACCTACCTATACTACATGGTATTTTCCCGCCATTCCAAAGTAAATTGCTTGAGTGCTACCTTTAAAATTCCATCATTCACCTTTGCAATATATAGCTCATGGGACAAATAGCTTAAAAACTATTGTGGTATTGAATATGTAATTATGCACTTTATCTCTTATTAAGTTGCTTGTTGTGCGATAACCATGTTTACTTGGGAACGCCATCAACTCATTGTTGAATTTCATGTGAGTTGCTATGCATGTTCGTCTTGTCCGAAGTAAGGGCGATCTACACCGAGTTGAATGGTTTGAGCATGCATATTGTGAGAGAAGAACATTGGGCCGCTAACTAAAGCCATGATTCATGGTGGAAGTTTCAGTTTTGGACAAATATCCTCAAATCTCTAATGAGAAAAGAATTAATTGTTGTCAAATGCTTAAAGCATTAAAAGAGGAGTCCATTATCTGTTGTCTATGTTGTCCCGGTATGGATGTCTAAGTTGAGAATAATCAAAAGCGAGAAATCCAAATGCGAGCTTTCTCCTTAGACCTTTGTACAGGCGGCATAGAGGTACCCCTTCGTGAAACTTGGTTAAAGCATATGTATTGCGGTGATAATCCAGGTAGTCCAAGCTAATTAGGACAAGGTGCGGGCACTATTAGTACACTATGCATGAGGCTTGCAACTTATAAGATATAATTTACATGATGCATATGCTTTATTACTACCGTTGACAAAATTGTTTCATGTTTTCAAAATCAAAGCTCTAGCACAAATATAGCAATCGATGCTTTTCCTCTATGAGGACCATTCTTTTACTTTCAATGTTGAGTCAGGTCACCTATTTCTCTCCACCTCAAAAAGCAAACACTTGTGTGAACTGTGCATTGATTCCTACATACTTGCTTATTGCACTTATTATATTACTCTATGTTGACAATATCCATGAGATATACATGTTACAAGTTGAAAGCAACCGCTGAAACTTAATCTTCTTTTGTGTTGCTTCAATACCTTTACTTTGAATTATTGCTTTATGAGTTAACTCTTATGCAAGACTTATTGATGCTTGTCTTGAAGTGCTATTCATGAAAAGTCTTTGCTTTATGATTCACTTGTTTACTCATGTCATACACATTGTTTTGATCGCTGCATTCACTTCATATGCTTTACAAATAGTATGATCAAGTTTATGATGGCATGTCACTCCAGAAATTATCTTTGTTATCGTTTTACCTGCTCGGGACGAGCAGTACTAAGCTTGGGGATGCTGATACGTCTCCAACGTATCGATAATTTCTTGTGTTCCATGCCACATTATTGATGTTATCTACATGTTTTATGCACACTTTATGTCATATTCGTGCATTTTCCGGAACTAACCTATTAACAAGATGCCGAAGTGCCGATTGCTTCGTTTTCTGCTGTTTTTGGTTTCAGAAATCCTAGTAAAGAAATATTCTCGGAATTGGACGAAATAAAAGCCCGGAGGCCTATTTTCTCACGAAGCTTCCGGAAGACCGAAGACAAGACGAAGAGGGGCCACGGGGTGGCCAAACCCTAGGGCGGCGCGGCCCCACCCCCGGCCGCGCCGGCCTATGGTGTGGGCCCCCGTGCCGCCTCTCGACTTGCCCTTCCGCCTACTTAAAGCCTCCGTGACGAAACCCCCGGCACCGAGAGCCACGATACGGAAAACATTACCGAGACGCCGTCGCCGCCGATCCCATCTCGGGGGATCCTGGAGATCGCCTCCGGCACCCTGCCGGAGAGGGGAATCATCTCCCGGAGGACTCTACACCGCCATGGTCGCCTCCGGAGTGATGAGTGAGTAGTCTACCCCTGGACTATGGGTCCATAGCAGTAGCTAGATGGTTGTCTTCTCCCCATTGTGCTATCATTGTCGGACCTTGTGAGCTGCCTATCATGATCAAGATCATCTATATGTAATTCTATATGTTGCGTTTGTTGGGATCCGATGAATAGAGAATACTTGTTATGTTGATTATCAAAGTTATGCTTATGTGTTGTTTATGATCTTGCATGCTCTCCGTTATTAGTAGATGCTCTGGCCAAGTAGATGCTTTTAACTCCAAGAGGGAGTACTTAGGCTCGATAGTGGGTTCATGCCTGCATTGACACCTGGGACAGTGACAGAAAGTTCTAAGGTTGTGTTGTGCTGTTGCCACTAGGGATAAAACATTGATGCGATGGCTAAGGATGTAGTTGTTGATTACATTACGCACCATACTTAATGCAATTGTCTGTTGCTTTGCAACTTAATACTGGAGGGGTTCGGATGATAACTCGAAGGTGGACTTTTTAGGCATAGATGCAGTTGGATGGCGGTCTATGTACTTTGTCGTAATGCCCAATTAAATCTCACTATACTCATCATGATATGTATGTGCATTGTCATGCTCTCTTTATTTGTCAATTGCCCAACTGTAATTTGTTCACCCAACATGCTGTTCGTCTTATGGGAGAGACACCTCTAGTGAACTGTGGACCCCAGTCCAATTCTCTTTACTGAAATACAATCTACTGCAATACTTGTTTTTACTGTTTTCTCTGCAAACAATCATCTTCCACACAATACGGTTAATCCTTTGTTACAGCAAGCCGGTGAGATTGACAACCTCACTGTTTCGTTGGGGCAAAGTACTTTGGTTGTGTTGTGCAGGTTCCACGTTGGCGCCGGAATCTCCGGTGTTGCGCCGCACTACATCCCGCCGCCATCAACCTTCAACGTGCTTCTTGGCTCCTCCTGGTTCGATAAACCTTGGTTTCTTTCTGAGGGAAAACTTGCTGCTGTGCGCATCATACCTTCCTCTTGGGGTTGCCCAACGAACGTGTGAAATACACGCCATCACTTATATGAGAAAAAGGTTCCCCAGAGCGGCATGGATTCACTAGCATTTGAGTTCTAAACAACATTGTAAATATCTTGTCAAGTTTATTCAATTAGGGGCGAAGCCTTAATTAGGTGAAGCCATAAGCATGGAGAAAATGCACCCCTTATGGTGGGTCCCAGAGCCATTTTAATGTGCATAAAGGAATCATTAAGACATAAATTTCCCATCGTAGCAATAAGATTTAGGGTCGCCGACATAAACACCTCTAATGCAACCCATAGTGTCGGAAGACGGTTTCTTTCATTCCGACCCCTCCAACACTAATGCATTACATAAAAGTGCAGCCCTATGAGCCCATATAGGTGAAGTAATATGCAGCCGATGTTCGCATAAAACCATCATAAAACGACATAAAAGATAGAAAACTTGACCAAATACTCATTGCACATCATATAGAATCATAGCCAGATCATCCTATGCCCTCAGTAACGTGGGGAACTACTCACAAGTGGCAAACATAATATGGACCAGAGGCATAATGGTTCCACACAATCTGAATATATAATCTCCCCACCAAATAATGACAAAGTACCAATCACAAACATGCAACAACACTAATAACAGTATCCATGGTTCAATTCAACACAAACTATGAGGGGGATGACGTCGATATCGTAGATGGTGATGGTGATGATGATGGTGATGGTGGAGATGTTGATAGAGATGCCTCCTACTAAGCCAAGAATCTGCCCTCTCCCGGAGTAGGAGAGGACTTTCGCCTCCGCCGTTGCCTCAATAAATCTCGGGAAAAATATGGCTTAGGTTTTTTTGGCGAAATGGAGCGTCTGGGATAAAGGGGGGCCGAAACGATGTCCGAGGTGCGAACGGACCTAGGTGGCGCTGCTAGGAAGTTGGGTCGCGCCACCTGGTGCGTTTTGCACCTCGTGGTCTAACGTGGGCATTACCCTTCGGGTAACCAATATTGCCCTACCCTATATTTCCTAGTAGGAGGTCCATGAAGACACACGGTGGCGAGATGGGCCGCTAGGACGATGCAACGGAAGATACCTTGGAGTACAAGACACGAAAGGAACCGAACAAGGAAAGCTTAGAGATAGATCTACTGTAAACCCAGTCGTACTCGATTAGACCTCTTGAGACCTGGCCTCCTATATAAAGGCCAGGAGAGGGGCTGTCGAGGGACATAACCAATCTTAGCGATCTTAGCCAGCAGAAGCTTAAAGCTAGGTTACCCTAGCGCTTAGCCAAACTCGACGAGATCTCAGCCGAACTATTCGGCACCCCATTGTAACCCATTATCATCATAATCAAGAACAGACAGGCAGGACGTAAGGGTTTTACCTCATCGAGGGCCCCGAACCTGGGTAAATCGCTCTCCCCGCTTGTCTGTGAACCGATGTCTCGTGTCAGCTTGCAGAATTCCACCAACCCTAAGCCCCTATCGGAGGGCATTGCCGAAGAGCACCCTCGACAATTGGCGCCGTCTGTGGGGAGCCTGTCGGCACAAGATCGGTCGTCGGCAGATCCAATCATGACGCCGGCAACTCCACCTGCAACTTCACCAGCAACTTCATCAACACCATCCTCGCCGAATCTGCGAAGCCTGATTCGGTTCGGTTCCTACGAGTTCACCCCGCATAGCGATTCCTCCCGATCGAATTTCTCAGATCTACAAGGAAACATGGAGATGACCTTCGGCAGCGTCCACTACAACGTCAACGCGGAGGGAATCCTTCGACTGCTGGAATCGCCTATCTCCAGATCGACGAGTCCAAGCGTGTCATCGTCACTCGACCTTTCGGCTGGTCTGACAGGCTCGACAAGTTCGCCCGCGCCCTCGACTCCTCGTTCCGAGTCTTCCATGTCGGTAGGATCCGACGACCCCACATCTTCGGAGTTAACCTCGTACTACTGCTTGAATTGCGACACCAAGCACGGACTGGGATCGACCGACACCCCGTTCATCTGCAATGCCCAGTATTCGTTGGGAGAGGATAGTATCGATAGCATCGGAACCACCCCAAAGACGGCGCACCATCAGGTCTGTGTCGCCAATAACACAAGGCACAGAGGAAACGGAGACCATACTCCTCGCTCTAGTAGGCGAGCGAGTTTCGAAAATAGCGCTAGCAACCACGACAGTGACTACACCATCGCAGACGAGGAGTGGGCAGCCGCCAGGGCAGCAGTACTCAACAACACACCGCTCCCCGCAGGAACCTCGGTTGGGACTCTCAATGCTTATCGCTCTATACTAGAGAAAAATCGGGAGCACCTGTCAAAGGAACAAGCTTCTCTCGAGAGACGCCTATCTGCGGCAGATCGATCCAGTGAGCGGCGAAGAGGCTCACAGGCGAGCGCCTCCCGAAATACTCAAGGGGCAGGCAAGCACAGGTCGAGGCTGTCCAGGCTCTCGGAAGATGATGCCAGAGAAATCACGTCGAACCTGACCAAGTCCTTTATGACTACGGACACCGCAGGCATGCCACGACCGAAAACCGTTGCAGGAGCAACTGCCAACCTTGCTGCATACCTCATCAACCAACGCCCTGAAGGGTCCATGGCCCAAGCTCATTGAGGCGCCCTGGAAAGTCTTGCGGTACTAGGAAATAATCTAGTTCCACAAAAGGAAAAAACCACGCTGCAGGCCAGCGGCTCGAAGTATCATGCGAGAGACGCTCGGGATGAAATCACCCAGAGCAGGATCGATAAAGCGAGGCGACGACGCGCCGCTAGGAACGAGAACGACAGTGATTCTTCGGATGAGGATCAGGAGTACGACGGCGAGCTCAGGGGAGCCGACTGTTTAAGTCACAGAATCCGCGAGGCAATGCCACCCAGGAAGTTCAAGCCTACGCCTACCGACGCTGCCAAATACGATGGGCAGCAAGAGCCAAGATCTTGGATAGACGGCTACCTGCAGACTGTAATACTACATAAGGGGAACCAAATAGCAGCAATGCAGTGCTTACAGCTCTATCTCAAAGATTCAGCGCGAGCCTGGCTAAGGGGGTTGCCGAAGGGTTCCATCAAATCATGGGACGATCTAGTAGACGCCTTCGTTGCCAATTTCCAAGCAACGTACAAGAGACCCGTCGGGATTGAGGAGTTACGGAACTGCCAGCAGAAGCAGAAGGAGTCGATGCGTTCATACATCGGGAGATTCACCAAACTCCTAAATGCTGCCGAAGATGTGTCTGTCGACAGAGCAATTGACGCTTTCAGCGACGGCGTCCGGCGTGAGAGTTACATAGAGGAACTCGGGCGTAAAAAGCCTAAAACCATAACCAAGTTAATGGAAATCGCCAACAGCTAGGCTGATGGCGAGGACAACGTGCGAAGGCCACGACAGCGTAGTGACGACGAAGACGATGACCAGCCGAAGCACGATTCGGGTGGTCGAAGGGATCGCCACAAGAGAAGGAAGAACCGCAACTATGATGACAACAACCTGGTAGCCGCAGGGTACTCTGATCGGCAGGATGATCGGTATGACGACAGAAGAGACGATCGACATGACGGTAATCGGAACAACTCCGGGCACCGTGGCAATTATGAACCCCGGCAGCAGAGGGCCCCCGAACTGTCTTACGCTGAGCAGATCAACGCTCCCTATTACCTGCACTCGTATACCGATTCTAAGGATGGGAAAACGAAGTCGAGTCACCTACTCAGGGACTGTCGGCAGTTCATTGACATGCATAAACTCATCCAGCAGGGAGGCCAACAACCGCTACCACCACCACCTCCACCCCCACCGCAGCACCAAGTCCAGCAGGCTCAACCTCAT
Organism: Lolium rigidum; assembly: GCF_022539505.1. NCBI lineage: Eukaryota > Viridiplantae > Streptophyta > Magnoliopsida > Poales > Poaceae > Lolium > Lolium rigidum. Next base: position 246,664,684 of record NC_061510.1, on the reverse strand, counting down.
CAACCCAACGAGGCGTTTCCACCACCACGGGGGCAGATGAGCATGATCCATAGGACAGGTGTCTCAAGAAGAGAGATGAAGAAGCTCACCCGAGAGATTAACCTGGCAGAAAGCATCATGGCAAACATCCCGGAGTATGTCGAGTGGTCCTCTTAGAACATTACGTCCAGTCGAGCAGATCACCCGATAACCATACCAAAACCGGGACACGATGCCTTAGTAGTCGAAGCACAAATCGGGGGATTCAAGATGAGCAAAGTTTTCATGGATGGTGGAAGCGGATTAAACCTGATATTCGTCGACACAATCAAAAGTATGGGGATCACCATGAAGATGCTAGAAGAAACAGATACCTGCTTCCATGGGATTCTCCCAACTGCACCGGGCTACTCTCTTGGCAAAATTTACCTGAACGTCGTCTTTGGTAAAACCGACAATTTCAGGAAGGAGAAGATCGAGTTTGAGGTAGTGAACTGGGAGTCACAGTATCACGCCATACTCGGGAGACCAGCTTATGCCAAGTTCATGGCTGTGCCGCATTATGCATACCTCAAGCTGAAAATGCCTGGGAACAACGGGACGAACATCACAGTCTATGGAAGTTTCTCACGCTCGGACAATTGTGACCGCGACTTTCAAAGGATTGCTGCCAAGTTCGGGTCACAACGAGAAATTTCGACCCCCTGCCCAAGCTGTCGATACAAGAAATCAAGGAGGAAAAACATGTCAGGGAAACTAAGAAGAAGCCAGCTGACCTTGCTCTTGAAGCTTCGGCAGCAGAAGCGTCGGCAGCAGCAGAAGAAGCTTCGGCAGCAGCAAAAGCTTCGGCAGCGGACGGCATAGAAGGCACTGGAGACAGCAAGACGCTGGCAATCATTGCCCAGACCCCTGGTGAAGTCAACAACGCCGCGGCAACCACTAACGTGGTGAAAAAGCCAGAAGATGAGAAGAACCCCTTCCTTGCTTAAGCAATTTATTAGCATTACCTTTTTTTTCCCTTTACATAAACAGGGCCCTCCTTTTTCGCCCTCTAGTCTAGTGCTTACCTTATTAATGAGAACCTAAGTTTCGATACTTTGCTGAGCATTGCAGTACTTCAAAAACGTCTAAGCTGCTTCACCAGCACGCGGCAGAAGAACGTACTTCATAAAAAAAAGCCTCTACGAGTGCTAAAAGACACAAAGCAAACAAGGATGTTAATCCTTCCCTCAGCTATAGATGCCTCTACGAGTGCCGTAAATAGAAAGAGTGTGGAAATACATATAAACACAACCTACGTTCGATATTTTACTTATGGAAATATCAATGAACAACGGGATCATCGGCAGAACCACTACACCCGAAAGATTCGGGAGTGACTGTCGCAACATACATCGGTTGAAAGTAAAGTTGCACATACAACAGGTTTAGCAAGACCTGCAACACGAGCTGATCACTCAAACGTTTGCTGACCAACGAATACGAAAAATTCTCAAGCGGGCAATTAAGATTTGCTCCTTCAAAAATTGCCAACGGCACCACTACGGTAAAAGTACATATACATGTATCTACCGAATAAGAATTCTTGGCTCATCAATCCAAACACTTGGGTAAAACAGATCAAAACAACCTATTTACAAAAGCAACCCTAATCCACGAAGTCAACCTTGTGGAGCTTCTCTTTCTTCAGGTACCCTCGAATGCCCTTCAAGCTTGTCGATGATTATATTGGCAGGAAGCAATACCCTCGGATACAAAGTATCGAAGTCACCAACAGCGTTGGCAATAGCAAGCAGATCCACCGAAGGGTACCGTGCAAGCACAAGGGCAAGCGTCAACCTAGCCCCTGCGAAAACCTGAGCTCGTACCAAGTCCTGAATCTTCTTGGCGTTCCCAAACTCAGACATCAAAGACAGCAGCGTAGGGGGAACTTCGTTTAAAGGGAACATCGTCTTCCACACCACCCTCATAGCTTTGTAGCACTTGTCGAAGAAATGATGGACTTGCTGAACCCGATCCCGAAATTTTGCGACAAGTCGAAGCCTTCGAGTGTTCCCGCCGTAAAATCTCTTCGGATGAGGATAGTCGGGTTAAAGCATGCACTCGCTCGTGAATCCGCTTGTTCTCTTCCGCTCGGTTCAAAGCTATGACTGGCAAAGGAATCAACAAAAGATCAGACAAGGCGTTGTTGACAAAAGGACAAAGGAATCAGGAAGCTTACAGTTCAAACTCTCGGTAGCTTTATGTAGCTTAGTAAGAGCGTACCGCTCCACTTCGGCTGCAATCTCGCTCTTCTTATTGATAATAGCAGCTAAAGCATAAGTGCTGCGTAGGTCCTTTTCCATCTGAGTGATCCGATCCTTCATACGCTGGATCCGATCACCCTCAGGAAGAACACCCGAAGAGTCTTCGACAAATGAGGGCACTGGGAAAACTCGCAGGAAACAACGTTAAAAAGGATGACGGATATGGCTAAGTTGGGCATCCGAAGTAACTCCCATCGGGAGAAGTGCAAGTAGAAATATCATAACAAAGGTGTGCTAGCAACATTGCTAGCACGGAGTTTATTACAAGCATAAGTTTTGCATCAGAACAATGTTTCGTATCGGCTCAAGCATAAGTTTGTTACAAAAATCAAGGGGCTTGGGTCCGAGTCGATAAACCGGGTCCAGCCGACGACTTCCTTGACGAAACTAGCTCAAGGAGCTGGCGAGCACAAGTAAGGGCGAGACGATTTAAAGGTGCTTAAGTCAACAAACCGCCCGTCTTGCTCTTTCGGCAGCTCCTTAGTCATTTCTTCGATGTCACCCTTAAAGCCGTAACCCATCATAAGCTGGAAGGCAAGGAGGGCACCAAAGGTGCGCGAAGTACGCTTGAATACCTCGATAACCTCCTTGGTGTCAACTGCGAAGGCATCGATCAGCTGCCCTGTGGTTTTGTCCTGCTTGATCTTGGGGAAAATCATCAGGTGCATCCGCGCTGGGCACCTTTTCCTTTTTCAAGAAGCTCCCGCGTAAGCTGGTGGGAGGCGAGAGCCATCGACACACCATTTGCCGGAGAATTGTTTGGAACTTTGTCCAAGGCGGCAACAGGAATATTGGCGGCCTCTGCAAGAAAGCGAATTGGAAAAGATCATTGACAAAGGAACAAATCCATAAGAATAATAATCGACAGAGATGTATGAAAAAGCTTACCAAGTAGAGCCAAAGAAGAGTGGCGAAGGAGTTCATCCCTTTCGGCTGCTTGAGCTTCGGCAGCCAACCTTGACGCCTCCTCCTCCTTCGGCTTTTCCTTCAGCTTACCCGAGTTCCTCCTTCGGGAGTCAATTTCTTGGCGGGCCTTGGCAGCTATCTTGACTGCGCCCTCCAGCTTCGAGGAAGAGGATTCGACTTCCTTCTGCAGTCGAACCTTGTCTGCTTCGAGAGAAGTGAACTGGGAAGCGAAGGCCTCCAAAGAGGAAATAACACTTCGAAGATCCTTAAGGGAAAAAGAATGTTTTGCAAAGAATCGTTAGAAAAGGCACATTTCAGGAAATCCACGACGTATTTAAAAAGGACCTACCGAAGGAGGAGTCGTGGTGGCGGCAGGAGCATCTTTTCCCTTGGAAAGGGAAGAAGCAGTCGATGCCTGGGCCGTGGGAGCTGCCTTAGGAGCTGAAGCTTCGGACGCAGCAGCGGCCGGCGGAATAGCATCGGATCTGGCCTTCTTAGACGGAGGCTCGGCGAAACCTTCGTCACTGAGAAAAGGAAATGGTCGACAGAAGTTATAAAATAAGAAGGTGTGAAGAATAAAGGGACAAGCTATGGCTTCAGGGAAGAAAGTGCTTACATATCGAAGAGATCGTCTTCGTCGGCAAAGCCGCCGGTTGATCTCTTCACGGGCGAAGCCCTGGTCGCCTCCACAACTGCATTAACAAAGGCATCTTGATCGAGCGTCATCGCTACGCACCGATCCCTCCGTATCGCAAGCATCATCGGCCGAAGGAGGAAGGTCGGTGTGAACAGTTTCGGAATCTATCGCATCGTCACGCTCACTCTGCGGGCCTGCGTGCTCGACGGTGGGAAAATCGACGAGAACGGAGGAGCCTCTTCCCTCGAAGTATCATTTGGCGAATCATGTAAGTTTCCGAGGCTATGGGGGCCTGTTAAAAGGAAGAACAAGTAAGAATAAAAAGCAATCATATTGGCTAAAGTGAAAATAGCATAGCAAGGACATCAGAAAAAGAGTTACCTCCGGCGGCGGATGATCAGCATCAAGAGGAGTGTAAGAAGATATCAACGGGATCGAGTCTTCCTGACTAAAAGAAGTAAGGCGACGGACTTCGTCAAGCAACTCCTTTTCCGACAGTTCGGCAGCATTAATCCTGGTTTCATCCTTTGGGCCTGAATACAACCACATCGGGTGCACTCTAGCCATGGCTGGTTGGACTCGACATTTCAAGAACACCGCTGCCACCTCTGTGCCGATCATAGTTTGGCCATCGGCCTCCTTGATTCGAAGAAATTTGGCAAATAATTCATCGGCTACTACTTTTTCGTCGGGTGAGAGGATGTTCTTCCAAGAATTCTTGGGCTTAGCCTCGAGGACATCGGCAAAGCAAGGAAGTTGAGATTCGGATGACGGGGAGTCCTTAACGTAAAACCATTTCAGCCTCCACCCTTGCACGGATTCTCGCATTGGGAAATTGAAGTAATTAACCTCCGAACGGGCTACAAACCCCACTCCTCCGGTGACAAAGAATCCATTACTACTTGTTGTATCTCTTCACATAGAAGATCTTTTTCCACAGCCCGAAATGAGGTTTGATACCCAGAAACGCCTCGCAAAGGGTGATGAACACAACAACGTGGAGGATTGAGTTGGGAGTGAGTTGCCATAATTGGATTTCGTAAGTTCGCAAGAGATGGAGGAGGAATTCATGAGCAGGAAGCAAAAGACCTCGATATAGGAACGATAAGAACATCACGGTAAAGCCAGCAGGGGGATTAGGCCGAGAAATCGCACCTGGAAATATCACATTTCCCTCATTGGAGGAGATTAATCCTAGGCTTCGGGATCTCTTTTCGTCACGCTTGGTGACGGTCGACGCTACCCAATCTCCGGGCTTGGCCACCGAGCTTGGCGGCGCTGACGGCGCCGGAGTTGAGAGAGAGCGCTCGGAGCGCTTCCCTTCGGAAGAGTCGAGGAAGATTTGGCGGCGGCGCCTCCGCTAGTAGAACCGGCGGTGGCAGTAACGCTCTTCTTCTTCACCATTGTGAGATTCGGGGAAGATCGGAAAAGTAGTGGTGGCGGCGCAGCAGCGGCGAAGGGAGGAAGAAGGAGGAGAACAAAGAGATGCTACGGAAAATGCGGAAGAGGATTAGGGATTTCTTCACCCTTTGGAGATTTTAAGGGGGACTTGAGAACTGAGTGGGGCACGTGTCATTGCCTCCGATCCATTCAGTAATCTTTTTTATTGAAGGTCGCAAGAATCGAGGAGACGCCTTGGTGACTGTGCGAAAAGGGCCGGACAGAGAAAGAATAGGCCCAGCAGGTTACGCCCTGTCAGTCAGAATCGAGATATCAGTAAAGCGTCATCGATGACGTCATGAAAAATGCTAAAAGCACTCGATGAAAAAATGAAAAGTTATCGGATGAAAAATTTGAGTCTAAGCACAGACTAAGAAGCATCCACACTTAGACTCGGGGGCTACTCCCATCGGGAGCGCTGGCGCGCACCCGATAAAAAGAAGACTTGAAGAAAGGGACAGTTGTTCGAGTCTGCGCTCGGTTGCAAACACCCGTGCCCAGACTCGGGGGCTACTCCCATCGGGAGCGCTGACGCGCACCCGATAGAACTTTTTTGCACTCCAGGATCATGCCCGGGGACTTGATTCTGTGTAGGGTAACGTTGTTTTGCCATCGGCAGTTAACCAACAAAAGTTGGGCACGTTACTTATCATCCCTTGTATGAGGAAAATATATCGGATGTATACGGAGACTTACAGAAAAAACTTCGGCAGAGTAAAACATTCGAGTGGTTCAACTTGAGTCTACGCACGGATTACAAGCATCCGTACCTAGACTCGGGGGCTACTCCCATCGGGAGCGCTGACGCGCACCCGACAGAAGAAGATGATGCAGATTTAAGAAGAACAAGAACAATCAAGGAGAAGAACCTTGGGAGGAGGCATGCTTTAGTCTCTACCCGAACAACCTTCGGCTAGACACTCGGGGGCTACTGACGTGGGCATTACCCTTCGGGTAACCAATGTTGCCCTACCCTATATTTCCTAGTAGGAGGTCCATGAAGACACACGGTGGCGAGATGGGCCGCTAGGACGATGCAACGGAAGATACCTTGGAGTACAAGACACGAAAGGAACCGAACAAGGAAAGCTTAGAGATAGATCTACTGTAAACCCAGTCGTACTAGATTAGACCTCTTGAGACCTGGCCTCCTATATAAAGGCCAGGAGAGGGGCTGTCGAGGGACATAACCAATCTTAGCGATCTTAGCCAGCAGAAGCTTAAAGCTAGGTTACCCTAGCGCTTAGCCAAACTCGACGAGATCTCAGCCGAACTATTCGGCACCCCATTGTAACCCATTATCATCATAATCAAGAACGGACAGGCGGGACGTAAGGGTTTTACCTCATCGAGGGCCCCGGACCTGGGTAAATCGCTCTCCCCGCTTGTCTGTGAACCGATGTCTCGTGTCAGCTTGCAGGATTCCACCAACCCTAAGCCCCTATCGGAGGGCATTGCCGAGGAGCACCCTCGACATGGTCCTTCACGCTTGTTTCTTTCGCTCACGGCCTTCTTTCGGGTGAGAAAACTGATTAGGTAATTTTTCCTCTTATTTTTGCGATCCATAAAGTCCTAAAACAAATAAAATACGAAAAAGGAGGTTTTTTGCCTCACTGGAATTAAATAACAATGAAGGGGACTTTGTAGGAAAGTCCCAGCAATCATCTAAAATGCATAAATAACAATGTATGAAGGCAAATAACAATGAAAACTAACTCTATATGTAGCAATAATGATGATACAAAATGCACGTATCAGACAAACAAAATGAGCTTAAGTGCGACACCATGAGGTCAATGGGCTCAAATGAGTCCCAGTGGCGCGCCTACCCACATAGGGCGTGCCACCTGGCCCCTTTTCACCGTCGACTGTCTGATTCGCCTCAATCCAATGCCAACCGACTTGTTTTGACCTAAAAACCCCTATATATATGACCCCCCATGATTTCCTCGACACTACGGAGGCGGAGATCGAAAAAACATAAACAAACAGTCTATTGGCCACAACAAGAGCAAGATTGGAGAGGGAACCGCTACCGGAATCACCTCCGGTGGCCTCTCCCCTTCACCAACGCCTCCTCATCAATCTCCACGATGATATGGGAGTAGTCCACCTCCTGTACAATGGGTTTGTGGTGGTAACTTGATCCAATCTCTCTATGTATGATCATGGTTGAATTCCATATGATACGCCCTGTATGTCTATGGATATATCTATGTAATTCTTGTGGTGGATATTATGGTGTAATATGATATTTTTTTATGCATCTAAGGTTGTGTTGGAATTCTTGTCATACTTCGGAGATGCTTCTATGATACATGTTATGATTTCTATCCTTAATGCCTCGTTTATCTTGTCATGAGGTGCTAGACATCACTAAGTGTAGGTAGATTGGGAGAGATGTGATTTGTCTCACACAACACATAAATCATTGCATCCATTTCTAAAAGTGTTTACCATATAGTAGTATAGTGTATGTAGGTATTGGATGGCCAAGTGACAGATGGCATATGCATTGAGTGACACAAGACTTGTTGACTGGTACAGCTTTGAGAGAGGGAAGTGATAGTTGGTGTGATCAGTTCAATAAAGGAACTTATTCTTCTAGTTCTTTTTACAAGAAACAATTCATCTCAATACAAAATCACCTCCCTTCCAGAATGGTTTGCCAGTCCAAGTGTACGTCCAAGCACAAGTTTTTTGCATGGTTGATTATCCATGACAATATTAACACAAAGGATATGATCATTAGGAGACAGTGGAAGGTAACATATGACAATTATTATGTTTTACGCCACCAGCATGTGCTTGAGGATTGGAAGCATCTGTTCTTCACTTGTCAGTTTAGTTCGAGAGTCTGGAATTATTTACAGATTGAGTGGAGGAATTATTTAGTAGCACAAAGTTTCTCTTTTGCAAAGAAAAGTTTCAAAGGTCCTTGTTTTACTGAGGTGGTTATCTTGGCTTGTTGGAATATCTGAAAACAAAGGAACAATTGGATCTTTGAGCATAAGAGACATTCTTTCAAAGGATGAAAAGTTGGATTTATTTTGGATATCACCATGCTGAAGCATAGGGTGAAGTGTTCTACTGCTGACTCCTTGTCATCATGGATTAGTTCACTCTTGTAATTTCTTTCTTGTACATATCATGTATATAGTGTGGACTTTGCTTTTTGATCAATAAAGGGTTGCGGGGGCTTCCCCTGCAGTAGAAAAGTTTTTTTAAAAAAAATTGAGTGACACAAACAATGCGGCACCACATCCTTTATCTGGGGGTAAAAAGTGAGAAGTATGATGTGTGGTGTGACAATAACCAATGCTGGGGTGACAATAGAAACACAAAGGACCATTTCTTTCACCTATGTGTTCTTAGACATTTAGCCATCATAAGTGTTACCATTAAAACATGACTATCTTGCATTAAAACATGACTATGTTGTGTATTTTAATTATCGATAACTTGAACACCACCATAGATTGAGAGGGAGGATTGGGTGAACCCATGAACCCATGTCCATTGTTCCTATAAGAGAATACCTTTGTCTTGTCCTCTTATGTGAACAGGATTGGGACACTTTACATTATTATTTTTGTTGCACTTTATTTTCTTGTATAAAATCAACCTCGACCACTCAATTAAATTGTTTGGTGTCAACTAAAAATTGTGAAAATTTAGTTGTAGGGCATATTAGATTTTCCTTCTTGCTCATGCGGATTGATACCCCACTTCCACATTGGATTCTACTACGGTGATCCCCTGCACTTGGGGGTTATCACCGTACTATCAAGAGGGCTCTCGAGTGGATAACTCGATTGTATCGTTCGGAGAGAGCTCAAACCGTTGCATCCTTGCGTCATATTTCTTGGTTTTTTATGTGGATCTTATCCATGTGGTGTTTTAGAGCTTGTGTTTATTTCCATGACATGCTCTAGTTCATCGAAAAAGGATTCCGCGTATATCACTTGTTGTGTCGAGTTTGGCGATTTTCTCGGTTTCTCTTAATGAGAGGTTGCACCTCCAAAATTCATATAAAATCATTCCGCACTTGTTTCCATATTTTTGTTGGGGTAGCTCATGTCGTCCTATTTCCAACAAAATTGGTTTCCTGTTGATCGGAGTTTCCGAACGCTAGATATTGCGGTTTTAAGTTTGCATTTGGTTTAAAAGAAAAGAAAAGAAAAAGTTGGGCCGGTGCCACCGCCACCGGTACCGCCACTTGCTCCCTCACAGAACCCCTGACGTGCTTTGGTCCGAAGACCGGTAGCCGGTACCGCACCGGTTGTACCGGCATGCCTAGACCGGCGGTACCGGCCCTCATCCACGCGCAACACTTCCCGCAACAGGCCCGCATTCGCTCCAGACCGCCGTCACGCGCGCCTCCCACTCGCTCGACCTGCGCCGCATGCGCTCGAATGCGCGCATGCTCGTGTGCGCGCCCCAGTGCATGCATGCCCGCTCACCTCTTCGCTGCTTCTGCTACTTGCTGCGCACAAGCGGTAGTAACGCCCTTAAATGGCCGGTACTAGCGGCCCAAATCGAACTAGCCCAACGGGCAGAAAAACTGGGACCCCTTTTAAGGCTTTCTTCCTCCTTCCGTTTTGCCATTCCTTCTTCCTCTCTCTCAAGCTCCTCCCCACCATTGATGTTAACCTTTTTGAGCTTGATATCTTTCTCCCCATCCAATGATTCGTGCATCTATTTGAGAGAAAGATTGAGGAGATCAAGATCCACACTTTTACCAAACCAAATCATCTCTTTGTGAGTAAATCTTTGGGATCTAGATCTTGGAGAATTTGGTGTTCTCCTTTTTGTTCTTCCTCTCCTATTTTCCCAATAGCTTTTGTAGCTTTGTTGGAATTTGAGAGAGAAGGATTTGAGCATCTTTGTTGTGTTCTTGCTAATGCATTTGGTGCATCGTTTTGACCTCTCTGCGTCACCTCAGTTATTCCTATACCCGAGCTCTTTACTTATGCACTTTACTTTGTGATAGCCTTCGTGCTTGAAGTTATATATATTCCTATCACATACTTGGTTGTCTTGCTTAGGATAAGTTGTTGGTGCACATAGGTGAACCCTAGTTATATAAGTTTCGTGCTTAGCAAATTAAATGCTAGTTTTATTCCACATTTGTTAAGCCATAATCATAAAAAAAATTAAACCGCCTATTCACCCCCCTCTAGGCGGCATCCGTGTCCTTTCAGTTTCTTCTACCCACATTCATGGAGTTGGATGTTATTCTACATCATATTAGAGGGGGTATATTTTTTGTTGGCTCTACCTAGTGGATCTAAGTTGCAGGAGTTTGATTAGGATTCTACCCTTCTCATGGCGGCAGACGGGATCAATGGAGAAGAAAATAGGGATGGGGACGAAGGGAAAGGTAGGATATTACTTGGTCGGAGAGTTGATCTGGCTGCCCCACGTCCAGCTTTTTTTTGTGCTCGCGCGCGTCACTGGTTCACGCGCGAAGGCGTCCTTGATTCCCACGCAACGGAACGGTGCTCCCAATGCCTTTCTATTTTCAGAACTAACAGATGGCCGGAAAAGGAACTTATTCCTTTAAATATCCAACCTTGCATGATTTTTGTTTCTACTTGGAACGAATTTCTTATGTTTATTGCCAAAAAACCAAAATATTAGAAAAATGTCTCTAGACAACAAGAAAAATGGCTCAAATAGTGTCTCTAGGCATTTTATGGAGTGGCTCAACCAATTGCCTCTATAATATTATGTAGTCTTTTGTTGTAGTGTGAGTTACAACATAGGTTGCAAATGCCCAGGATCATTAGATTGCTTCACGATTCATGCTAATAATGAGTTGTAACATGAGTTGCAACTAAGGTCCGATGACATCACCTAATTGAGAACTAACTTAGAATCACGCTCTATTTTATCAATTCGCTCTTTTTCTAGAATTTGCTATGCAATGGCAATATGCACGTGCACGGTGCAATTGCATGTTGTACAAAGTGCTGGAGAGATTTTATGTGGAGATCGGTGTTGTGGAGAAGTGTCAAGGTGCATCAACGAGGCGTGCACGCTTAGGCCCTACTTAGCACTAGAGTATATGTGGAGATTGGTCTGGATAATTCCCTAAGGGATTGGAACCAATCCCTACCTTCATCAAATCCCCTCAAATCCCCATAAAACTCTAATCCTCGATCTATTAGGTAGGGGTAGTGTATTGAAGGTTAGAGATAATACACTAGAATTTAGAAAAAGTGGTATTTAACTAGGCTAAAGTGGTAATTTAACTATACTAATACCCTAGAACCAAACATTGTTTTAGGAACAAGTGGCGATTTGTGATTTGTGATTTGTGATTTGGTAAGGATTATTTCCACTAATCTATACTTCTTATAAAACAAAATCCTACTAACTACAATTAATGTTAATCTACCTCTACATCCAAGTCATCCACATCATCTATTCCATTAGCCAATCAACTATCTATTTCATCCCCACTAATATTTATTATTGATGTATCCTTGCATGCAAGCTATTCATGTCATCTTTGTTTCATTCAATTATCCATACAACTAATTTATAGTCATCAAATCTATATCTATACCTAATAATAAAGAAAATAAGGTTTCCGTGGTTCGGTCCGTTCTAATTTTTTCGTCCGTCGGTATACGTCCGAACGCACCAATCTCTCGTTTCAGGGTAGGAATCGAACGAACCAACTCTGGCGAACCAATCGATTTTTTCGTACGTCTTACACGTATGGGGTTTCTTCGGGTCTCCCTCCGAAAGAGTCCATGTCGACATGCACTCGGTGGACCTGAGCGCTCATATATACACATCCTAATCGAGGGTAAAAATCAATCGGATCCGATCAAGAAGAAACTCGTGGGCGCGTACTCTGGCCTGGCCCAATTTCGTTGCTCCGCGCCGCCCACCGCCCGCTCGATCCGTGCAATCGGCAACGCCACCTGCTGAGGGAAACTGGATACCGGAGACTACCTAACGCTCCATTGAATTTCTCACGCGATGAGTCTTTAGCAACAAAGCGCTGGCTACCATCGCCATGCGAACCAGCAATCCGAACACCGCCGTGTGCGACACTGCGACCTGCCGGCGGCAGGGATGGGGGGCTGGAGGCCCTGGATGTCAACGGATTCGCCTGCCAAGGCATGGACACGTTGGCTGTCGACGCCTGTGGCCGCCGCCTCACTCTGCACCAGGCCCCGTCCTCCTTCATGACTGCATCTGGGGTGATCGACGTAGGGGTCTGGGACAACACCGTGGTCCGGGGAGACGCGTCATGGAGCACGGTGCCAGGTGAGCCGTGGACATAATCGAATACTTGCTGTGGTTGGAGCCCGCGCTGGCTTCCCAAACCACAAGCACAAGCTCTCAATTTTTTTTATGAACTGAGCACAAGCTCAATTGGCAAGGAGCTTTGCGTTCCTGCTGTGCTACGCAGGTGGTGAACCACCCTCAGGTGAACGCTTCAATGAAACCTCGATTGAAGGCTAGCTTAGCTGTGTGCAAAAAATTCTACCTAGACAGACGTGAGCCTTCTCCATCATGCTCGACGCCCCTTTCGTCCTCGTGCTGCTGGTAGCGGAAGGCGCGCGCTATCGCCGGAGCGCGCCCGGAAGACCTGACAGTGCAACGGCGAAGCCCACGCGGACTGCAAAGATACACCTGCGACTCCTCGAGACTGTGTGATCGGCGAGTCGTGCAAGGTTCCCTGTCAGATGGAGGTGCTTCCTTCTATGATGCATGTCCGTGGCGAGGCCTACGCTAGCGATACCTCCGTTTCCACTTCGGTTGGGGACTTTTGGTCGCCATGTACAATAGTTGGAGGCTCGCATCTTGGGTGGTTTGCCTGCCAATCTACCTGACGATGTGAAACGGCTACCATCATCAATCACCAAGAGCCAGTGCAGGTACTTGTGGAGTTTTGTGCTGCAAGTGTCGAGCCTGCACTGGCAGAAAAAGAGGAGTGCCTTTAAGTGCTCACCCTGATTTGCATTTTTCAGCTAAACGTGCTACACCCATTAGCAATCAACGCCAATGTGGTTGTGAGATTGATGCTATTGAGATGAGGTGACGCTCAAAGCTAATGTGCAGACTCGGCTGTTCCCGGATATTTATAAATCTTATTTCAGTATTACATAAACCCTCGTCTCCATAAAAAAGCTGCTCAAATTTGTCTCGATGTAGAACGAAATTCATACATTGCACCTTATATTCTTCGAGAAGATGATATTTCATAATAAATACTTTTTGATATCAGATTAACAAATCGTCAAACAGATTGCATTGGAGCATTATTTCTTTCATATGATGTAATCTTCTATAATATATCTTTCAGGCATATGCCAAAATATGGTGCTGAGGATCAATTGGTCATTGCTTATTCAAAAACAATTTCGATATATTGCAAAGATTTTATAGAATTGGAAACTAGGTTATTATTTTTGAAGTTCTAATTCTTGAGTATCAACATTTAGTTTATGTGAGTATACTAGCCAAGTATCAAGAAGAATTTGAATTACACGGGTTGCTTGTCTTTCGGGAAAAATTTAGGTCACACCAACTTATTTTAAAAAGCTCTTTAATCCCGTTGCAACCTCGCACGGGCATGTTTCCTAGTATATATAAAAATAATTAAAATTGAATTTAGCATCTCGACTGTTTTGACCAGTTGAATCTTGCATACTTCTATAGACAATTTATATTTTATTTGTATTATACCATTTCATTTATACAATACAATTTAAAAAAAATCCGCAGCAACGCGCGAGGTATCCTTCTAATTTCCACCAAATCTCTAGTTCCAGATAAGGGCTTACTAGTTTACCTGAAGTGGCAGCATATATGTTGCCATGTTCCATGTAGTTCTTGTTGGTTTTGCCAAATGTATGTACCCGAATTTATATACCTACCTAACATGGCGGTGTTTTATTTCGGAAAAACTGCGTAAACGTTTTTAGCTGTAAATTATGAAACGACGAACAAACAGTCGTCAGCATATTTCGAGCTATCGTCTTTAAAACGCACCATAGCTAGCTTCTCAGGTGCACATCACACGGCGCCAGAGCTAGGCAGTACTGGTAGAGTGCACTATGCCGTTGGCTCCGATGACTCCTGCGCGCCTACGCGACCTAAAGGCCTTCGATGACACCAACGCCGGCGTGAAAGGCCTCGTCGACGCAGGTGCCACCGCTTTGCCGTCCTTCTTCCACCACCCACCGGAAAACCTCCCCAAGCCTGTCGACACTGCACGTCAGGCCGGTGGCAACTTCACCATCCCGGTCATCGACCTCGCTGGCGCAACGACAACAGATCAGACCCGTCGAGCCAAGGTGGTCGGCGAGGTGCTGGCGGCCGCGAAGAAGGTAGGCTTCTTCCAGGTGGTGAACCACGGCGTGCCGGAGGCAGCCATGTCGGGCATGCTCGCGGCGGTGCGGGGCTTCCACGAGGAGCCGGTGGAGGTGAAGCGCGCCTACTACACGAGGGACTACGCGAGGAACGTGCGGTACCACTGCAACATGGACCTGTTCCGGGCGCCGGCGGCCAAGTGGCGCGACACCGTGTACATGGACATGGCGCCGAACGAGCCGGCGCCGGAGGAGACGCCCGCGGCGCTGAGAGGCATCGCGGCGGAGTACACTCGGCAGGTCAAGCGGCTGGGCAGCACGCTGCTGGAGCTGCTGTCGGAGGCCCTGGGCGTGCGCAGCGGATACCTGGAGCAGGAGGCCGGCTGCCTGGACGGGATCGTCGTCGGGGCCCACTACTACCCGGCCTGCCCGGAGCCGCACCTCACCATGGGCGCCACCACGCACTCCGACCACAGCTTCATCACGGTGCTCCTCCAGGACGCCGTCGGCTCCGGCGCCCTCCAGGTGCTCATCCAAGACAGCGACGTGGAGGAGGAGGAAGGGAGATGGATAGACGTGCACGCTATGCCCGGCGCATTCGTGGTGAACATCGGCGACTTCCTGCAGCTCATCTCCAACGGCAGGTTCAAGAGCGTCCAGCACCGCGTGGTGTCCAAGAAGGAGGGGCCCCGGGTGTCCGTGGCATGCTTCTTCCAGACGTGCGGCGAGGCCGCGGCGACGAGGGTGTGCTCCCCGATCGTCTCCAACGACGACGACGGGACGCCTCCGCTGTACAGAAGCGCCACCGTGGAAGAGTTGCTCATCAGCTTCAGGGAAAAGAACGGTCGATCTGCACTCGACCGCTTTAGGCTCTGATCATCAATTACGTGACGATCACTGTCCGCTAGCTAGTACGTAGTTGCTCTGCCAACTGTCCGAAGTAAGTGTGCGTACGTACGTATCTATATATGCCAGTGTGTGTGTGTGCCATCCAGCTGCAATAAGCTAGCTAGCGGACATTGATCGTGATACCTCTTAACTTGGAGTTTTATACATACAGGGTCTGCCCGGTTAGAGCGTGCCCGACGCAAATCGGTATCTGCGAACGTCCGTTTGCGTGCGGCGGACGCGAGAAAGAATATTTTTTGTTCGCGCGTCCGTTTACGTCTGGGGTGCCTCCAGCGGCCTAATGTATTTCCGCGTCGGCATGAATTATAAGTTTGAAAACAATAAAAAAAAGAGTTTCAACAGCCATTCCATATGAGAGCATGCGAATAGCTGCGGAGCATTTTTGGTAGGAGGTGAAGCCTAGCGCACCTGTTGCATCTGGCCTGCATTGGAAATAGGGGTTGTAGTGTCTGACGCCTCGGAAAATGACCATAAACAGCTCCCTTGACATCATGTACCGGCGCCAGAACATTTTTTCCTTGAACACCGGATCGGTGAGGTGGAAGTAGTCCTTGTGGAGCCGGAGCTGCCCTTCCACTCTGTTGCGCGGCAGGTTTTTTGAGTGGCCCTTGACAGAGCCCCGATGCACCGGCCCCTGGTTTGAATTGAACTCGTGGATCATGGAGGACGCAGTAGTTGCCAATGTATGCGTCGACTGATCGGACTCCTCGTCGGAAGATGAGTCAACGACCTCCGCGCGGAATTTCTCCAGCATTTGCCACATGTCCATCTGCGTGGGTACGAACTGTGGATCAATGGCCGCGCACAATAGCGCCGAAAACAGGAGAAGACACCTACCGGCGCAATTGACCGAACAGATCGTGGGCGGCGCGGAAGGGCGGCACAACTGGCAACGTTTGGCCCAAAACAGCCGGCAGATACGCGCCGGAGCTAACCCCGAGTACCATCCTGCTCTCCCACGCGGTGAGGACCGAGCCAACGGCGAGTACTGCGGCGCTGCGGCGGGACAGCGGCGGGTGGGGTTGGGGTGGTGACGTCGCACTAGGGCAGCAAAGAAGGGAAAAAGAAGCAAATCGAAGCGGTCGATTTCGCTGTCCCTGACTTGTGGGACCGGTAAGAAAAGGAGGATGCTTGGCGCGACCGCGGAGCGTCCGCGGAGACGCAAACCTGACGCATATTTGAGCCTGGTTTGCGTCGCCGCGGACGGTCCGGTCACTCTGCGTCGCTCCATTGGAGCTGACGCATTTTCGGTCACGGTACCTCGCCCGGTTGGAGATGCCCTTAGCCGTAACATTTAATGTGGTCTCAAATAGAAAAATATCGTGATTAGAGATAGAGTTAGAGTTGAGTTGAGTTTGGAATGGAGCGTACATCGTCGGTATCTCGTGCCTCTCCCTCGTATATTCTCTCCTGTAACTACTATATAAGGAAACACGTAAACTGCAGGGGCTTTGGGTATCAGAGTAAAAACCCTCTATGGCTTTGGGTATCAGAGTAAAAATCCTCTATGCCTGATCGTTTACATGGTATCAATGGTATCAGGATGGCTCTTCCGCCAACAAAATTGATCGCCCCAAAACCCTAACCATCCCCACCGCCACTCCTCCTATATCCGATCTCATGGGCGTCGCTCTTTGGTGCTCTGCTTATCCACCTTGGTCAGCCACCGTCCGACAAGTTGACGTGGCGTGCCTAGGTTCTACCCCCAATCCGTGGAGCTCGCCTCTTCGGGCTACTGGATGGTACCGACTCTGCTCCACCAGAGATGCTGGTTCTCGTGCCAGCTACAAAGTAACAACAATCAAAATTAGTACCTAATCCAACCTATGGTTCTTGGATCTCCCGAGACCAGATAGTGCTTGGATCGATATCTCCTTCAGTCGATCGGCCCGGAGGTACTTCCTCATGTGCAACGGATTGAGACCTCCGCCGGTGTCAGGCAGGCGGTTGAGGAGATATTCGCCTCTCAGTGTGAGACCAAGGTCACGAACCGTCGGATCCAACTGGCGAACACCAAGAAGTTGTAGATGTCAACCATCGCCTTCCTCACCAAGATGCAAAGCATTGTTGATGATTTGGCCGCCAGTGAGACCATCACCGCCAAGGAACATGTCTCCTTCATCCTCGCTGGCCTCGTGGCTCGCTATAATTCTCTCATTGCTGCCCTTGGAGTCGTCCCTACGCCTCCCTCGCTGGCCTCCCTGTACGCACAACTTCAGGCGTATGATCAACGCCAGGAGAAGATCGGCAACAGCTGTGAGATGGTCTTCGAGACTTCTGCAAATGCTGCCCAGCGCCACGGATGTGGGCGTTACATCAGCTACAACAACCGGTCGCGCGATGACCGTGGAGATTTCTCTGATCACTGTCATGCACGACACGATGATCAAAATCATGAACGTCGTGACGACCGTCAGCCTCACCAAGGACGTGGCCATGGAAGGCGTCGCACCACACCTTGGGTCGACATGACCTGTCAAATATGCAACAATGAAGGTATCCTGCCAGAGATTGCTGGTGGAGATTTCAAGATGATGACAATGACACTCATGCCAAGGAGGTCCATGTTGCCCCATATGGTGTTGACTTTAACTGGTATCAGGATAGTGGTACCACGCATCACATTACTGGGAAACTCAACAACTTGACTGTTGTGACAAGTACCGCGGCAACGACAGGGTCAAAACTGCAGGTGGTCATTGTATGGTTAGTTCACATATTGGTCATTCAGTTGTTCGTACCCCTGCGCAAAATTTACATCTTAACAATATCTTACATGTCCCACATGCATCCAAAAACTTGATCCATGTCCACCAGTTTACCTATGATAATCGTTTGTTTGTTGAATTTCATACTTTCTTCTTTTTTATTAAGGATCAGGTCACGAGAAGAGTAATTTGTAGAGGGCATTGTGTTTGGGGGCTTTATCCACTCATATCTTTCGTTGATATCATTGTCCCAGTCTCCCAAGCATACACGTTTTGCCGCCAAGCCCTCACAAGCAAGGTAGCATAGTTATCTAGGTATTCAGCCATTGTTAGATAAACTGTTAGCAAAAATAAACTTCTTTTCATTAAATATTCCAGTTTAGATTCCGTTTGTGATTCGTGCCAGCAAGTTAAGAGTCATCAGCTCCCATATCCTATCTCTACAATTGTTTCCACTGCCACTCTCTATGGGTCTGGCCGGTTAGTCGTAACATTTAATACGGTCTCAAACAGAGAAATGCAGTGATTTGTAGTAACTCATACTCTACCTTTATTTATAAGTAAATATCAGGACGGGAAGGATATGAACTCGGGTGCACGTGCACCCTATTATGAAAAATTCTAAAAAAAATGCTATTTCAAAGTTTTAGAAAATTTTGAAAAAATGCAAGCATGTATATCCAATGTTGATATTTATTTGTGCATATTTTGTCATAAAACGATCATGTATGACCTACACACAAATGTGAAAATAGGTTTTTTTATTACCGTGAACAGTACACAACCAATCATTAGAGTGTCATTTGGACATTTTGTCATTTTTTATGTATTTTTCTGTAAAAAACTTACACAAGTAAGTATCGACAGAATATATACATGAAAAAAATTATTTCAAATTTTTTGAGATTTTCAAATAGCATGTCCAAGGTGTCTTCAGTTATTTAATGTATATGATCTTTGTTAAATCTTTATTAATAAAATAATAATATTAAGTCGTATGCAACTATCCATGCAGAACTTGAGGCATAGCCTTCATTTAAAAAAGATATCCAAGATGCACATGTATAAGATAAATAACATTTTATACTAAATGACAGAGGGAGTAACTAATACTTCCTCCTGCCCAACTTAAAATGCATAGTATTGGTTTTGGTCAAAGCCAAATTTTATGAAATTTAACTAACTATATATGAAGATATATTAAGTTCAAATGCATATACTATGATAATATTTTTTACGAAGGTTCTAATATCAACGGAGCGTACACATCCGTATTTCCTCCCACTCCCCGATGTATTCTCTCTTGTAATATAAGGAAACACGTAAATAGGGCTTCAGTATCTGTATCTGAGTAGAAACCCTCCCTACCTGATCGTTTACATGGTATCAATGGTATCAAACCGGCTCTTCCGCCAGCAAAACTGGTCGCCCCAAAACCCTAACCATCCCCACCGCCATCCCTGCTGACCTTCATCCGATCTCATGGCGTTGCCCCCTGGTGCTCCGCTCATCCACCTTGGTCAGCCACCGTCCGACAAGTTGACGCGCGCCAATTATTCTGGGCGACATGATCAGGTTCTTCCCCCAATCCGTGGAGCTCGCATTTTCGGGGTACTAGATGACACCGACCTGCTCCACCGAAGATGCTAGTTCTCGAGCCAGCAAAAAAAGAAAAACAACCAAATTTAGTACCTGATCCAGTCTATGATTCATGGATCTCCCGGACCAGATAATGCATGGATATCTCATTCAGTCGATCGGACCGAAGGTATTTCCTCATGTGCAACGGATCGAGACCGCCGCCGGTGTCTGGCAAGCTGTTGAGGAGATATTCGCCTCCTAGTGACATACCAAGGTCACAAAGGATCCAGCTGGCGAACACGAAGAAGTTGTAGATGTCAACTGCCGCCTTCCTCACCAAGATGCACATCATTGTTGACGAGTTGGTCGCCATCGATACCATCACCGCCAAGGAACATGTCTCATTCATCCTCGCTGGTCTTGGGGCACCCTATAATTATCTCGTTGCCTCCCTTGCAGTCGTCCCTACACCTCCCTCACGGGTCTCCCTGTACGCACATCTTCAGGCGTATGATCAACACAAGGAGATGCTCGGCAACGGCTCTGAGATGGTCCTCGAGACTTCTGCAAATGTTGCCCAACTTCAAGGATGCGAGTGCTACAACAGCTACAACAACCGGTCGCACGACAACCGTGGAGATTTCTCTGATTGCCGTGATGCACGGCGCGATGACCGATGTGATGAACGTTGTGACGACCGTCAGCTTCGCCAAGGATGTGGAGGAGGATGAGCTCTCCCCGGAGGGGGCGTGGACGTGGTTCTGGCTGTGGAAGGCGTTGCACCACACCATGGGTCGACGTGACCTGTCAAATATGCAACAAAGAAGGTGTTATCACCAGAATTTGACTGGATCAGAGGTGGGCCGCGATTGAAGATGGACTTGAAGAATATGCATGGAAGAGAGACATGAATCTGCCTTATATGCAAAGTTTGGGCTAGTTTGCCCGTGTATCTGTAACATAGTAGGATACGTGTCGATTAGACAGAGTTCGGGCCCGTGCCCGGTTGGGATTATTCCCACGTTAGAAAGTCTACGGACTATAAATATGTATCTAGGGTTTATGAAATAAACAACAATCACGTTCACCACAAACCAATCTCGGCGCATCGCCAACTCCCCGTCTCGAGGGTTTCTTCCGGGTAAGCACCATGCTGCCTAGATCGCATCTTGCGATCTAGGCAGCACGCGTTTATTCGTCGTTCATGCGTTGCTCGTGCTGAAGCCTTTTGATGGCGAGCAGCGTAGTTATCATAGGTGTTTTTAGGGTTAGCATTGTTCTTCGTATCATATGCTATCGTCGTGCGACCCTTAGACATCTAGCCGCCCTTACACCTATCTTGGGTGTAAGGGCGGCACCCCGCTTGATCATTATTTAGTAGATCCGATCCGTTATGATTGCTCCTTGTTCTTCAAGGATTAGTTTAATATCTGCATCGTTAGGCCTTACAAACGGGTCGAAGGATCCAGTGGCGCGTAGAGTGTAGTTTGCTAGCCCTAGACAGGATGTTCCGAGGATCAACTTCGTGTTGGTTTTTAGGCCTTGTCTAGGGTCGGTTTACGATCACCGTGCGTGGCCGCCAGGCTCGATCACGAGTAGGATGTTCCGATTATGCGGTGAAAACCCTAAATCGTAGTAGGTCGTTTCAGCTTTGTTTTGATCAAGCAGGACCACCATCTGATCGTACACCTCGTACGCATCATGGGTGGATCGGCTCCTTGAGCCGATTCACAGGACAACCTGAGAGCCGATCGAGGCTCGTATTTAACGTTTACGTGTATGCCATGCAGGAAACTAAGCGAGGCATAATCCAACACCTTTCTGACCAGGTATAGGTCAGGTGGCACGCCCTTGCATCAGCATCGGACGTGCGTGCCGAAGGCTTTGCGGGCCGTCGCTCGGAGGGACCAGGGCCAGCCGCAGTCCTGGGAGATTCCCGGCTCTACGGTGTTGCCCGTCGCTGCCCGCCGGTGGGTTTTTGACCGCAACACATTCTGGCACGCCCGGTGGGACAATCTTCGACATCAACCGCGTCGCCATCTACATCTGAGATGGCGGAAGGCACTCCGGTCAAGTACGAGGATCTGACTGAGGAGCTCAAGAAGAAGCATGACGAGATCAAAGCAGTCCTCGAAGCCGACCTCATCGGCTCTTTTCACGAACCCGCTCACATGGCATCGGGTGGAAAGGGTTCTCACCTGAAGCGCGCTCGATGGAGTGGACCTGTCCACCCCGTCGAAGAACGCACCAGGTCGCTGCGTCGAGAGATCAACTTCGTGGTGGCTCATTCGCTGCACCGCCATTCTGAGAGCCTGGTGAACACTTTGGAGCGTGTCGCTCTGCGCGTGATCCAGGAGATCATGAGCCATCAGTATTCTCCGTCAGGACCAGCTCTGGGGACTTACCAAGGAGAGATGCCACTCCAGTCCCGTCCACCGCTGCCGTTCGCGTTGGCAGCACCAGAAGTGCCGAGTTCATCGGCATACGTCGTCTACAAGATTGGTGGTGACCCTAGTGACTACCAATTCTTACATGAGGCGCCCAAGGAGATCCCCCACGGATATACGTGCGCATACGTGCCGAGCTGCGATGACTCGGGCACTCTCGAACCAGGCTGCAACAGCGGGGACTTCGGAACAGCGAGGAGGAACGTCGGGAACAGATCTTGAGAAGCGGACGTGGCTAGCTAAGTACGCCACTCCGACGGACCTCCGGAGCTCAGCTCCTGCAGTTGGCTCGGAGCTGGAAAAGCAAGCATGGCTGGCTAAGTATGCCACCCCGGCGAATCTTCGGAGTTCGACGCCCGCGGCCATCACCGCGGATCAGATTTGTACAATTCTGAAAGACCAGTTCGGCATGATGCCGAAAAGGAGGACAATCGGCTATTCCAAGCCGTACCCCGACGAGTACGAGTTGATCCCGCTACCACCCAAATATCGGCTCCCTGATTTCACAAAGTTTAATGGATCAGATGGTTCCAGCTCCATCGAGCATGTGAGCCGATATTTGGCACAGCTGGGCACGATCTCAGCATCAGACGAGCTGCGTGTGAGGTTCTTCGCACAGTCCCTCTGTTGCGGTCAGAAACCCACCGGCGGGCAGCGACGGGCAACACCGTAGAGCCGGGAATCTCCTAGGACTGCGGCTGGCCCTGGTCCCTCCGAGCGACGGCCCGCAAAGCCTTCTGCGCACACGTCCGATGCTGTCGCAAGGGTGTGCCACCTGACCTATACCTGGTCAGGAAGGTGTTGGATGATGCCTCGCTTAGTTTTCTGCATGGCATACACGTAAACGTTAAATTCGAGCCTCGATCGGCTCTCAGGTTGTCCTGTGGATCGGCTCAAAGAGCCGATCCACCCATGATACGTACGAGGTGTACGATCGGATGGTGGTCCTGCTTGATCAAGATAAAGCTAAAATGACCTACTACGATCTGGGGTTTTCACCTCATAATCGGAACATCCTACTCGTGATTGGGCCTCGCGCTCGCGTACGGTGATCGTAAGCCGATCCTAGACAGGGCCTAAAAACCAACACGAGGTTGATCCTCGGAACGTCCTGTCTAGGGCTAGTGAACAACACCCTACACGCCGCTGGATCCTCCAACCCTTTGTAAGGCCTAACAATACAGATATTAAACTAATCCTTGCAGAACAAGGAGCAATCATAACGAATCGGATCTACTAAACAATGATCAAGCGGGGTGCCGCCCTTACACCCGTGACAGGCGTAAGGGCGGCTAGATGCCTAAGGGTTGCACGACGATAGCATATGATACGAAGAACAATGCTAACCCTAAAACACCTATGATAACTACGTTGCTCGCCATTAAAAAGGCTTCAGTACGAGCAACGCAGGGAAGACGAATAAACGTGTGCTGCCTAGATCGCAAGATGCGATCTAGGCAGCATGGTGCTTACCCGGAAGAAACCCTCGAGACGGGGAGTTGGCGATGCGCCGAGATTGGTTTGTGTTGAACGTTGGTTGTTGTTTATTTCATAAACCCTACGTACATATTTATAGTCTAGGGGACTTTCTAATTCAGGCGTGCACCTAACCGTGCACGGGTTAAACTCTAACTTCTGACCGACACGTATCCTACTATGGTACAGATACACGGGCAATTAGCCCAAACTTGGTACACAAGGCCGATTCATGTATTCCTTCTATGTATATTCTTCAAGCCTATCTCCAATCACGGCCCACCTCTGATCCGGTCAAATTCTGGTGATAACACATGCCCCCCTGGTTTTGGAAATGACATTTCCAAAATCATTACGCTTTTCTTTCGTCGGGTCATGTCGTGGCAGAGCAGAACTGCCGCAGTATCCTTCATTACGATGCCTTGCCTCTTCCACTTCTCCGCGTGGCCTGCGAAATTTTTCTGTTGGGCACAACTTCCTCGGAAACTGCTGTGGCATTGAATCTCCCTCATATCCCCTTTATTTAACCGTTCTAAACAGTTCGCTTCTTCATCCCCTTCGCATTAGCACCCAAAAAACCTTCCTGCGCCACCATGTCTTCTTCCTCCTCTTCCTCTTCCGGTCTTTCCTATGGGTCTTCCTCCTCCCGCGAGACGCCGGAGGACATACGCGCACCAGAAGAATGGGACCAGGAAGACCACGCCTCCTCCATCTGGTCCGAGGACGACCAGTCCTTGACCAGCGGGGATGAAGATCTCCAGTTCCTCGCCGATGGGGAACTGGAATCGGAAAGCGAGGATGACCTGTTCCCCTGGGACGGCTGCCCCTCCTCTGAAGAAGAGGAGGAGGAAGACGACGACAACTCCCTCGAGGGCTACCCGCCAGCGAAACGCCTCCGCATGTGGTGGGACGACGACGACATCGATGATGAAGAGGAGGATGAAGCTCCCGTAGAGGGCTACGGGAGCAGCGACGAGGAGCCCATCGGCAGTAGTGCCGATGAGAGCTCCGAGGACGACGACGAGGGCAGTGACGGCCCGTAGACAGGATCTACTAGTGTAGGTCTAGTAGTAGCAGTTTGGTCAACAAACCCTTCTTTTGTTCTTCCTCCCTTGAGCAATCGGCTCTTTCTTTGTCAGAAATCTTGTTTATCAATGAAGAATTTCTCCAATTTGATTTTGCCGATTCCTTTTTATGCTAATTTAGCCGATTTCCCCTCATACTGATTCTGCCGATCATCACTTAGCCAATGCTCAATGAGCCGATGGCAACGCATCGGTCTCTCATAATCCGTCCTTCATTTCTTCGACCACGGGGTGATCGCGAACTTGGTCAAAGCTCAATAAGCCGATGTCAGCGCATCAAGCCCTCATGTCTCCAACTGATGCCCTTGAGTTCTGGTGGACAATGTGGAAGACCAACGCCTTTAAGAGAGCCCCAGAACCGCTGCTGAGACGACTTGATGCTGAAGCCGATACTTCTGCAGTACAGATATCACCTACTCTGTTCCTTTACAGCAACCAGATAGCCCAGAGCCAATTCTCTATCGGTGATGATGGATCCCTCTTTGGGAAGAACTCGTCGCCTTTGAGAGGAATTGCGTTGCGGGACCAGCCGATGACTCTCCAATCGGCTTCCAAAAACAGAGCATCCACCAGACCAGCTGCCCCCCGAGCCTCAGTCGAGGTGAAAACAGTGATGAGGACACGTAATTCAGACAAACGGACCTGGGCTCGATCATGTCTGAGAGAGCTACCATGCAGAGCCAGCCAGAGCCGATCACTTTTCTTCCGTTGAAAGCCGATATTGCAGATAATCACCAACGGCTTAACTCCTCTGACAGCATTGCCTTGTGCCCTGAACACGCAGCGGGTAGCTCCTGCGTCATTGTGCTAGAGTCGATGGCTATGCATCGGCTTTGTTCCTTGCATATCATGCGAAAAAAAAAATTTACGGGCCGATTTTTCTATCGGCCCCCAATATCTCACTGCACATATATCGCACATGTTTATCTGATTAGGTGCCCCCCCGAGCCGATTCTGCCAGGTGACTGCTGATATCGGCTGCGTGGTTAGCCAAGGCACTAAAATGTGAACGTCGGCACTGTTAGGAACAATGTGGATTTCTTTCAGTGCATCAGCCGACGCAAACCCATTGCCTATTAGATCGACGTTGAACTCAGGCAGAATGAATGGTGAGGATAATTTTGGCCGATTGCTGGAATCGGCCTCAATGTTGCTTGCTCGATGAAGGTTTTGCAATGTTCCTCCATAGATCCTTGGGGCCGATCACCTGGATCGGCATCGCCACGTTTGTCCATCGATGTTGTTTTTGTTACACGGTCAGGCCGGTGGATAAAACCAGCCTAACCCCGTCCTTTGTCACGTCGATGCTTTCTCGTGGCTTCTCAAAGATGACCGGCCGTGGGCCGCAGTCAAGTTGTGCCACAGGTGCTTCGTCTAATCCCGGAGCGCTAAACTCCGTTGGAAGGATGAAGACCATGTTTGTGCCGGCCGATGTCTCATCATCGGCTTTCTTTTGTCCGGGCGCCACTCTTTCCTTTGTGGCCGACCTTCTTCGTCCAGGGTTCGCTGAATTTTAGCGGCCGGATCAGGCCGCGCCTTCCTCAACGTGTGCAGGTATAACCTTTCAGCCTTCCTCCAACCCACGTAGACGCCGAACCCTTCGTTTTTGGGAACGGCCGAGCCCATCGGGGCACCACCTTGGGCGATGATACTTGTCTTCTTCTTCATCATCGTCCTCTAGTTCCTCGAGATCTTCCACCCGAGCGGACTCGGCATGCTTGTTCCGAGGCGGGAGAGGCCCTAGACGTTTGAACACGGACACGTTAGCTGCATCCTTCTTCTTTTGTTTACATTCCAGGCGGTTGCCGATTGTAGGCAATCGGCTCATTCCTGAATCCCAGCGGTGTCCGAAGAAGGGCAGTCCCGAGTGCCTATCCTCGTCGTCGTGCTCTCTCGACTTTTCCTTGGCGTGGCGCTCATATCGCTCCTCGTCGCGATCATGCCGACGACGTCTCCTGTCGTCCCTAGCCAGACGATCTTTTTCATCATCGTCGTTGTATCGCCGGCGTTGGTCGTATTGACCCACATACTTTTTGAGGAGGTGATCAGAGAGAGGTCGCTGATATCTTACGTTCCTCACTTCTCCCTCTGTGATGTAGCGCTTGCCGTCGTGGCGGAGCCGATCGCGTGGAGCGGCTTCCTCTGTGTCCTTGCTATGAGAGCAGCTGCCCTCATCTCCGTCCTTACCAGAGTGGTGCCCAGGTCCTACCATGTTGATATTGCACGAGAGATCTGGCTGGCACCCTCCACGGTAAGTATACTCCACCATGTTAACGGCGGGGAAGGGGTGTGTGTCGACCTTCATGGCGTACTGGCTGAAAATTAGCCGCCCTTGCTCTATCGCCATTTGGACCTGTTGACGCCACACCCTGCGGTCGTTGGTGGCGTGGGTGAACGTGTTATGCCATTTGCAGTATGGCTTTCCGTTCAGCTCTTGCACCGTGGGGATCTTGTGGCCTTCGGGTAACTTTAGCTACTTCTCCTTGAGTAAGAGGTCGAAAATCTGCTCAGCTTTGGTCACATCAAAGTCAAACCCTTTTGGAGGACCTTGTGGCTTAACCCACTTACAGGACACGGGGCTTGCCCCCCGAGTCCATTCAGCCACTGCTACCTCTTGATCTCCCGCAGCACCTTCATCTTCATCTGCCTCAACCAGGACCACCGCGCGCTTGAATTTATCCCGGTAAACATCCGGGTGGCGCTGTTCATATGCCGACAGCCTTCGCACCATGTGCGCCGGTGAAGGGTAGTCCGCTTGGGAGGGCACGTCCTTGATCGATGATGAGAGACCCACCACCGCCAACTCGATCGCTTCTTTTTCACTTGCATGAACCGAATAGCATCGGTTCCTAACGGTCCCGAAGCGCCGGACGTATTCCGCCACCGTTTCCCGCGCTTCGTCGTACTTGTGCTAGATCGGCAATGCCAGCCTCGGAAGCCTGTGAGTGATACTGCATGTGGAACTGCTCTTCCAACTGCTTCCAAGTCCGGATCGAGTTTGGTGGCAGCGATGTGTACCACCCGAAAGCCGATCCTGTGAGGGACTGTGCGAAGAACCTCACACGCAACTCGTCTGATGCTGAGATCGTGCCCGGCTGTGCCAAATATCGGCTCACATGCTCGATGGAGCCGGAACCATCCGATCCACTAAACTTTGTGAAGTCGGGGAGCCGATATTTGGGTGGTAGCGGGATCAATTCGTACTCGTTGGGGTACGGCTTGGTATAGCCGATTGTCCTCCTTTTCGGCATCATGCCGAACTCGGTCTTTCGAATTGTACCAATCTGATCCGCGGTGATGGCTGAAGGCGTCGAACCCCGAAGATTCGCCGGGGTGGCATACTTAGCCAGCCATGCTTGCTTTTCCAGCTCTGAGCCAACTGCAGGAGCTGAGCTCTGGAGGTTTGTCGGAGTGGCGTACTTAGCTAGCCACGTCTGCTTCTCAAGATCTGTTCCCGAAGCTCCTCCTGTTGTTCCAGAAGTCCCTGCTGTTGCAGCCTGGTTTGAGAGCGCCCAACTACTGCGAGTCCGGCACGTAGGCGCACGTGTATCCGTGCGGGATCTCCTTAGGCGCCTCATGTAAGAATTGGTAGTCACTAGGGTCACCACCAATCTTGTAGACGACGTATGCCGATGAATTCGGCACTTCTGGTGCTGCCAACGCGAACGGCAGCGGTGGACGGGACTGGAGTGGCATATCTCCTTGGTAAGTCCCCAGAGCTGGTCCTGACGGAGAATACCGATGGCTCATGATTTCCTGGATCACGCGCGAGCGACACGCTCCAAAGTGTTCACCAGGCTCTCAGAGCGGCGGTGCAGCGAATGAGCCACCATGAAGTTGATCTCCCGACGCAGCCGACCCGGTGCGTTCTTCGACGGGGAGGACAGGTCCACTCCATCGAGCGCGCTTCGGTGAGAACCCTTTCCACCCGATGCCATGGGAGCGGGTTCCGTGGAAAGAGCCGATGAGGTCGGCTTCGAGGACTGCTTTGATCTCGTCATGCTTCTTTTGAGCTCTTCGGCCAGATCCTCGTACTTGACCGGAGTGCCTTCCGCCATCTCGGATGTAGATGGCGATGCGGTGGATGTCGAAGATTGTCCCACCGGGCGTGCCAGAATGTGTTGCGGTCAGAAACCCACCGGCGGGCAGCGACGGGCAACACCGTAGAGCCGGGAATCTCCCAGGACTGCGGCTGGCCCTGGTCCCACCGAGCGACGGCCCGCAAAGCCTTCTGCGCACACGTCCGATGCTGTCGCAAGGGCGTGCCACCTGACCTATACCTGGTCAGGAAGGTGTTGGATGATGCCTCGCTTAGTTTTCTGCATGGCATACACGTAAATGTTAAATTCGAGCCTCGATCGGCTCTCGAGTTGTCTCCGTGGATCGGCTCAAAGAGCCGATCCACCCATGATACGTACGAGGTGTACGATCGGATGGTGGTCCTGCTTGATCAAGATAAAGCTAAAACGACCTACTACGATCTGGGGTTTTCACCGCATAATCGGAACATCCTACTCGTGATTGGGCCTCGCGCTCGCGTACGGTGATCGTAAGCCGATCCTAGACAGGGCCTAAAAACCAACACGAGGTTGATCCTCGGAACGTCCTGTCTAGGGCTAGCGAACGACACCCTACACGCCGCTGGATCCTCCAACCCTTTGTAAGGCCTAACAATGCAGATATTAAACTAATCCTTGCAGAACAAGGAGCAATCATAACGGATCGGATCTACTAAACAATGATCAAGCGGGATGCCGCCCTTACACCCGTGACAGGCGTAAGGGCGGCTAGATGCCTAAGGGTTGCACGACGATAGCATATGATACGAAGAACAATGCTAACCCTAAAACACCTATGATAACTACGTTGCTCGCCATCAAAAAGGCTTCAGTACGAGCAACGCGTGGAAGACGAATAAACGTGTGCTGCCTAGATCGCAAGATGCGATCTAGGCAGCATGGTGCTTACCCGGAAGAAACCCTCGAGACGGGGGAGTTGGCGATGCGCCGAGATTGGTTTGTGTTGAACGTTGGTTGTTGTTTATTTCATAAACCCTAGGTACATATTTATAGTCCATGGGACTTTCTAATTCAGGCGTGCACCTAACCGTGCACGGGTTAAACTCTAACTTCTGACCGACACGTATCCTACTATCGTACATATACACGGGCAATTAGCCCAAACTTGGTACACAAGGCCGATTCATGTATTCCTTCTATGTATATTCTTCAAGCCTATCTCCAATCACGGCCCACCTCTGATCCGGTCAAATTCGTGTGATAACACCCTCACAGGATCGGCTTTCGGGTGGTACACATCGCTGCCACCAAACTCAATCCGGACTTGGAAGCAGTTGGAAGAGCAGTTCCACGTGCAGTATCACTCAGAGGCTTCCGAGGCTGGCATTGCCGATCTAGCACAAGTACGACAAAAGCGCGGGGAAACAGTGGCAGAATATGTCCAGCGCTTCAGGACCGTTAGGAACCGATGCTATTCGGTTCATGTAATTGAAAAAGAAGCAGTCGAGTTGGCGGTGGTGGGTCTCTCATCATCGATCAAGGACGTAGCCTCCCAAGCAGACTACCCTTCACTGGCGCACATGGTGCGAAGCCGTCGGCATATGAACAAGCGCCACCCGGATGTTTACCAGGATAAATTCAAGCGTGCGGTGGTCCCGGTTGAGGCGGATGAAGATGAAGGTGCTGCGGGAGATCAAGAGGTAGCAGTGGCTGAATGGACTCTGGGGGCAAGCCCCGTGTCCTGTAAATGGGTTAAGCCACAAGGTCCTCCAAAAGGGTTCGACTTCGACGTGACCAAAGCTGAGCAGATTTTCGACCTCTTACTCAAGGAGAAACAGCTAAAGGTACCCGAAGGCCACAAGATCCCCACGGCGCAGGAGCTGAACGGAAAGCCATACTGCAAGTGGCATAACACGTTCACCCACGCCACCAACGACTGCAGGGTGTGGCGTCAGCAGATCCAAATGGCGATAGAACAAGGGCGGCTAATTTTTAGCCAGTACGCCATGAAGGTCGACACACACCCCTTCCCCGCCGTTAACATGGTGGAGTGCACTTACCACGAAGGGTGCCAGCCAGGATTCTCGTGCAATATCAACATGGTAGGGCCTGGGCACCACTCTGGTAAGGACGGAGATGAGGGCAGCTGCTCTCATAGCAAGGACACAGAGGAAGCCGCTCCACGCGATCGGCTCCGTCACGATGGCAAGCGCTACATCACAGAGGGAGAAGTGAGGAACGTAAGATATCAGCGACCTCTCTCTGATCACCTCCTCAACAAGTATGCGGGTCAATACGACCAACGCCGGCGATACAACGACGATGATGAAAAAGATCGTCTGGCTAGAGACGACAGGAGACGTCGTCGGCATGATCGCGACGAGGAGCGATATGAGCGCCACGCCAAGGAAAAGTCGAGAGAGCAAGACGACGTGAATAGGCACTGGGACTGCCCCTTCTTCAGACACTGCTGGGATTCAGGAATGAGCCGATTGCCCACAATCGGCAACTGCCCAGAATGTAAACAAAAGAAGAAGGATGCAGCTAACGTGTCCGTGTTCAAACGTCTAGGGCCTCTCCCGCCTCGGACGCTACTCCCGGCGGGCTCGTCGTCGCTGCTGTAGCGGCCGCCGGTAGGACCTTCGTTGTCCTCATCCTCCTCGTCGTCGTCGTCGTCGTCGCTGTCGAAGTCACTGAGATTCCCCGGCCAGGGGCAGTGGCGCTTGGCCGGCGGTTCGTCGGAGGAGGTGTCGTCCTCCTCCTCCTCCTCCTCCTCCTCTTCCTCCTCCTCCTCCTCGGAGAAGGTGAAGTCATTGCAGGAGAGGCGATCGTCATCGCTCTCCTCCTCCGTCTCCCCGTCGGCGAGGAAGCGGAGGTCACTTTCCTCATCGGTCGAGGACTTGTCGTCCTCCGACCAGATGGAGAAGTCGTGACTCGGCTCATCCCCGGCCTCGATGGCGCAGGCGGATGTTGGCCGCGTGGGCCTCCGCCGGGTTCCACTCCGGCGTCGGCTCGCGGGAGGAGGAGGACTCGATGGAAAGACCCGATGAGGCGGAGGAAGAAGAAGACATGGTGGCGCAGGAGGGCTTTTGGAGTGCTAGTGCGAAGAGGATGAAGAAGCAAACTGTTTGGAACGGTTAAATAAAAGGGGATATAGTGGAGATTCAATGCCACAGCAGTTTCCGAGGAAGTGGTGCCCAACAAAAGAAAAAAAAATTGTCAGGCCACGCGGAGAAGTGGAGGAGGCAAGGCATCATGATGAAGGATACTGCGGCGATTTCTGCTCTGCCACGACATGACCCGACGAAGGAAAAGCGTAATGATTTTGGAAATTTCATTTCCAAAACCAGGGGGGCATGTGTTATCACCAGAATTTGACTGGATCAGAGGTGGGCCGCGATTGAAGATGGACTTGAAGAATATGCATGGAAGAGAGACATGAATCGGCCTTATATGCAAAGTTTGGGCTAGTTTGCCCGTGTATCTGTAACATAGTAGGATACGTGTCGATTAGACAGAGTTCGGGCCCGTGCCCGGTTGGGATTATTCCCACGTTAGAAAGTCTACGGACTATAAATATGTATCTAGAGTTTATGAAATAAACAACAATCACGTTCACCACAAACCAATCTCGGCGCATCGCCAACTCCCCCGTCTCGAGGGTTTCTTCCGGGTAAGCACCATGCTGCCTAGATCGCATCTTGCGATCTAGGCAGCACGCGTTTATTCGTCGTTCATGCGTTGCTCGTGCTGAAGCCTTTTTGATGGCGAGCAGCGTAGTTATCATAGGTGTTTTTAGGGTTAGCATTGTTCTTCGTATCATATGCTATCGTCGTGCGACCCTTAGACATCTAGCCGCCCTTACACCTATCTTGGGTGTAAGGGCGGCACCCCGCTTGATCATTATTTAGTAGATCCGATCCGTTATGATTGCTCCTTGTTCTTCAAGGATTAGTTTAATATCTGCATCGTTAGGCCTTACAAACGGGTCGAAGGATCCAGTGGCGCGTAGGGTGTAGTTTGCTAGCCCTAGACAAGATGTTCCAAGGATCAACTTCGTGTTGGTTTTTAGGCCTTGTCTAGGGTCGGTTTACGATCACCGTGCGTGGCCGCCGAGCTCGATCACGAGTAGGATGTTCCGATTATGCGGTGAAAACCCTAAATCGTAGTAGGTCGTTTCAGCTTTGTTTTGATCAAGCAGGACCACCATCTGATCGTACACCTCGTACGCATCATGGGTGGATCGGCTCCTTGAGCCGATTCACAGGACAACCTGAGAGCCGATCGAGGCTCGTATTTAACGTTTACGTGTATGCCATGCAGGAAACTAAGCGAGGCATAATCCAACACCTTCCTGACCAGGTATAGGTCAGGTGGCACGCCCTTGCATCAGCATCGGACGTGCGTGCTGAAGGCTTTGCGGGCCGTCGCTCGGAGGGACCAGGGCCAGCCGCAGTCCTGGGAGATTCCCGGCTCTACGGTGTTGCCCGTCGCTGCCCGCCGGTGGGTTTTTGACCGCAACAGAAGGGCATCCTGCCAGAGATTGCTAGCGGAGATTTCAAGATGATGACAAGGAGGCCCATGTTACCCCATATGGTGTTGATACCAACTAGTATCATGATAGTGGTTCCACGCATCACATTACTGGGGAACTCGACAACTTGACTGTTCGTGACAAGTACCGCGGCAACGACAGGGTCAACACTGCATGTGGTCATGGTATGGTTATTCACATGTTCGTCATTTAGTTGTTCGTACCCCTGCGCAAAATTTCCATCTTAACAATGTCTTACATGTTCCACATACATCTAATTTTTTTATCTCTATTCACCAATTTACCTATGATAATCGTGTGGTTTTTGAATTCCATCCTTTTTTCTTTTTGATTGAGGATCGGGTCACGAGGAGAGTAATTCATAGGGGCGTTGTGTTGGGGGCCTTTATCCACTCATATCTTCGTTGATGTTGTTGTCCCAGTATCCTAAGCATGCATGTGTTTCCGCCAAACCATCACAAGCAAAATGGTATAGTTGTCTAGGTCATCCATCTTCAGCCATTGTAAGACAAATTGTTAGCAGAAATAAACTTCTTTTCATTAAATATTTGAGTTTAGAGTCCGTTTGTGATTTGTGCAACCAAGCTAAGAGTCATCAGCTCCCATATCCTATCTCTACAAGTGTTTGCACTGCCCCTCTTTGTAACGGCCCCGGGTAGTACCCCTAATAGATTTGTTTGTTTTTTTTTCTTTTGTGCATCATCATGCATCATGCATCATAGCATCCATGTCTTACAAAATAAAATTATTTTATAAACCCTAAACTATTTTCTTCTCCCTCTCATATGGTTTTATAAAACTTCCCCTTATCTTTTCTTTTAATAACACTCTAACACCAAACCTTCCTAACCAATAAAATTATTTTCAAATGTTTTCAAATTTCAAAATAAAATTTTGTGCTGCTTTGGTTTGGTTTGAAATGGTTTTCAAAATCTGGTTTTAAAACAAAGAAAGAAAAAGGTTTGAAAATCTCCCTTGGGCTCCCTCTCTCCCTAGCCCATTTTCTTCCCTCCACCTCTCTAATCCGGCGGCCCATCTTACTTCCTTCTTGACCGAGGCGGCCCAGCCCACTGAGCCCCCGTACCCCTTCGCTAGGAGAAAGATCTCCTGTCGCTTTCTTCTTCACGCACGGTGGCGTGACCACCACTGCACATGGTTGCCTCACCCACCTGCTCCCTCTCCCCTTTTGTGGTGACCCGGCATACCACTGCATGGTGTAGTATGCAAGTCTGATATAACACCAATGAAACACCGATCCACTAGTATTATATCGCTCAGAGTGGTACAACAGAAACATATGCGGGTCCAAGGCATGTCTATAGAATTACAACATCGACTTTGTTACATAAGATCATCACAGCCTCCTACTTTACAATGAGGTGAAACTGCAAATAAACTCCAGAAGAACGACTCGTAGTCTAGTCTTATCACGAACTCTATTTGTAGAGTATTTAACTAGCTACAGAGGCTATGAGTAGATTCTAGCTAAATAGGAGCTAAGTTTAGGAAGCTAGTTCCCTTCTATGGCTATACTAGGTTTTCTCCTTGTTGGATGAGGTATCTGACTCTTCTGACAAGGTCCTGTCTCGTGAAGTAGTTGTTGACTCCTCGGCCTTCGAGTTGTACTGTAGATCCTCCATCGTTGCCTTCATATCTAAGCAGGGGATTTAAGAGTGGGATGAGTACGAGCGTACTCAACAAGTTCATTATAGGAAAGAGGTGTTTAATGCACTAGCTACAGCATTAGACCAGGAAGTCTAATACTAATGCAGGTTTTGATAACCATTTCTTCAAAAGGTTGCTTTTATTCAGAAGAACTATGTCCGTCAGCCTTCACCGGTTTACTAGAACTTCATGGAGCTCCTTTCCGGCCGCGTTCGCAGTTCCATATCCCGGAACAGGGAGTGACAGGTCACGGTTCTTTACACTCTGCAGAGGTATGTTGCTTTACCCATAAGAGATCTTAACCTTGGTGCCAACCAGGTGTACATTCCTGTCCACACTTCCTTTGGTGTGAGGCCCGGTATAAGGTCTAGCCAATCATGTTCCTCCGCTACCTCGAACACCCACCCTTTGTTGCATACCCCGACCCTGGGTCCTCGTCGGTCCCATTATTCCCGTAATTTCAGGGTGGACCCCGACCACGACAACAGTTTGGGACTCGTTAACCAAACTCCTTCGCCGGTAGCTGCAACCCATCATAGACCACATTACCGTGGGGAATTAGAAGGGGATCCCCACCCACCAATTGTTCCGCAAGCAGCAACCGTCTACGGTAAGCAACAGCTATACCGTGGGGAATTAGAAGGGGCTCCCCACCCACCAATTGCTCCGCAAGATACAATCGTCTACGGTAAGCGAATCCGTTGATGTTCAAGAGGTGGAAACACTTTTGACTACTCCGTCCCACTCCGGATCTTATGGTTAACACGGGTATTACGGCACAAGAATCACTGGCGACATTTGTTGTTTAATCCTAGATGGTTATTAACCTTTGCAATGGAACCTCCACCATATCAACTCAATCCATGGTTCCATTGCCCACCACATAGTCATATTCATAGTTATGAAAATAGTGGTTTTGGTTTTTATGCAATAGTGGTAATCATAGTACTTTGCAAGTAATTTGATAAAGATACTCAAATGACATGAGCAAGTGATGAACTTGCCTTTCTTGACTGCAAGATTATGCAGACAAGGTCTTCGATACGCAATAATTCCAAATTCTGAAATAGCAATCATCGTCCGGTAAGGACGATGTTTAAAAGATTGGCAAGGATGCAATAATGCATAAGAATGAGATGCAATCGCTCTAAGCGTGACCTAACCCCGATGATTTGGGATCAGTGAGTTGTAATGATTGGTTCAGGGTGTGTTGCACTTTTAGAGTGATTCACATACAAGGTTCTTATTCAGATGTGATTACTTGGTATTATCCACAGGTAGTTAATAGAGCATAATAATCAATTGAGCGCACAAAGAATGATAATTGGCATAATATTAACAAGTAAAGAACAGTGGTCAGTTTAGTACTATATGGCATGGTTAATGATTAATTATCATATACTTTAAAAGAATAACTTTTGAAGAACATGTTCTTTAATAAAGAACAAGTATGATAATTAAGTGGGTGGTTTTCTATGGTTGACTATGGCTGCATGTAGTTGTTGGAATAGGTATTAGATGGATCCCAACAAAGTTGGATTCATCAACACCTAGGGCTTGTAGGGTTAAGATAAGCCTAGGCATCCTAAGCAATTTATTTTACTTGGTGGTTGTCAAGGTGGGTTTATCTTGCTAGGGATAGCTGGCTAGGGTTTATAGGTCCTTATTAGCAGGGTTGATGATGATTTCTTATCTTCTTCAAAAGAATAACTTTTGAAGAACATACTTCTTAATTAATAAGAAGTATTTCAATTAAGGTTGAGGTTGTCTAGGATTTACTGTTGGTTCTGTTAAGTAAGGAATAATTGGCTTCTAAATAGGATGGTTGATAATTGGTATCCAACACTAGTAGGGTTTAGTGGAGTAGGGAATGTAATACAAAATAGTAGGTATGGTTGTTGTTAGGGTTCATCACAATGGTGTGATGTTAAATAGGAATGAATAAGGCTGATGGCTTTGGTAAAAGGATCTAGGGTTTACACTTGGTTATCCCTACTTAATTATCTAGGTCTGTTGAAGATGAACACATGGGATGCTAATTAGTAGTGATAGGGTTCCCATATCTTATGTGGATTTGAACTAGTATTTAATTGCTAGATATGAATCTATGATAACTAATGAAGTGACATGATCACATGTTATTTGGGGTTTGGGTTTTGGAAACCATTTAGGTTTCACACATAAAATAATGGAGCTAGGTTCTAAAAGGTATTAGGGTTTTAGGATCCTTCATGAAACTATGGGGTTGTAATATCAACCAATATGGAACTAGGGTTTGCTATTAACCATATAGTTCTATGGTTAATAACTTCAATTTAAAGTTGAAGTTATTAATAACTTGTAAATTAATTGATATTGAATTAGGCATTTTATTCTTTTTTAAACAATTAATAATTTAGGGTAATTATTAATCAGGGTTTAAATCCTCCTAATAAGGATTTAATAAGTTAATAGAAAAGGAAAATTAATTTTGATGTTTTCCTTATTTACTTACTGGTTTTTATTTATTGAATAAAGTTTCCCTAATTATTGAATTTTAACTGAATTTAGAATTAAAATTAAAGACTTAAATATCAAGTATTAAGTAATTAAATTTTTATTAAAAATAAAAATTTCATTTTATATTTTTATTGGATAGAGTTTTCTTTTCTAAGAATTTTAATATCTTATTTATATTTTTCTGAGTTTTTATGAATTTTCTATAATTAAATGAAGTTGCAGTAATTGTTGGATTTAAATTAAAACAAAATAACTAAATACACCCGGGCTGCCTACCCATAGGGTCACTGACTCGTGGGCCATCGGCCGGGTCATCTGCCACGGTGGCTTTGACCGTGGTCAAAATCGCCACGGTGGCCGTGGCTCCTGCCGGTGAAATTGGCGACGATCGCCGGCGTTGGGCTACCCCCGCGGTCGAACTACTGGGCCTATTCGACTCAGCGTGATGCGGTGAGCCATATGGTGGCGGCGCCGCCCCGGTTGGGTCACCGGAGTGTGGCCGGCGGCGATGGTCTGCGGCGGGGGCTACGGTCGATCGGCGAGGAGTATGCTACGGCAGGTATTTGAGCTCGACGAGCATGCTAGGAGGCTTAGAATCTCACCAGGGTCACTCCAGGCTTGGATGCGAGGTCGGAGCGGGCCTGAGTTGCCGGATTGAGCCATGGCCGGCGTCGGAGAAGACGGCCAGACGTGGTCGATTGGAGGCGTATCAGCTCGATTCCCGGCGCACGGTGGCCATGTAGACGACGGTGGTCACAGTGGTGGTCACGGCGAGGCCTGGGGGTGCTCCATTCGTCGTCGGTGAGAATCGGCCGACAGCTTAGGGTTTCCGTCTGGGGAGGAATTGAGCAAAGGAGGAAGAAATTCGAGACGAGGCTCGTTCTGGAGCTTTTATACGGCCTGGGTGCGTGCCTCGTCACGCCTTCGGACGAGGAGATGCTGCCAGCGACGAGGAGAAGCAGGCCACGGCTCGCTGCTGTCCTCCATGCGAAAGATGAGGATGAGGACGACCTCCTCCCTCAGATATTTGACGAAGGGGTATTTGGGCCGCGATGGGCTGTGGCTGGACTTGAGGCTCGCCGGGCTGGTGGTGGATCGTGGTGTTGGGTCTGCTCGTGGGCTGCGACGGCAGGTAAGGTCCAGGTAGGTTTTTCTTCTCTCTTTCCTTTTTCTGTTTTCATTTTCTGTTTTATAATTCAATTTTGAATTCAGATTTGAATTCTTTTCTGTTTTGCAGGTATTTGATAATTTGAATTTCATTAGGACTAAATAAAGGATCATTGTAACACTGGATTGTTTTTGAATGAGCATTTAATATATGTGAACCTTTATTGCAAATTTTAATTAAGTATGATTCATGCTCTCATTTTAATCTCCATTTATCTTGTGAATCAAATCTGTTTGGAAATATTGGGGTTGATACTTTCAACTTGAAGCATTTCAGAGGTTGTATTAGGACTTGACTTCCATTTGGGGATTTGGTCTCTTGCACATGATCTTATGTGAATACTGGTTTGTTAAGATCTTGTAGGTTTAATTATAGCCTTATTTCAAGGTTAGAACTATTATTGTATTTTACTAGTACCTTGAAATTCTTAGAGTAATTCTACTCTCATTATGGTTTGATCTTGGTTAATAGGTTAAGTGGTTGATCACCATACATATGGTTTCAATCATAAAATGTAGCACAAGATTTTGCTTATGTTCAAGAATTGAAGTATAAGATTTATTTGATGTGCAAATCTAGGGTTTCAATGCTATTTACCTAATGACACAAGGTTTGAATCTTAATTGTGGTTTAGGTTTTATTTGTGATCACCCAAGTGATACACAACTAGGTTTAAGGTATAGTACTAGATTATAGAGATGAAATGACACCATATTGCATGCTAGGGTTGAATCTCCCCTAACCATGATAAGGTGATGACTTACTTAACATTTTATGATCTCCTCTAGTTACTAAGATATTGAGAATTGGTTTCATCTTCTACCAACTAACTTCTATTATTATCCACAATTTATTATTAAAGTAACTTAATTGGTAATAATTCTTTTTATAGTTAACTTTGGTCTTATGGATGAATGGTTTCTCACCATATTAAATATGGAGCTTTACTCTAAGGTTTTCTTAGGTTCTTTATTTTATGAAATGTAGGTATGGTAGGATTCTACTTATGATCACCAAATGGTTCATAAGTAAAAGATAAGATATAAACCTAGGGTTGCTTACTAGTTATCTTCCTATAATTTCATGTGGGAATGGAATCTACTTATTCTAGTAGGGTTTAACTTATCCTCACATACTTCAAGAGCATGATCATGGATTAGGCATGATCAACTTGTTCTTAATATCTCTACCTCAAGTTCTTAGGGTTGATGATCATCACTTAACTTATAATGATCAATGTTTAGCTTTCTAAGTTATCTCTCAAGAATTAGGTTTCTCACTCCCAATATTAGGTATTGTCTTGATTAACTAAATATAGTTTCTTTCTTATACTATCATGAATGGATATGGTTACCTCAATAATTTATATCCCAGGAGAATGCCTGAGATAATAACTTATAGTTCTACTACAGGAATGATGATTTAATCATCAGGATGTATGGATAGTTCTTTCCCTCAAACTCAAGTGTTGCCTCAACTAACTTGAGTGTAGCACCATAGCTTGAGCTCTCTTATATAAGAATGAATTATTCTAGGTTATGGTGTACTCCTAATACTAGAGTTCAATGGTTGTCCTTTATTCTTAAATAGTTAAAGCTAGGTTTAGTATGAATGGTTTCTCTCATTTGGAAATGACTTGAATAATACTCTAGGGTTCCTTTTAAAGATGGTTATTTGATTACATGGATGTATATCCAAGTTGTAGCTTAAGGTTTATCTTTGCTTCTCTAACAAATAATATAGAAGTCTCACCTCTCTAGATTTGATGGATAATAATATGGGATAGAGAAGAATATATATTCCTAGGGTTGATCTCCTTGTCATGATTCCATGAATGTAGTAAAATGAATACCATGAGGTTCATGGTAGGATCATGGATTAGTTTTAAGACATGGAGAAGATAAGTGAAGAATAGTTTCTCCAGTTATTGTTACTTGATTTCCAATTAAAGGGATGTTCATATATTATGACAAGGATTACCATATTATAATCTTTCATAGGATCAAGCAATTGATCATTGAGTAAAGTGTTGTTGTGTTGATTATTAATTCCATTTGATCTAACCCCTTAGATCAAATCCTATCTACCCAAAACAAGGTTTTACCAAAGTCACATTGAGGTTTATAGCGCTTGACTTGATGAGCTACTTCAATTCCACCAAGGTCAAGTGAAACTTCGAGTCATCGTGACTTGTTTTACTTTAAAGCGCGAAAATTCCCAGCATTTTCTATGCATGAATGCAATGCACACATCTCGTTTCCTCTATTTTTGTAACCCCATTACTCGCGATATTACAGCTCTCTACCCCTTAAACTAAACTTCGTCCTCGAAGTTTGAACTCTCTCACGTTTCGGAGTGTGGGTCTGACTTGTGCAGACTACTTCTTTTCTCGAACTCCGTGGTGATCTCACTGGATATAATTGTATATATCCCTTATCCAGATTCTTCCTGGAATCCATTAGGATTTGTCTCTCGAACATTAGTTCTTACTCCGACTTCTATGATTTTTCTCTGGAATCTAATAATACTTGTCTCTGAACCACGGTTCTTACTTGGGTTCATTGATTTCTTCCAACTCTATAAGCTTGTTTCCTTTCTCATTGAAGATTCAATGATTGGGACTTCTTCTTGTCCTGACAGTCTTAATTGAGGACTAATTGGATAACAATCTCCTATTTGATAAAATAGGTCTTTGTTCTTCCCTTACTACCAAAACTTCAATATTGGTACTTAGTAAGGTACTTAACATGGAAATGGTAATGATGGTTTATTTCCTTAAGAATGGATTAGACTCATTTAGTCCATCCAATCATGGTTTATAGTTGATACCTATAACTATTTTGGGTTATTTAGGTTCCATGAAAGGAATCATTCTATTAGTCTTTAGTTTTGGTAAGATCAATCTCCTTCGGTCTTTGGCCTATTTAAGCTGTATTAGATGTATAGTATTTTCTTCGTCCAACTTCTTTATGCTTGACTTACTTGAGCTCTAGTACTTATGAGTAATTATTACTTCCTTTCTCGAGTTATAATCCACTTCTTACATCCTAGAGGTATGAACCTCGGCTTCTGATCTGACATCCTTCTGAAAGTAGTGTTCAACAGTCTTATGAAAATAAGATTGAACTTCCTCTCAGTTCCGACCTTCTTCTTCCATTTTACTCAAAGTATTAAGTCATCGTATATCCAACTCAACTTTACTCTACCCCTTAGAGTTTTCTTATGGTCTTCAACTCCTTTTCTTCCAACTATTGGATTTATGGTTGGAATATTGGTCCGGTTCTAACTTATGGGTTTTACTTCTTCTAAGGTCTCGCGAAGAATGTTTGTGGTGTATCCACTCAATTGTGGACATCCAATGTGAATCCTTCGACTAAATGTTTATAGATCTAGCTATTTGGCTGACAAGATTTTTATTTGTTCACAAACTTTTGTTGCAAATAATTAAATCGTGGACTGTTTGTATTACCAACTGATACCGGCTGTGGTTATTATACCAACTGTGGCTATTTGATATCTAAAAATGGATTCTAATGTAGGTTCTTATAAACTGGTCGAGACATCTTCTATTTTATCTCGCAGTATTGATCCTATACCAATTGTGATCTTCTCGATACCAACTATGGTCTTCTTATATCTTCTATGGGTTCATAGGTCATCTTTCTTTCTTCGAGGGTTTATTGTTGCAAGAAAACCACTAGCCGACACTATGATTATAGTATTCGAAGTGATTTCCCATGCATTCCCTCTTCTATGTTGACTATGGATCTCGCTTTAACTTCACCATAATCACCAAACTTTCTCACCTTCATGCTTCTTATGTACTAAAGTACTCCTCTCGTTGAGGTAAAGCATGAATATTGATTGGCACTTCCTTCGCAGTATTGTGGTTGCTTCCCACAACTTCGTTTCCTTTATCCGATGAACCTTCATCTTGTCTTCAAAATATGCGAATTCGTCACTACCTCACACGAATACCATTACCCTCTAGATCTATAGCATTAAGTAAGAACTTGATATTGCAACATGCATTTGCATATCAAAGTAAAACTTCATGTATGGATCTAGTCAAACAATGAGAATCCAATAAAATCCAAGAAGATTCAGCTTTGTGCATATAATACACACCATCATAAGCCTGAATATACTAGTTGAGTAAGACATTACTGAACATCAGGCTCTGATGTGTAGTATATAACACCACATAAGATAGGTTTGTATCGTGATACTTAGCACGAATATATGAATTCTACTATTTGTCTCAACCTTTACCTTAATTGCACATTTGCAATGAGATAAACTTGAAACAAAGTGGTTTGGGATGGTTAAGGTTAACCTAATTTTCTTTAGAAGTACTACTTAACTTAGTATTATACCATATGTAAGTGCTATTGAGGACTATTTTGTATGATACCCCTAGTTCTAATATGGTTACTCTAAATACATATTTATTAGGATACAATTCCTATACTTCTAAGTGTTTCTACCATAAGCATATGGTCATGATGTGCTTGGCACACTTCCCATATTTTTGGAACACAAATCTTGCACTATTGTCTGGCTTCTTATTGTTCTCCTCCTAAATGTTTATGATGTTCTATTCCATCACATAATGATTCTCAAGTGAATCATATATGATTAACAACTCTACCATGTAAGTAATCATATTTTATTCATATCTCTCTTCCTTATCCCCCATGATTGACTCCTCATGGTCTATACTACCTCACATGACTCATAGT
>NC_061510.1:246538368-246621124 GCF_022539505.1 Lolium rigidum | reverse complement strand
GTCGACCAGGAGAGCAAGTAGAGGACCAAATATAAGCTTTTCACCAGCAAACCCTAGCCATTCCATCGACAAGGAGTACCAGGGTAAGAACACATCAAGAACAACAAGAACAGGTGAACAGCTAGAGCTGCTCCACCTATTCCAGTCACCACCAGAAACTATCCAAGATTCACAAGCTTGCAAGGAGGAGCAGGGCAAGCAAACTCAAATCCACCAGAAGAAATCCTCTACACCAACACCCATTTCTAGGAGCTGGAGTGAGGTATACAAATCATCATGAACAAACCAGATGGTTTTGTTCATAAATTGCACAGGCATGATCACAAGCACACAAAGGGAGGGGTAACCCTGTTTTGATCATCATTTGGTCAGAGACCAAGTGTAACCTAGTAGAAATGGCAAGGACCAGGGATCAATCAAGCCTATACCCATGGTTATGCCAACCAGAATAGTGGTAGCATCTTCCAAATGGAAACAGGAAAGAAAACCATCCCAGAGACTTATCCAAGTATAACCAGACTACACTAGCCCTTTTAAGACCATCAGAATATAGACATTTATATGTCTATTTTCATTTCAACATCAAATAACCTA
Organism: Lolium rigidum; assembly: GCF_022539505.1. Lineage (NCBI taxonomy): Eukaryota > Viridiplantae > Streptophyta > Magnoliopsida > Poales > Poaceae > Lolium > Lolium rigidum. The sequence continues at coordinate 246,620,530 of NC_061510.1, read as the reverse complement.
GCAGCCTATGAAAGACTACCAGGATTAGTGCACGAAGCATCCAACAGGGGTAGGAGCAACCATTTCTAGCAGACACAACCTGCTAGGGTCACAACAACTACCTAGCCACACAAAAAAGTCACCAAAGCAGTATATCATTACCCAGAAGGGTTCAAATGGAGCTAGGGTTCCCAACAGATGTTGGCATCCCTCTAGCTCAATCAATTTAACTGTAAGATGATCACAACTGCCAGCAGTTCACATCATTTATCCACTTAGCCAAGCAAGACAACACAGATAAATGAATATACAAGAAGTCAATACACCAGAGCCTTGCAAATGATCCAGAGGATCACTGCAAGCATCAACGAATGCTTGAGCAAGCACCGGCACACACACCGAGCCAAGCTCGTGTGATGCACACACAACACGGTGAGAGCAATAGTGAGGCACGGCTATGAAACGAGCAACATGTACAAGAAAATGATGATCATGTGATCATCGGCGACTTGCTATAGCATGCCAGTACATGCTAGAGCCAACCTAGCAACAAATCATGGATCATTTGACTAACACAACACCAATTCATCAACAATTGCTTCACAGCTAATCACATAAATAATTTATGATTGTATCCAGAAGCACATCAAATGCTTAATGAATCATTGGATCATACTACACCAGCTAAACATATAAATTCATCACTGTATAACACAGATAAGCCACAGTGATAATCAATTGAGCATAATCATAAATTTGAGCACCAGAATAAGCCACAATGGCTCTGGCACTTGCAAACTTGCAAGAAATTGCACACTGTAATCAAGCCAGGGTATCACACATGAACACACTTGAATTCTAGCCAGCATAGCAACTAGAATAGAGGCACAGATCAGGAAATGAGTGAAAACGGCAAGCATCTGGCGTGGCCGGGGTAACACGGCTAAGGCCGGAAGGGCCGGTAGTAAGAACGAGCGACGACAACTATGGCCATGGCAGGCATGAGAGCAACAACGGCAGCTAGCCGAGGCGCAGCGATAGCACACACGCATGCACGGCAAGCCCAAGTGGTAGAGCATGACAGAGAAGGAAGAAGCAAGGAAGAGGATGGAGGCGCGCGTACCTGGAGCGAAGCACACGGCGTGCCATGGCGGCACGGCGGCACGGGCCAACCACGGCAGCGCCAAGCCGCGGCCAGGCCTGGCGTCGCCGAGCGCGAGCACCCCATCACCACCACGGCAGCAACCACGGCGGCATCACGGCGCCAGAAGCGCCGGTGAGCGACGCATCACCGTGCGGGCGAACGCGATGGGGGCAGACGAAGGAGAAGACGAGGTTCAGATCGAGCCGGTGGACATGATGCGCCGTCGTGAGGCGGTCCAGATCTGCCGCATATCGTCGCCGGAGATGGCCGGAGTATTTCGGCGAAGGCGGCGGCGACCACGACATCGCCAGAGAGTCGAGGAGGGGGTTAGGGTTTCTGCGCGAGGAGAGAGGAGAGGACGAGTGGGCCGACCGAGCCCAAAGGGTGGCTCGGGTTCGACCTAACCCGTTGGGCCACCCTGACAGGTGGGGCCCAAGGGCATTTTGGTCATTTCACAAAATCACTTAAATACAGAAACTTTGAAATTTCATAAGAAATGCTTAAAAGCTCTAAAAAATAATTAAAAATATGAAAATAGATCAACATAAAATTCTCTATCATAATAAAATACAAAAGGGAATTTTTGAAGACAACTAAGAATAAGTCTTTACTTGATGATTTAAATAATCATTTAAATCACACATATAATTTTCAATAATAAAAATAAGTCCATTAATGCATTTGGACTTTAAAAACACCTTGACAACATTTCAAGGTTGTATTTACCCTAAATATAGTATCTCCAAATCAATCTTAGTATTAACCTCTTACATGAAATAATAATGTCATCGGAAGGGGGGAACAAACCCTAAAACTGGAATCATGCATAATTGCTTCTTTAACCATTGCCCTTATCGGACAATGATGCTATTTTTCAGAACCGGAGGACAAGGGTCGAGTCCACACCATCCAAGCTGCAAAACTTTGCGGTGTTCGAGCAAGTTCATCGCTTGCTCATGTCATTTGAGTATCTTTATTAAATTACTTGCAAAGTACTATGATTACCACTATTGCATAAAAACCAAAACCACTACTTTCATAACTATGAATATGACTATGTGGTTGGTAATGGAACCATGGATTGTGTTGATATGGTGGAGGTTCCATTGCAAGGGTTTATATCCATCTAGGATTAAACAACAAATGTCGTCCAGTGATTCTTGTGCCGTAATACCCGTGTTAACCATAAGATCCGGAGTGGGACGGAATAGTCAATCGTATTTCCACCTCTTGTACATCAACGGATGCGCTTGCCGTAGACACTTGTATCCCGAGGGACAAGCGGTAGAGCTGGGGAAGCCTAAAGTCCCCACGGTAATGCGGTCTATGATGGATTGTAAGGTGTCCGGAACGGTCTATCTATGGTTGATAGGGCAGGGCATATAAAAATTGTTCGGAACGTTCTACCTTAATTGGTATAGGGGAGAACAAATGCCCAGGTCGGTCTCACCATAGATATAGGGGAAGACAATCTTACAAAAGGGTGGGTGTGCGAGGTAGCGGAGGAATATGATTGGCTATGACCTTATACCGGGCCTCACACCGAAGGAAGTGTGGACGGGAAAGCTGCCCGGTTGGCACCAAGGTTAAGATCTCTTATGGGTAAAGCAACACACCTCTGCAGAGTGTAAAGAACCGTGACCTGTCACTCCCTATTCCGGGATATGGAACCGCGAACGCGGCCGGAAAGGAGCTCCATGAAGTTCTAGTAAACCGGTGAAGGCTGACGAACATAGCTCTTTGAAATAAAAGCAATCTCTTGAAGAAATGTTTATCAAAACCTGCATTGGTATTAGACTTTCTGGTCTAATATCGTAGTTAGTGCATTAAACACCTCTTATCTATAATGAACTTGTTGAGTGCGCTCGTACTCATCCCACCCTTAAATCCCTTGCTTAGATTGTCTGAATCGTCTGGAGGAGGACTACGACAACCCTGAAGGAGCCGAGATCATCGGCTATGAAGAACCAGACCTCTCTGGAGGTATTGAAGGTGTAGACTACCTCATAGTCTACGGAACCGGGGAGGCTTCCGGGGGAGATCAAGCCTAGAAGCACCGAGTAGTAGTATTAGCCGAGCGAGTGCGAACTCTTAGTACTTAGCTGCTCGAGGAAATAAATGTATAACTTAATGAGACTTCTATATTGTAAGCTAAGTTGGGTTCGCCTCGAACCCAGGAGTATCCCTCTTAGGACCCAAGAGGAGCTCCGAGACGATATGTGTATTATGCTTGTAATAATAAATGAATGAGTTATGGACCTGCTATGTTCTGTTGTACTACTCTGAGGGATGTAATATTTGCGGAATGGTACTTCGTGAATGTTATATCAACGACTGGCATACTACAACATGCAGTGGTATGCAGGGTCACCACACTTTGGCCATGCACAAGTGATAATCTAGAGAGTATTGCCACACATGCATGACACCCAAGGTTGAGTGCCTCACATTTTGCAAAAATGGTGGCCAAAGGAGATATAGAATTTTGTTAGAGTGATAACAATGCACAAGGGTGCTAAAGTAGATGGAGTGGTGTTGTTTTGTTGAAGTAAGAATGAAAAGAGAGAGAGATGATAATAAACATTGATGCCAATGTTGAGGCATAAAGCACTTTGATCAAATGATCAATTTGGCCAAGAGATGATGGTGGTGATGGTGGTTTAGACAATTGTAGAGCAAGGCTAAGAGAGATGGTGAGTGATGTAACCATATACTCACAAGGATGAATATGGTGACATAAATAATCAATTCATGAGGTCAAGGTGATGATGGAAAAGAATAGAGGAGTGAGATGGGTATGATGAAATAAAAGTTGTTCTTCAAATAAGAGGTCAACTGGGAGTGGTTGGAATTACTCCCTAAGTCTAGGGTTAGTTGAAAGGAGTCCATTTGAAAGTATCAAATGATCATCCATTTTATCAAGAATTGGAGGATGAGTGGATACAATGTGGTAGATCAGAGATGTGCATATGAGGTGCAAGTGTTGTCATTTGAAATAGAATTCATTTGAAAGGCATTCGACACACCTCAATTGTCTAGGGACAAATGGAAATGAACTCAAGTGAAATGGAATTTGAAAATGTTGAGATAACTAGGTGGAACATAGGAGTTCAAAATGTTCTATTTACTTTCTCAAGTAAAGTAGAGTTTTTCTCAAATTTAAAATAAACAAGAGAAAACAAGAAATGGTATAGGTACCATAAACAAGCTTTTTGTTAAAAAGAAAGCAAAATAGAAAATAATGTTTTAGAAATCAGTACTTGGTAGAAATGGGATGAAAAACAAAACCCATTTCAGTACCTTGTTTTCTTTGAAGAAAAAATCTTGAAAAGGTTTAATAAAACTAGAAGTAGTTTTGTGATCAAAACTAAAGAAGGAAAAAACAATAGGGTTTTTGAGAAAGAAAAATAATTTAGGGAGGAGTGTTCTCAAGGGTAGATGGTGGCTACAAAATTTACCCATCATTCCCACTCTTGGTTTTGTGAAGATTAAACTTGAATAAAAACAAGAGGTAAAAGTGAAGGAAGTGATCTAGAGTTGAAACATTGGATATGGTAAAAGATCAAGTTGGATATATGTGTTGCAAGGGTAGACTGAGACATGCAAGACGTGGAGGTTGTAGAGGGTGTTGCATAGAGGAGATCCATGCATTGAGGTCACCAAAAACAGTTGTGGATGCTAAGAGATCAACCGTCAAAGTTGGAATCTTATAAGCCTGCCGAAATAGATTGTTGACTTGGCTTCAGAATCAACCAGGATAAGTGGGTATAAGAGAAGTATGTGATGAGGGGTAGATGATCCCAAGTTTTGAAACAAGGATGGGTTGAGTAAGATTATAACACAAAGAGGAATTTTTAAGTAGGCACACTCATGTTGCCATCAGAAGAAAAGTTTGAGGTGATGAAAAAGGAAAACAACTTTTGCCAAGTCACACATGCGTTTTATTAAGTGAGTTGCTTGTTTTACCACTAGGGTGTTCTTCTTTGAGGTAGCTCAAGACAAAACTTAACAAGCAAATCAAGACAATTCATCTACCAACAGATCAAAGCAATCCATCTAAACAAACAGATCAATGCAATTCATCTAATTAGTCTTTTAGAAAAAGTTTTTGTTCCCCCTAATTTTTGCACTCAGGACAACTAAACAAGGTTGCAACAGTTGGGGTGTGACATATAGTGCCTATAGATTTTTGGCACGGAAATTACCGCAAGAGTATTTTTACACAAGACCCCTGGCTGAACGATTTGAGATCAAACTAAAATTAGGGAAATCGATAACTTCCTAACTTACCGTAACAAATCCCACAAATCTGTCTGGTTGACTCTCCATATATGTGCAGCCAGGTTTAATTAAGGAAAGAAAAACATTGCTTCCTAAATCTAACCAATCCTTGGGGCCATGCATTAGGAATCTCAGTTAATTGTTTCCTATTTTGTATGATTTTTTTCCTGCATGTCGTGTGGGAGTTGACCGGTGGAGGGGTAATTGAAAAAAGCCAAGCTACATCCTTATATTGTGAAACAAATGCCAAAAATCTATAGGCATTATAGAAAGGAACGGAGGGAGTAAGTGTTAAACAATTAAATTTTATTTAAAATAAATTTTCATATTATATTTTTATTTGATAAATTTTATTTTTCTAAGAATTGTGATCCCTTATTTATATTTTTCTGAGTTAAAATGAATTTTCTATATTCTTTCAAAGTTTTAGACATTTTATGGATTTTGAAATAAAACAAAAATACTAAACTTACCGGTTGGATTCTACTCTAAGGCGCAGACAGGTGGGACCTGTGTCCACGTCGGCTGCCACGCGGATGAAGACTGTTCAAAGGTGCAGCAGGCCCACGACCACGTCACCTTCACCAGTCAATCACCGCTGGCGTCAACGTGCGATGGCGCCGCCGATTTACGGCCTCCCAGGATGCGAGAATAAGTGTTTCCGAACCCCCTCTACACGCTGAGTCCGATGGTGGTGTTGGTTTCTCGAGTAGATCACCGGAGCATCACCGGAGATCAAGCCTGCGGCGGAGCAACTCCGGTGAGGTCTCGAAATCGGCCTACCGCATGCCAAATGATGAAAATGAATGAGCTTTGGATGCGTAATCGTACCCTGAGGCTGATGGTGTGGTCGCCGGTGAAGATTGGGGTCAGATTCGAGCTACGTTTCGCCGATACCGGTGATCATCGGCGCAAGGAAATTCTCAAATTGGCTCGATAGAGGATGCGTCAGCTCGATTCCTTGTACTGGGATGATCTACTCATCTTGGCGAAGCTCCAGAGCTACACCATGGACCTTCGGGTGGTCTGCAATGACGGCTAGCCGGAGAACTCTCCGACATCAACCCCGGTGTCTGGAGAAGATAGAGAGAGATTGAGGGTCTGAGAGAGATTGTGGAGAGGTGGCGAAGATCAATGATGTCTACGCACGCTTCTATTCCAGTAGACAGTGTTGGGCCTCCAAGAGCAGAGGTTCGTAGAACAGCAGCAAGTTTCCCTTAAGTGAATCACCCAAGGTTTATCGAACTCAGGGAGGTAGAGGTCAAAGATACCCCTCTCAAGCAACCTTGCAATTAAGATACAAGAAGTCTCTTGTGTCCCCAACACACCTAATACACTTGTCAGATGTATAGGTGCACTAGTTCGGCGAAGAGATAGTGAAATACAAGTAATATGGATGATTATAAGTAGTAATTGCAATCTGAAATAAAAATGGCAGCAAGCGAACATGTAGCATAACTTGTTGGAAACGGTGTTTCAATGCTTAGAAACAAGGCCTAGGGATCATACTTTCACTAGTGGACACTCTCAACAATGATCACATAATTTAATAAATAAATGCTACTCTCAAACACTCTCTTGTTGGATAACAAACACCATTCATTGTGTAGGGCTGCAAAAGCACACCTCAAACCGGAGTAAACAAGCTCCACAACATCATAAAGGAATCACACACGATGCGCACACTGTCACCATCACACCGTGGAGAGTGACTCCGGAGTTCATATTAAAGTAACCTCTAGAGTGCATAATAGACAAGAGTAACATCTACATATTGAACTAGATTACAAAGCTCATGATCACATAAAGATCACACCATGGGAGAGAGAGATGGACCACATAGCTACCGGTAGAGCCCTCAGCCTTAGGGGAGAACTACTCCCTCCTCATCATGGGAGACAGCAACGGCGAAGAAGATGGCGGTGGTGTCGATGGAGATGACTCCGGGGGCAATTCCCCGTCCCGGCGGCGTGCCGGAACAGAGATTCTGTCCCCCGAAATTTGTCGTCGATGGCGGCGGCACTGCGGAACCCTTGGTGGGATATGACTGGATTATTTAGGGTTTTCGCATCTGGGGCAATATATAGGCGAAGGGGTAGCGTCGGTGGAGTCCCGAGGGGCCCACCCCACCTGGCGGCGCGGCAGAAGGTGGGGCTGCGCCACCCTATGAGGTGGCCAGCTCGTGGCCCCCCTTCGTCTCTCCTTCGGACTCCGTGAAGCTTCTGGAAAATAGGGACGTGACCTTTTGTTTCGCGCAATTCCGAGAATATTCGCAGAAGTAATTTTCTGGAACCAAAAACAGCAGAAAACAGGAACTGGCACTTCGGCGTCTTGTTAATAGGTTAGTCCCGGAAAATGCATAAAAATGATATAAAGTGTATATAAAACATGTAGCAATTGGTATAATATAAGCATGGAACATCAGAAATTATAGATACGTTGGAGACGTATCAAGCATCCCCAAGCTTAGTTCCTACTCGCCCTAGAGTAGGTAAACGATAAAAAGAATAATTTCTGAAGTGACATGCTACCAACATAATCTTGATCAATACTATTGTAAAGCATATGAGATGAATGAAGTGACTCAAAGCAATGGTCTATAGTTTTCTAACAAATATATAATGACTAAACAACTGAATCATATAGCAAAAACTTTTCATGAATAGTACTTTCAAGACAAGCATCGAAAAGTCTTGCATAAGAGTTAACTCATAAAGCAATAGATTCTTAATAAAAGATTTTGAAGCAACACAAAGGAAGATTTAAGTTTCAGCAATTGCTTTCAACTTTCAACATGTATATCTCATGGATAATTTTCAACACAAAGTGATATGATGAGTGCAATAAGCAAGCATGTAAGAAATGATGCACACAAAGTTGACACAAGTGTTTGCTTCTAAGATAGAAAGAAGTAGGTAAACTGACTCAACATAAAGTAAAAGATAGGCCCTTCGCAGAGGGAAGCAGGGATTAAATCATGTGCTAGAGCTTTTTAAGTTTTTGAAATCATATAGAGAGCATAAAAATAATGTTTTGAGAGGTGTTTGTTGTTGTCAACGAATGGTAGTGGGCACTCTAACCCCCTTGTCAAACAGACTTTCAAAGAGCGGCTCCCATGAAGGACGTTGTCTCTACCAGCAAGGTAGATCATCCCTCTTCTCTTTTGTTTACACATGTATTTTAGTTTTATTTATAGATGACACTCCTCCCAACCTTTTGCTTTCACAAGCCATGGCTAACCGAATCCTCGGGTGCCTTCCAACATTTCACATACCATGGAGGAGTGTCTATTGCAAAATTAAGTTGCTTACCGATAAATCAGGGCAAAACATGTGAAGAGAATTATTAATGAAAGTTAATTAATTGGGGCTGGGCACCCCGTTGCCAGCTCTTTTTGCAAAATTATTGGATAAGCGGATGTATATGCCACTAGTCCATTGGTGAAAGTCTGCCCAACAAGATTGAAAGATAAAACACCACATACTTCCTCATGAGCTATAAAACATTGACACAAATAAGGAATAATAAAGTTTTGAATTGTTTAAAGGTAGCACATGAAGTATTTACTTGGAATGGCAGAAAATACCACATAGTAGGTAGTTATGGTGGACACAAATGGCATAGGTTTTGGCTCAAGGTTTTGGATGCACGAGAAGCATTCCCTCTCAGTACAAGACTTTGGCTAGCAAGGTTGTTTGAAGCAAACACAAGTATAAACCGGTACAACAAAACTTACATAAGAACATATTGCAAGCATTATAAGACTCTACACTTGTCTTCCTTGTTGCTCAAACACTTTTACCGAGAAAATATCTAGACCTTAGAGAGACCAATCATGCAAACCAAATTTCAACAAGCTCTATGGTAGTTCTCCACTAATAGGTTTAAACTACATGATGCAAGAGCTTAAACATGATCTACTTGAGAGCTCAAAATAATTGCCAAGTATCAAATTATTCCAGACAATATACCAACTACCACATGAAGCATTTTCTGTTTCCAACCAAATAGCAATAAATGCAGCGGCTTTTAGCTTTTGCCATGAACATGAAAAATAAAACGAAGAACACCAGTATTCAAATGAAAAAGCGGAGCGTGTCTCTCTCCCACACAAGCATGTTAGGATCCGATTTATTCAGAGGATGAAAATAACAAAACGAAAATAAAAGCACACAGAGGTGATACGTCTCCGACGTATCGATAATTTCTTATGTTCCATGCCACATTATTGATGATATCTACATGTTTTATACACATTATATGTCATATTTATGCGTTTTCCGGGACTAACCTATTGACGAGATGCCGAAGTGCCAGTTCCTGTTTTCTGCTGTTTTTGGTTCCATAAATCCTAGTAAGGAAATGATGAGGACATCCCTAACTCACTACTACCTCCGTCATTACCAACTGAAGATGAACCTGCTGTGAAGCTCAAGTCCAATGAAGTCAGGATTGGACCAATGACACGAGCTCGTGCGAAGCTACTTAAACAACAGGTGAACTTGTTCCTAAACGATACCTTGATTGATGAGAACTTTATACTACCTAAGTCCTATTACTTATGTATCATCAGGTATGAAGAGGAGACAAGCATCGCACGAGGAGGAGAGGAGCACCTGGACGTGAAGATGGACGTGAAGCTGGACAAGGAGCTGGACATGAAGATATCTCATGGACGCGCGAGGGAGGAGCGGGAGGAATGCGCGAGAGGAGAAGAAGAAGTCCAGGCCGGTCCAGCACCCGATCAGACCGGCCCCCACGCCGGGCCGCCCGGTCCCTGGCCCGGTCAACCGGCCGCCAACCGGCCGCCAACCGGAGGGAGTGCATCGTACCGGGCAGAAACCGGAAACTTCGCAATTTTCCGGTTGCCGCCCGGTTGACCGGACCACCGACCGGACCGACCGGTCCACAGCCCGGTCGACCGGATCCCAGACCGGACCAGTCCGAGTCTGTCTCGACCAGATCTATTCTGGGTCGGTTATTCTTGTATCTTTTCGACCAGAACTCGTCCCGGACACCTATATAAGTGCCCGAACGCCCCCTAGCTGCTTTAGACCACGTTTAAGATAAACCCTAGTTCTTAGTTGTTTGCTCTAGCAAAACTATTGAATTCCTACACCATATTGCTTGATATTGTGCGAGATCCTGAAAAAGTCTTGTGTGATCTGCTGTTCCATTGGGAATTAGACGATTGCGGCTTACCGCTTCGTGGTCGGCGGCTACGTGCGCAAGTGTGTGGAGTTGCGAATATCTTGCGGGGTTGAGAGCTGTTGCATTGGCGACGGGGACCAATCGAGAGATCTCGTTGCGTCATACAAGTTATCATCCACTTCATCGTCGTGTTTCTCCGCTGCCATCACCCCGTGATTATCATCACCACCGTTGCTTACTGAGAAGATCGGGCCACCCCTTATCATCTTGGTATCAGATTTCCAGTTTTCCTCGGTAAGCCATCCATAATCCACCCCATAGTTGAGTTGTGAGTGTTTCCTATCCAGAAAAAGCCATAAAAATTAGGGTTAGGGTTTGCCATAGCCTTAGATTGCACTAATTTCGAGTTTTTAGTTGCTTTTCGTAGTTGTTTTTGCGTATCTTTTTCTTTCCATCTAGTATTGTTAGGGTTTGTGTTTTCTCTATCATCTAGTTTATCATCGTGTGTCAGTTTTGTTTCTCCGAGTCCACATAGCGTACGAGTGTGCTTGTTTCCAACCATAGACACAGCCTATCGATATAAAGTGACTAGGAACTTCCCCAGAAGAGACTAGTTTTACCGCTCGACAGGCTGCTCGTTAGGGTTTTGGTGCTTTGCATATCTTGTTGGCTGTGTTATCAAGGAGTTGAGTCATAAAATCCAAAAAAACAGAGAAAATTGAAAAGAAGCAAAAAGAGCTACATTGCTGCGTGTGTTACAAAAAAAATCCAAAAACGAAAAGTGCTGTGCTAGTTGAATCAAGTGAAGGCCTAAGTTTACTTTACTGCAACCGTAGTTGAGCAATCTTGTGCCTGTCTCGTTGAGCTTTGCTAGCGTCTCTCTTGTGCATTGCAACCTTTCCCACATATAGTTGCATTGCCCCATTATATCTCCTTGTGTGAGTATCATTGGTTGTCTATGGTCAGCGCTAGAGCTTGTTATTGGTGTAAATAGGTAGCCTACCTACAGCCCCACATATACCCTGCTTTGTCGTGTGATTTGTTCTTATACCCTTGATATTCGCTTCGCTACATCCGTGCACTAGTTGTTAGTACAAGTGGTAAGCAACACTAATTTACTTTGGAACGGTAAGATTTCCTTTTCTTATCAGTTTTGAGTGAGTTGTGAGAGTACCACCATATATTTTTGATTTAGTGCACTAATCTACTAACGATGTCCGCTAGTGATCATAAAATTGTTAACCGAGGAAAACAAGAGTGCTGCGAGATATCATCACATGGAGGGAGTATGAGGCTCTTCGTAATGAGATGCGACGTGAATTCCGTGCTCGGGACGAGGTGCTTAATGGGAAGATTGATGAGATTTCCCAAAAGCTGGATGCTACTCATGTGACCGTCACTACCATGCAAGATCAAATGACGGATGTACAACGTAATCTTGCTGATTTGCGCTTAGCTGTTGAGAATTTGACCGCGCAACAACAACAAGAAGATGACGAAGATCCTGAGCTTCAAGATGACGCACACAATGCTCGTGATGCGCCACGTGGTAATTGTCCTCGCGGTTGGGCTCCACTTGGCCGCAATGGTCGTGGACAAGATGAGGAAGATGGCTTGGGTAAGCCCAAGTTTTCTATACCCAAGTTTGAAGGAGGAGCCGACGTTGAAGAATACCTCACTTGGGAGCTGAAGATTGAGAAGTTGTGGAGCTTACATCCACATTATACTGAAGACCGGAAGATCAAGCTTGCTTCTTCCGAGTTTGATGGCTACGCTTTGCGTTGGTGGGATGCTTTTGTTCGTAATCGCGAAGAAGATGGTGACTAGCCTATACGCACATGGCGTGCCATGAAGGAGGCAATGATTTCTCGCTTTGTGCCTACAAATTACTTGCGGAATATATATGATAAGATGACTCTATTGAGACAAGGTGTGAAGACTGTGGATGAATACTACATCGAGATGGAGATGCTTATGCAGCGTGGCCGTGTCCGTGAGTCTCTTGAGATGACAATGCAGTGTTTCCTCAACGGTTTGAAGTATGATATCAAAGGCATTGTTCGTCACTACAGCTACACCAATATGAATCAATTGTTACATCATGCAAGAGAAGCTGAATCACAGTTGGCTGACGAAGCAAAGGTCAAAGGTCGAGCTACGGGAGGTGGGCGTTTCACTCCCCGTACGGCACCATCTTCGGCGCCGGCGCCTTCGACGCGCTCCGCACCTTACTCTACTCCGCCTAGTAAACCGGTCTCCAATGTGTCTAACACAAAGAAGTCCGAATCTGCTACAAGTACGAGTGGCTCTAATGTGTCTACCGCGCGTAACCGTGATATGGTTTGTCATATATGTGGTGGCAAGGGTCACTTCAAGCGAGATTGTCCTAACCGGAAAGTCATGGTTATCAATGAGGACAATGAATACGAGACTGGAGATGATGTTGATCCTAATGCTCCAGAAGATGATGATTATGACACTGATGGTGAAGATGCATATCCGTCTGATGCTCGCACCATTGTTGTGTCGCAGCGTGCTCTTAATGTGTTGCCTAGTGCATCTACTCAGCGCTGCAATTTGTTCCAAACAAAGGCTTTAGTTGGTCCCGACAAGGCTTGCAAGGTCATTATTGATGGCGGGAGTTGCCGCAATTTAGCAAGCAAGGAGTTATGTACCAAGCTGAAGTTGAAGTATCTACCGCACCCGCATCCATACTATATTCAGTGGTTGAGCGACAATGGTGAGATGAAAGTAAACCACATGGTGCGTGTTGAATTTGCTATTGGACCGTATAAGGATTGCATTGATTTTGATGTTGTTCCTATGATGGTGTGTCACCTACTATTGGGACGGCCTTGGCTCTATGACCGTTCTGTGCAACACAATGGCCGTGCTAATACATATCACTTGAAGTTTAAGGGCAAGAAAATTAATTTACAGCCTATGACACCACAGCAAATTGTCAATGAGTCTCGTCAGAAAGTTGAAGTCAATTTGGAGGATGCTTCATTAGATAGGCGAGAGAATTGTAATGTTGTGAGTGATATAACGAAAAGTGAGAGAGTGAATTCCTTAGTCTCATTAGCCACCAAAGAAGACATGAGAGAATTTAGTGAGGATCCTACAGCCATGCCTCTTGTGCTCTTATACAGGGGTACGGTTTTGGTTTCTAACGACATGACCCCTCTTCCTATTGGTGTTTCTAATGTTTTGCAGGAATTTGGCGACGTGTTTCCGGACGAGGTACCCGCAGGACTTCCACCATTGCGAGGTATTGAGCATCAAATCGACTTGATTCCCGGAGCTTCGCTACCCAATCGGGCACCATATAGAACGAACCCCGAAGAGACAAAGGAGATACAGAAGCAAGTACAAGCGCTACTCGACAAAGGTTATATCCGCATAAGCCTTAGTCCTTGTGCTGTTCCTGTTATTCTTGTTCCTAAGAAAGATGGTACATGGCGTATGTGCGTAGATTGTAGAGCGATAAACAACATTACTATTCGATATCGTCATCCTATTCCTCGCTTAGAGGATATGCTAGATGAATTGAGTGGTGCTGCTGTTTTCACTAAAATTGATTTGCGTAGTGGTTATCATCAAATTAGGATGAAAGAAGGGGATGAGTGGAAAACCGCCTTTAAAACAAAATTTGGTTTATATGAGTGGTTAGTAATGCCTTTTGGGTTAACTAATGCACCTAGCACTTTCATGAGACTGATGAACCATGTTTTGCGTGATTTTATTGGCAAGTTTGTGGTTGTGTATTTTGATGACATATTAATCTACAGCCGCAATGAATCTGATCATATTATACATATTCGACATGTTTTCCAAGTGTTGCGTGATAGTAAACTCTATGGTAATCTTGAGAAGTGCACATTTTGCAAAGATAAGGTCATATTTCTGGGTTATGTTGTCTCTAAGCATGGAGTAGAAGTAGATGTGTCTAAAATTGAAGCTATTCAAAATTGGCCTACTCCCATGAATGTGAGTCAAGTAAGAAGTTTTCATGGTCTAGCTGGGTTTTATCGCCGTTTTGTGCCCAAATTTTCTACTATTGCTGCACCTTTGAATGAATTGACTAAAAAGGGTGTTGCATTTGAGTGGGGCGTTGCCCAAGATCATGCTTTTGATGAACTGAAACGATTGTTAACTTCTGCACCGTTACTTGCACTTCCTGATTTCAATAAGCAATTTGAGATTGAATGTGATGCTAGTGCTATTGGAATTGGTGGTGTGTTGATGCAAGAGGGTCGTCCAATTGCATATTTTTCTGAGAAACTTTTTGGTGCTAAGTTGAACTATCCAATATATGATAAGGAATTGTATGCTTTAATTAGAGTTCTTGAGGTTTGGCAACATTATTTGTGGCCAAAAGAATTTATCATACATTCTGATCATGAAGCTTTGAAGTATCTGAAAGCCCAATCTACTTTGCATAAGCGTCTAGCTAAGTGGGTTGAGTTCATTGAGTCTTTTCCATATATTATTAAGCATAATAAGGGAAAAGATAATATTGTTGCTGATGCTCTATCTAGGAAGAATATGTTGTTAACTCAACTTGATGTTAAAATTCCTGGTTTAGAGATACTATGTGATTTGTATGCTACTGATCATGATTTTGTTGAACCATATCGCTTATGTGCTCTTGGTAAAGCATGGGAAAAATATCACATACATGATGGGTTCTTGTTTAGAGCTAACAAACTATGTATTCCAGAATCGTCTGTGTGTTTGCTCTTATTGCAGGAATCACATGCTGGAGGTTTGATGGGTCACTTTGGGCGTGAGAAGACGCTACTCATGCTAGCTGACCACTTTTATTGGCCAAAGATGAGGCGGGACGTGGATAGATATGTGAGGAGATGCATTACTTGCAACAAATCCAAGTCCAAGCTGAAGCCTCACGGTCATACTCCGTTACCGGCACCTACTACACCTTGGGAAGATATTAGTATGGATTTTGTGTTGGGTTTGCCGCGTACTAAAAGAGGCCATGATTCTATATTTGTGGTAGTGGATAGATTTTCTAAAATGTCACATTTTATTGCACTGCTACAAGAGCGACGATGCGTCGCATATTGCTAACCTGTTTTTCGGGGAGATTGTACGTCTACATGGAGTCCCGAAGACTATTGTTTCGATCGTGACGTGAAGTTTATGAGCTACTTCGGAAGACGCTTTGGAGAAAGTCGGGGACAAAGATGCTTGTTCAGCACTACTTGTCATCCCCAAACTGATGGTCAAACTGAAGTGGTGAATAGAACATTGTCACAACTATTGAGATCCATGATCAAGAAGAACCTGAAGGAGTGGGAAGAGTGTTTGCCGCATGTGGAGTTTGCTTACAACAGGGCGGTGCATTCTACCACGGAGCTGTGTCCTTTTAAGGTGGTGTATGGTTTTAAACCCATTACTCCACTTGACTTGTTGCCTTTGCCCATACATGAGAGAGTTAATATGGAGGCATCAAAGAGGGCAGATTTTGTGAAGAAGATTCATGAGAAGACTAAAGAGTTGATTGAGAAGAAAGGCAACAGCAATGCTGCAAGGATGAATAAGAAGCGCAAGGAGATGTTGTTCAAGCCTGGTGATTTGGTCTGGGTACATTTTCGCAAGGATAGGTTCCCGAAGCTGAGGAAGTCTAAGTTGAAGCCTCGTGGTGCTGGTCCTTACAAAGTGCTTGCCAAGATCAATGATAATGCATACTCGATAGATCTTCCGGAGGATGAGTTTGGTGTCGGTAATTCTTTCAATGTTGCTGATTTGACACCATATGACGGAGAAGACCTTGGAGCGTCGGGGTCGACGCCTTTTGAAGGGGGGAGATGATGAGGACATCCCTACCTCACTACTACCTCCGTCATTACCAACTGAAGATGAACCTGCTGTGAAGCTCAAGTCCAATGAAGTCAGGATTGGACCAATGACACGAGCTCGTGCGAAGCTACTTAAACAACAGATGAACTTGTTCCTAAACGATACCTTGATTGATGATAACTTTATACTACCTAAGTCCTATTACTTATGTATCATCAGGTATGAAGAGGAGACAAGCATCGCACGAGGAGGAGAGGAGCAGCTAGACGTGAAGATGGACGTGAAGCTGGACAAGGAGCTGGACATGAAGATATCTCATGGACGCGCGAGGGAGGAGCGGGAGGAATGCGCGAGAGGAGAAGAAGAAGTCCAGGCCGGTCCAGCACCCGGTCAGACCGGCCCCCACGCCGGGCCGCCCGAGCCCTGGCCCGGTCAACCGGCCGCCAACCGGCCGCCAACCGGAGGGAGTGCATCGTACCGGGCAGAAACCGGAAACTTCGCAGTTTTCCGGTTGCCGCCCGGTTGACCGGACCACCGACCGGACCGGCCGGTCCACAGCCCGGTCGACCGGATCCCAGACCTGGACCAGGTCCGAGTCCGTCTCGACCAGATCTATTCCGGGTCGGTTATTCTTGTATCTTTTCGACCGGAACTCGTCCCGGACACCTATATAAGTGCCCGGGACGCCCCCTAGCTGCTTTAGACCACGTTTAAGATAAACCCTAGTTCTTAGTTGTTTGCTCTAGCAAAACTATTGAATTCCTACACCATATTGCTTGATATTGTGTAGATCCCGAAAAAGTCTTGTGTGATGTCGCTGTTCCATTGGGAATTAGACGATTGCAACTTACCGCTTCGTGGTCGGCGGCTACGTGCGCAAGTGTGTGGAGTTGCGAATATCTTGCGGGGTTGAGAGCTGTTGCATTGGCGACGGGGACCAATCGAGAGATCTCGTTGCGTCATACAAGTTATCATCCACTTCATCGTCGTGTTTCTCCACTGCCATCACCCCGTGATCATCGTCACCACCGTTGCTTACTGAGAAGATCGGGCCACCCCTTATCAGGAAATATTCTCGGAATTGGACGAAATCAACTCCCAGGGTCCTATTTTTCCACGAAGCTTCCAGAAGTCCGAAGGGGAAACGAAGTGGGGCCATGAGGTGGGGACACAGTAGCGCGGCGCGGCCCAAGCCCTGGCCGCGCCGGCCTAGTGTGTGGTCCCACCAGGACTCCTCCGAGGCTGCCCTTCCGCCTACTTAAGGTCTCCATCGCGAAAACCCTATCACGTTCGACGAAACCAGAGAAAACCTTCCAGAGCCGCCGCCATCGCGAAGCCAAGATCCGGGGACAGGAGTCTCTGTTCCGGCACGCCGCCGGGACGGGGAAGTGCCCCCGGAAGGCTCCTCCATCGACACCACCGCCATCTCCATCAACGCTGCTGTCTCCCATGAGGAGGGAGTAGTTCTCCATCGAGGCTCGGGGCTGTACCGGTAGCTATGTGGTTCATCTCTCTCCTATGTACTTCAATACAATAATCTCAAGAGCTGCCTTACATGATTGAGATTCATATGATGATGCTTGTAATCTAGATGTCATTATGCTAGTCAAGTGGGTTTTACTTATGTGATCTCTCGGAGACTCCTTGTCCCACGTGTGTAAAGGTGACAGTGTGTGCACCGTGTGGGTCTCTTAGGCTATATTTCACGAGAATACTTATTCACTGTTATGAATGGCATAGTGAAGTGCTTATTTATATCTCTTTATGATTGCAATGTGTTTTGTATCACAATATATCCGTGTGCTACTCTAGTGATGTTATTAAAGTAGTTTATTCCTCCTGCACGGTGTAATGGTGACAGTGTGTGCATCGTGTAGTACTTGGCGTAGGCTAGGATTATGATCTCTTGTAGATTATGAAGTTAACTATTGCTACGATGGTATTGATGTGATCTATGCCTCCTTTCGTAGTGTGAAGGTGACAGTGTGCATGCTATGTTAGTACTTGGTTTGGTTATGTTTATCTTTCATGCACTCTAAGGTTATTTAAACATGAATATCGAATATTGTGGAGCTTGTTAACTCCGGCATTGAGGGTTCGTGTAATCCTACACAGTTAGTGGTGTTCATCATCCAACAAGAGAGTGTAGAGTCTAGCATCTATTTATTTATTCTGTTATGTGATCAAAGTTGAGAGTGTCCACTAGTGAAAGTATAATCCCTAGGCCTTGTTCCTAAATACGCTATCGCTGCTTGTTTCTTGTTTTTCTTGCATCTCTACTTGTCCGCAATATTACCACCATCAACCACACGCCGATCCTGGGCAAAGCACTTTTCCGGTGCCGTTACTACTGCTTATATTTATTCATACCACCTGTATTTCACTATCTCTTCGCCGAAGTAGTGCACCTATTAGGTGTGTTGGGGACACAAGAGACTTCTTGCTTTGTGGTTGCAGGGTTGCATGAGAGGGATATCTTTGACCTCTTCCTCCCTGAGTTCGATAAACCTTGGGTCATCCACTTAAGGGAAACTTGCTGCTGTTCTACAAACCTCTGCTCTTGGAGACCCAACACTGTCTACAAGAATAGAAGCACCCGTAGACATCAAGCACTTTTCTGGCGCCGTTGCCGGGGAGGAAAGGTAAAAGGCACTCATACTCCGGTCCCAGGTAAAGTACTTTTCTGGCGCCGTTGTGTGTGTGCTCGAAGCTATTTCCTTTAGATCCTGCAATTGCATCTTTTTGTTTCTTGTTTACACTAGTTTGGCATAATGGACAACAATGAGCTTCTTATTCTATTGCCTGGTTTAAGACATGGATGGTTTGATGCTAAAATTAAAAAAACCCATGGAACATATTAGTATGAACACTTTGAATACCATTGTTGCTAATGATATAGAAAGTTCTAAGCTTGGGGAAGCTGGTTACGATGAGCATGATCTTTTTAGTCCCCCAAGCATTGAGGAGAAAATTTACTTTGATGATACTTTGCCTCCTATTTATGATGATTATAATGATAGTAGTCTTTTAGTACACTTTGTTATGGAGGATAAATTTGATTATGATTACAATATTCCTCCTATATTTGATGATGAGAATAATAATGATAGCTACTTTGTTGAATTTGCTCCCACTACAACTAATAAAATTGATTATGCCTATGTGGAGAGTAATAATTTTATGCATGAGACTCATGATAAGAATGCTTTATGTGATAGTTATATTGTTGAGTTTGCTCATGATGCTATTGGACATTATTATGAGAGAGGAAAATATGGTTGTAGAAATTTTCATGTTACTAAAATACCTCTCTATATGCTTAAAATTTTGAAATTGAGCTTGTCTAGTTTTCCTATGCTTATTGCATTATGCCTACATAACTTGTTTATTTACAAGATTCCTTTTCATAGGAAGTATGTTAGACTTAAATGTGTTTTGAATTTGCCTCTTGATGCTCTCTTTTGCTTCAAATACTATTTCTTGCGAGTGCATCATTAAAACTGCTGAGCCCATCTTAATGGCTATAAAGAAAGAACTTCTTGGGAGATAACTCATGTGTTTATTTTGTTACAGTAATTTTATTTTGTATTTGTGACTTGGAAGTTGTTACTACTGTAGCAACCTCTCCTTATCTTTATTTTATTGCATTGTTGTGCCAAGTAAAGTCTTTGATAGTAAAGTGAATACTAGATTTGGATTACTGCGCAGAAACAGATTTCTTGCTGTCACGAATCTGGGCCTAATTCTCTGTAGGTAACTCAGAAAATTATGCAAATTTACGTGAGTGATCCTCAGATATGTACGCAACTTTCATTCAATTTGAGCATTTTCATTTGAGCAAGTATGGTGCCTCAATAAAATTCGTCTTTACGGACTGTTCTGTTTTGACAGATTCTGCCTTTTATTTCGCATTGCTTCTTTTGCTATGTTGGATGGATTTTTTTGTTCCATTGACTTCCAGTAGCTTTGGGCAATGTCCAGAAGTGTTAAAAATGATTGTGTCACCTTTGAACATGTGAATTTTGATTATGCACTAACCCTCTAATGAGTTTGTTTCGAGTTTGGTGTGGAGGAAGTTTTCAAGGGTCAAGAGAGGAGGATGATATACTATGATCAAGAAGAGTGAAAAGTCTAAGCTTGGGGATGCCCCGGTGGTTCACCCCTGCATATTTCAAGAAGACTCAAGCATCTAAGCTTGGGGATGCCCAAGGCATCCCCTTGTTCATCGACAAATTATCAGGTTCCTTCTCTTGAAACTATATTTTTATTCGGTCACATCTTATGTACTTTACTTGGAGCGTCTGTGTGCTTTTATTTTCGTTTTGCTATTTTCATTCTCTGAATAAATGCTTGTGTGGGAGAGAGACACGCTCCGCTGGTTCATATGAACACATGTGTTCTTAGCTCATAATGTTCATGGCGAAGGTTGAACTGCCTCGTTAATTGTTATATGGTTGGAATCGGGAAATGCTACATGTAGTAATTCTAAAATATCTTGAATAATTTGATACTTGGCAATTGTTGTGCTCATGTTTAAGCTCTTGCATCATATACTTTGCACCTATTAATGAAGAAATACATAGAGCTTGCTAAAATTTGGTTTGCATAATTGGTCTCTCTAAAGTCTAGATAATTTCTAGTATTGAGTTTGAACAACAAGGAAGACGGTGTAGAGTCTTATAATGTTTACAATATGTCTTTTATGTGAGTTTTGCTGCACCGGTTCATCCTTGTGTTTGTTTCAAATAACCTTGCTAGCCTAAACCTTGTATCGAGAGGGAATACTTCTCATGCATCCAAAATCCTTGATCCAACCACTATGCCATTTGTGTCCACCATACCTACCTACTACATGGTATTTCTCCGCCATTCCAAAGTAAATTGCTTGAGTGCTACCTTTAAATAATTCAAAATTTATCACCTCTGATTTGTGTCAATGTTTTATAGCTCATGAGGAAGTATGTGGTGTTTATCTTTCATTCTTGTTGGGCAACTTTCACCAATGGACTAGTGGCTTCATCCGCTTATCCAATAATTTTGCAAAAAGAGCTGGCGCGGGGTTCCCTGCCCCCAATTAATCAACCTTCATTAATAATTCTCTTCACATGTTTTGCTATGATTCATCGATAAGCAACTTAATTTTGCAAATAGACACTCCTTCATGGTATGTGAATGTTGGAAGGCACCCGAGGATTCGGTTAGCCATGGCTTGTGTAAGCAAAAGGTTGGGAGGAGTGTCATCCATAAATAAAACTAAAATACATGTGTAAACAAAAGAGAAGAGGGATGATCTACCTTGCTGGTAGAGATAACGTCCTTCATGGGAGCCGCTCTTTTAAGGTTTGTCTGGCAAGGGGGTTAGAGTGCCCACTACCATTCGTTGACAACAACAAACACCTCTCAAAATTTTACTTTTATGCTCTCTTTATGTTTTAAAAAACCAAAGCTCTAGCACAAATATAGCAATCAATGCTTCCCTCTGCGAAGGGCCATTCTTTTACCTTTTATGTTGAGTCATTTCACCTATCTCTCTCCACCTCAAGAAGCAAACACTTGTGTGAACTATGCATTGATTCCTACATACTTGCATATTGCACTTATTATACTACTCTATGTTGACAACTATCCATGAGATATACATGTTACAAGTTGAAAGCAACCGCTGAAACTTAATCTTCCTTTGTGTTGCTTCAATACCTTTACTTTGAATTATTGCTTTATGAGTTAACTCTTATGCAAGACTTATTGATGCTTGTCTTGAAGTACTATTCATGAAAAGTCTTTGCTTTATGATTCAATTGTTTACTCATGTCATTTACATTGTTTTGATTGCTGCATTCATTACATATTCTTACAATAGTATGATCAAGGTTATGATGGCATGTCACTCCAGAAATTATCTTTGTTATCGTTTACCTGCTCGGGACGAGCAGGAACTAAGCTTGGGGATGCTGATACGTCTCCGACGTATCGATAATTTCTTATGTTCCATGCCACATTATTGATGATATCTACATGTTTTATACACATTATATGTCATATTTATGCGTTTTCCGGAACTAACCTATTGACGAGATGCCGAAGTGCCAGTTCCTGTTTTCTGCTGTTTTTGGTTTCAGAAATCCTAGTAAGGAAATATTCTCGGAATTGGACGAAATCAACGCCCAGGGTCCTATTTTTCCACGAAGCTTCCAGAAGTCCGAAGGGGAAACGAAGTGGGGCCATGAGGTGAGGACACAGTAGGGCAGCGCGGCCCAAGCCCTGGCCGCGCCGGCCTAGTGTGTGGTCCCACCAGGACTCCTCCGAGGCTGCCCTTCCGCCTACTTAAGGTCTCCGTCGCGAAAACCCTATCAAGTTCGACGAAACCGGAGAAAACCTTCCGAGCCGCCGCCATCGCGAAGCCAAGATCCGGGGGACAGGAGTCTCCGTTCCGGCACGCCGCCGGGACGGGGAAGTGCCCCTGGAAGGCTCCTCCATCGACACCACCGCCATCTCCATCAACGCCGTTGTCTCCCATGAGGAGGGAGTAGTTCTCCATCGAGGCTCGGGGCTGTACCGGTAGCTATGTGGTTCATCTCTCTCCTATGTACTTCAATACAATAATCTCATGAGCTGCCTTACATGATTGAGATTCATATGATGATGCTTGTAATCTAGATGACATTATGCTAGTCAAGTGGGTTTTACTTATGTGATCTCCGGGAGACTCCTTGTCCCACGTGTGTAAAGGTGACAGTGTGTGCACCGTGTGGGTCTCTTAGGCTATATTTCACAGAATACTTATTCACTGTTATGAATGGCATAGTGAAGTGCTTATTTATATCTCTTTATGATTGCAATGTGTTTTGTATCACAATATATCCGTGTGCTACTCTAGTGATGTTATTAAAGTAGTTTATTCCTCCTGCACGGTGTAATGGTGACAGTGTGTGCATCGTGTAGTACTTGGCGTACGCTATGATTGTGATCTCTTGTAGATTATGAAGTTAACTATTGCTATGATGGCATTGATGTGATCTATGCCTCCTTTCGTAGTGTGAAGGTGACAGTGTGCATGCTATGTTAGTACTTGGTTTGGTTATGTTGATCTGTCATGCACTCTAAGGTTATTTAAACATGAATATCGAATATTGTGGAGCTTGTTAACTCCGGCATTGAGGGTTCGTGTAATCCTACACAGTTAGTGGTGTTCATCATCCAACAAGAGAGTGTAGAGTCTAGCATCTATTTATTTATTCTGTTATGTGATCAAAGTTGAGAGTGTCCACTAGTGAAAGTATAATCCCTAGGCCTTGTTCCTAAATACTGCTATCGCTGCTTGTTTACTGTTTTACTCGCATCTCTATCGTCCACAATATTACCACCATCAACCACACGCCGATCCCGGGCAAAGCACTTTTCCGGTGCCGTTACTACTGTTTATATTTATTCATACCACTGTATTTCACTATCTCTTCGCCGAACTAGTGCACCTATTAGGTGTGTTGGGGACACAAGAGACTTCTTGCTTTGTGGTTGCAGGGTTGCATGAGAGGGATATCTTTGATCTCTTCCTCCCTGAGTTCGATAAACCTTGGGTGATCCACTTAAGGGAAATTTGCTGCTGTTCTACAAACCTCTGCTCTTGGAGGCCCAACACTGTCTACAAGAATAGAAGCACCCGTAGACATCAAGACGCTCCAAATAAAGCACATAGGATGTGACAGAATTAAAATATAGTTTCACTAGAGGTGACCTGATAAGTTATTGATGAAGAAGGGGATGCCTTGGTCATCCCCAAGCTTAGACGCTTGAGTCTTCTCGAAATATGCAGGGATGAACCACGGGGGCATCCCCAAGCTTAGACTTTTCACTCTTCTTGATCATATTATATCATCCTCCTCTCTTGATCCTTGAAAACTTCCTTCACACCAAACTCAAAGCAATCTCATTAGAGGGTTAGTGCATAATCAAAAATTCACATGTTCAGCAAGGACACAATCATTCCCAACACTTCTGGACATTTCCCAAGGTTACTGAAATTTAATGGAGCAAAGAAACTCACTCAAACACAGTAAAAGAGGCAATGCGAAATAAAAGGCAGAATCTGTCAAAACAGAAAAGTCCGTAAAGGCGAATTTTTTCGAGGCACTTAACATGCTCAGATGGAAAAGCTCCAATTGAATGAAAGTTGCGTACATATCTGAGGATTACTCATGAATTTTTTCAGAATTTTAGATTTTTCTACAGAGAGAAAAGCTCAAATTTGTGACAGCTAAAATTTTTTTCTGCGCAGAAATCCAAATCTAGTATCAACTTTCTATCAAAGACTTTACTTGGCACAACAATACAAGAAAATAAAGATACAAAGGTATTGCTACAGAAGTAACAAGCACCTTGACTCAAAACAAAAAGAAAAGCAAAAATAACAGAAAATAAAAACGATGGGTTGTCTCCCATAAGCGCTTTTCCTTAACGCCTTTTAGCTAGGCATAGTGATTTTTATGATGCTCACATAAAGATGAGAGTTGAAAAGAGAGCATCAAGAAGCATATATAAAACATATTTAAATCTAACACTCTTCCTATGCATAGGAGCCTTGTAAGAAAACAAGTCAATGAAGAACAAAGTGAGTAGCATAGGAAGACAAAACAAGTGTAACTTCAAAAATTTCAATACAAGGAGAGGAGACTTAATATTATTGTGATATATGAAATCGTGTCTCCCTCTCTCATAAGGACCAGTAGGTCTTAAAGTACCCAGCAAATAAAAGCAAATCAATACAAAGCTCAAAACATTCATCATAAAGAGAAGAAATTTAGTAACATGAAGATTTCTATACCCATACTTTCCTCTCTCAAAATAATTTTCAGTGGCATCATGAATAAACTCAACAATATAGCTATCACATAAAGCTTATCATGATCCACATGCATACAAGTATCATTACTCTCCACATAAGCATAATCAATTTTATTAGTAATAGTGGGAGTAAAACTATCACAACCATCATTGTAATCATCATAAATTGCAGGCATGGTATAATCATAATAAACTTTATCCTCCATAGTAGGTGGCACCAAAATACCACTATCATTATAATCATCATAAATGGGAGGCAAAGTATCATCAAAGAAAATTTTATCCTCAAAACTTGGGGGACTAAAAATATCACAACCAGCTTCCCCAAGCTTAGATTTTTCCATAGCATTAAAAATAATAGTGTTCAAAGAATTCATGCTAAAAACATTGCTACAACTATTTTGCAAACAAAGTTCCATGGGTTTTTTAATTCTCTCTTCAAACACATCATGTCCTAATTCAATATAAATTTCATAAAGATCTCTAATTTTTTTGTTGTTTTCCATTAAGCCTAACTAGTGAAATAAAAACAAGAAACAAAAAGATATAATTGCAGAATCTAAAGTAAATAGCTTCGAGCACTCACACACCGGCAACAGTGCTAGGAAATAGCTTAGTAGTCGGAGGATGTGAATACCTTTTACCTTACCTCCCCGGCAACGGCGCCAGAAAATAGCTTGATGTCTACGCACGCTTCTATTCCTGTAGACAGTGTTGGACCTCCAAGAGCAGAGGTTCGTAGAACAACAACAAGTTTCCCTTAAGTGAATCACCCAAGGTTTATCGAACTCAGGGAGGTAGAGGTCAAAGATATGCCTCTCAAGCAACCCTACAATTAAGATAAAAGAAGTCTCTTGTATCCCCAACACACCTAATACACTTGTCAGATGTATAGGTGCACTAGTTCGGCGAAGAGATAGTGAAATACAAGTAATATGGATGATTATAAGTAGTAATTGCAATCTGAAATAAAAATGGCAGCAAGCGAACATGTAGCAGAACTTGTTGGAAACGGTGTTTCAATGCTTAGAAACAAGGCCTAGGGATCATACTTTCACTAGTGGACACTCTCAACAATGATCACATAATTGAATAAATAAATGCTACTCTCAAACACTCTCTTGTTGGATAAAAAACACCATTCATTGTGTAGGGCTGCAAATGCACACCTCAAACCGGAGTAAACAAGCTCCACAACGTCATAAAGGAATCACACACGATGCGCACACTGTCACCATCACACCGTGGAGAGTGACTCCGGAGTTCATATTAAAGTAACCTCTAGAGTGCATAATAGACAAGAGTAACATCTACATATTCAACTAGATTACAAAGCTCATGATCACATAAAGATCACACCATGGGAGAGAGAGATGAACCACATAGCTACCGGTAGAGCCCTAAGCCTCGGGGGAGAACTACTCCCTCCTCATCATGGGAGACAGCAACGGCGATGAAGATGGCGGTGTTGTCGATGGAGATGACTCTGGGGGAAATTCCCCGTCCCGGCGGCGTGCCGGAACAGAGATTCTGTCCCCCGAAACTTGTCGTCGATGGCGGCGGTGCTGCGGAACCGTTGGTGGAATATGACTGGATTATTTAGGGTTTTCGCATCTGGGGCAATATATAGGCGAAGGGGTAGCGTCGGTGGAGTCCCGAGGGGCCCACCCCACCCGGCCGCGCGGCAGAAGGTGGGGCCGCACCACCCTATGAGGTGGCCAGCTCGTGGCCCCCCTTCGTCTCTCCTTCGGACTCCGTGAAGCTTCTGGAAAAATAGGGACGTGGCCTTTGTTTCGCGCAATTCCGAGAATATTCGCAGAAGTAATTTTCTGGAACCAAAAACGAAGAAAACGAGAGCCGGCACTTCAGCATCTTGTTAATAGGTTAGTCCCGGAAAATGCATAAAAATGATATAAAGTGTATATAAAACATGTAGCAATTGGTATAATATAAGCATGGAACATCAGAAATTATAGATACGTTGGAGACGTATCAATCAAGCACTCCACGACGCTTCTCCTAGTGGTTTTATAGCTCGTGGCGTGCTCTGAGACGATGGCACGTCGTTGGTGATGGCACAGATGTGTCGGTGACATCGGCAATGGTCTCTAGCACGATTCCACTCGTATTTGGATCAGCTCGGATGCGGCGATTCTTGTATCCCTGGTTGAGTTGGTCGCTGACAAGGTATCAACTTGTCAATGCCTACGGGTTATAGGCTAGGGTTTAGTTAGAAGTAGAGGGCAAGTAGATCTCGAAGGTTTCAGCCGAAAAGTACTCGACGATTATGAAAACTAGGGTTTGTGAACAATGATTCGATGATCTTCTCGTCCCTCGACTCCCCCTTTATATAAGAGGTGGAGCCGAGGGTTTCGTTTTGTACAAGTTACAGAGTCCGGGACGGTTTCTAACTCATCCCGCCAGATTACAAACAACACTTCCTATTACAACTCTACTTTCCTTAATATATCTTGGGCTCTCGAACCTTCTTGTTCTTCGGATAATGGGCCTTCCTTAAACCCCGGGTACTATCTTTGGCAGGCCCATTTGGGATGCCTATGTCAGTAGCCCCCGAGATTTTGCTTGAATCGTAGAGTCAGGGAAAATCTCCACTGTTTATTTTTATTCGACAATTAAAATTTTCTATATTTCTTTATATAAATTTCTATATTGTACAGGGATATTGGTAGTTGGGGCTAGTTCATCTGACGGATCAGGTACTAGTTAACTGCTCTAGTGGCAATCCGCAAAAACCTACTTCAAGATCACGTCCCCGGACATGATCTCGGGATACCGGTGTAAACTTCGACAGGTGCCGCTTAAGGTCTTACCATTCCGTCGAGTCCCGAGTCAAATTTATCGAGTACCTAACGCGTCCGTTAGGATTTTTCTTCGTATCTGTTGATACGGATAAAAGTAGCAGAGCGCAGTCTTCGGCGATGCCACGCCCAGCAGAACGGATTCGGGGTCTTACCTTCGCAAATTTGCGGCATTCGGAAATTGATCGCAACTTTGGCGTTCGAGAATATATTGTCGAGTGCTTTTCCGGCTGTTGGAATGGCACATTTTATCGAGTCAAATATGACTTATATTAATCTCCCGATGGGAGTATATGTAGAGTTAATTATAACTCGAAATATACTCTCTTGCTTTTCTATCTTTCTTTCTTTTCCTTTTTAAATTTCATCGGGCACGCGAACAGCGTTCCCGATGGGAGTAGCCCCCGAGGCTACAACCAAGAACTTGTGCTTGGTTGTAGGCTCAACATTTTAGTCCACCTTGTCGCTATATTGCCATTATTTCCCGATATTCTCTCTTTTCCTTTTTTTTATCTCTCGGGTGCGCGAACAGCGCTCCCGATGGGAGTAGCCCCCGAGGCTACAACCAAGAACTTGTGCTTGGTTGTAGGCTCCCGCAATTTCTATATTTGCCATAGTTCGAAATTTTATTTTTATCGAAGTAGCCCCCGAGCATTTGGGCAAAAACTTGTTTCTGACCAAAGGCTCCCGAAGTATTCAAATAACTTCTCCTGTCGCCATTCTCCTTTTATTTTTCTTGTCGACATACTTTCCTTTGTCAAATTCACTTCAGCTCTATTAATAGTCGGGATTTTTCTGCCTTGTGGGTCCATTGTTGCCACCACGTTGACACGTCGTGGTAGTGGGGGACACACGTCCTCCGCTTTTCCTGGCGCACGTACGGTAACGCCTGTGCTGTTCCACTTCAGTAAAAATACCTTTTTACCCTCTTATCTACTAGATCTTTTTTCACCACACGATTTCTTCATCCAACGGTTCATTACTTCTCCCGAAGCCTATATAAACCTTTCTTCAACCTCGGTCCGCTCCTTCGTTTGCGCCGCACATCTGTTCCCCTCTGCAAAAACTTCCCTTGCGCCCAACTCTGTGTGATCTTCCGCACGCACAAGCATTGCTTTTTCCAGTGCTGTTGATGCCACCGCGCACGCGACTCACTCGCCACAGTACTCCAGAATCCAAGATGGCCGCTGAA
This sequence comes from Lolium rigidum, assembly GCF_022539505.1. Lineage (NCBI taxonomy): Eukaryota > Viridiplantae > Streptophyta > Magnoliopsida > Poales > Poaceae > Lolium > Lolium rigidum. Next base: position 246,591,300 of record NC_061510.1, on the reverse strand, counting down.
GATCTTGAGTGGGAAAGATCTAAAATCTCCAACCAAGACGTCAACATGCTGAAGAGGCTTGGCTTGATGAAGAAGGAAGACGCCATTCGCTTTCCCAGCGAAGAGAGCTACCCCAACCCTCCAATGGAGTACCGGGTTAGTTTCGTTGATCATCTCATCCGCGGCCTTTCTACCCCAATTCACGATTTCCTCCGCGGCCTTCTCTTTGTCTATGGGATTCAGCTGCACCAGCTGACCCCCAATTCCATCCTCCACATTTCTATTTTCATCACCCTTTGCGAATGCTTCCTTGGAATCACTCCAAATTGGGTTCTTTGGAAACGCATTTTCTGCCTCCGCCGCAATGGCTCCCACAACGCCACTTATAACATAGGTGGTGTTGTTATTTGTGTTCGAACTGACGTTGATTATTTCGACGTCAAATTTCCTGATTCTGTCCAAGGATGGCGCAAAAGGTGGCTCTACATACACGAAGAAAGTGCCAACTCTGTAGAGCACAACATAGTCCCTTTTGACGGAAGTGCCAAAATTCAACGTCGCCGCTCTTGGGATGCTGAAGCTTCCGAAGAAGAGAAAAAGGCGACAGAAGCACTTATGTCTCGTATTCATCAGCTCCAAAATACTCGAGGCAAAGAGTTGTCTGGTGTCCAAATCACTGCCTACTTTCTTAGGATTAGAGTGCAGCCTCTTCAGGCTCGCAAAAATCCCCTTTGGACATATGCTGGTGTCAATGACGCCAATAGGCTCTCCAATGATCTTTCTGTGAAGGACTTGGAGAAGCTTATTCGAAGAATTTCCTCGCTGAGCAAGAGGGATCCTATTCCTTCCTCTTGCCGCGTGGAACCATACAGCTCCACCAATCCTCTCCCCAAGGTATTTTGTCTTCTCGAGTTTTTATCTTGTTCCAAATTTTTCCTGCATCTCATTGATATCTCTCTAACTTTTTCTTTTGTCGTTATTTTACTGCAGAACCATCCTACTATGGATTCTCTTCCTCCTCTTCCTGAGGGTGGAGATGTCGAAGAAAGGGCCGTTGTCGCCGATGACAACCAAGAAGCCCCCTCTTTTGTGAATGAACCCGCAGATTCCCGAAAATCTGCGGGATCTATTGAAAAGGATGCTGCCTCTGAAGGTACTACATCAGCACAATCTCCTCCTCCTGCTGTTTCTCCAAAGAACAAAAGGAAAAGGAGCAATGTCGAAGATTCCGGGACTTCCAAACCCGAAGAAGCTGCCCCTTCACCGCGAAAGGCAGCTTATGATCCATATATCGAGAGTCTCATCAGCTCGTAAGTTTCCTTGTTTCTTTTTATTTTTCTAGTCGAAGAATTTTGTTGGCACTGCTTTTTATGCTGCCACCTTTTTCCACAGTGATGAGGATGAAGAAACACCGACTTTGGATGTGGCTGCTCGAACGAGTACGTCACATACTTTAGTTATTTCGGAGAAGCCCGTTGAAGGAGAAGAATCGTCGCCTCCTCAACAAAATGTCGGCACAACTACTCCTCCTTCGAGCCCCCTTGTCCCTTCGCCGAAAAGGGCAAGGACTGAAGCAATCCCGGAGCCAAGTCTCCAATTGAGTAGTTCTTCGAACCCTATCTTGGATGATGTAAGTTCTCCATACTCTTGTCACTGTCCGTACTTCCTCTGTTTGCTTCTAAATGCCATTATATTTTTCTCATACCGAAATTTTTCTTGCTTTGTCTTTTTCTTTCCTTAACAGCCCATGATCAAAGAGCTTATTCGCATCGGTGCTCAATTCATTGGGTATCGTGAATATGCTCACCAAACTGAAGGTGATGCCTGCTGCTTTCTTTTTTACCATTACTCTGTTACTCCTTTGTCGTCGATATTTTAACAAAATTCTATCTTTCTTGGCAGAGAAATTGGCGGCTATCAACGAGCGTTCCAATGCACTAGCTCAAAAATTAGAGCAAAGTGAAGAGGCTCGTAAGAAGGCCGAGTTGGACGCTGTTCAAGCTAGAGCGAGAGGCCGATAAGGCCAAGACCGAAGCTGCTTGGTGTCGAAGATCTTAGAAAGAGACTTCACGCTGCCGAGAATTCGCCGAGCGAGCACATAGCTGCACAATCTGCTCGCGAGGAAGCGATCCTTAAGCGTATAAGGACGCAAAGTCGCCGCTTCCTCGGTAAGTATCCGAACCACTTCATATCCTTTGTATTTTCTTCTCTCGCATTCATTTGTTGCTCAATAAGTTTCTTTCTTGACAGATAGAACAGCTCAAGAGTTTGAACTTGAAGATCCCGACAATGATACCCTTCTTGACGCCCTTTCATTCCTCGAGTTTCATGGGTCAGAGGCACGCGAAGGCATTGATCATGCCAAAGCAGGGCTGTCGCGGCTCTTTCCCTATTTCTTCCCAAAGAAAGAGGAACCCGCGACTTTCCTGAACTTGGCCAAGTGCTTTAATCCACCCGAAGATCTTGGGCTGAGGGTGCGTCATGAGAATATGAAGGTCGCCGTTGAAAATATCGTTGCCTTGGTTGCCGATAGCCAGCAAACTATCGATCGGGCGAAAGTTGGCGACACCGAGCGGATAGAACAATCGAGATGGAGGTCGCCGATTAAGGCAGCCAAGCCCAACACGAAGAAAATCTTGGCATATCTCGGGATCAAGCCAGCTTCGACTCCTAGCTCATCAAGGCCGGAGGTCTAGTTGCATGCCTCCTTGTTTTTCCTTTCTCTTGTTTCTTTTGCTCTTGTCGCCATTTTAGCCTTGGCGACAATTACTCTGTTAGTCCCTCTGGAAAACTTCTTTTGTAATGTCCGTGTAAATTTTCTAGAAAGTAATGAAATTCCTCTTCGTGCTTATCATTGATCCTGGGACTTTCTTTTCCAGTTAATATTTGATAATTACTCGACCCCTCCTTGTTCTGCCGCTGCTTCACCTGCATCTTCCTTCTCGAAGAAAGTACTAATCGACCATAATCCCCTCGAAGGTTCGTCGAGCAGACATTTGCCGGAAGATTTGCAAGAACTTCGACAACAACTTCAATCTATGAAGAAACAGACTCTGGCAATGATGGAACAATCTCGGAAAGCATCTGAGCAAGAGAAACTTGCTCTTCGACAAGCCAGAGAAGCTACGGCTGCCAGGGATGCTTCTGTATTAGAAGCAAAGGGAGCCACAACCCGAGAAAATAGTATGCTCGAGCTGATGCTGGAAGCTAGCACAGATATGTTAGGTACGTTTTTGCGATCTCATGATGCCTTCTCTTTATTTTGCTGTGCCTTTCTTCCAATTTCATGCCTTGTCGCTTAATAGGCTCGGTTCTTGATGCTGCTGCCGAAGATCAAAGAGTGATCGAGAGAACAAATCTTCTCGTCAATCTTTCCCTTAACCATGGCTGTTTGTTCTGGGCCACTCCTGAACGAACCCAACAAATTGTTAGGTTCCAAGACCGTGCTTGCCAAGTGCGCGAATTTCTCAGTTTTTGCACGACGACATTAACCCTTGTCTATAGGAATTTATTTCCTCGAAATGAGGTTCCCAAAACTCTTCCTGAATTATTAGAGGTATTCAGAGATGCTCCCCGCATTCATAACTTTGTGCGTGCTCAACTCTCTCGCCGGAGCGAGATTCGCCATGATTATGATAAACATCTGTCATCCAAAGTTAGACCCGACGAAGATTGTTGCTGATTGTCCGGCCAAGAAAACGCGGCGGAAAAATGATATTGACTCAATCGATGATATGGTAGCTCCTGTGGCCGAGTCGATGATAGATGAGCTTCTTCGGATGGACTCGGAGTTCTTTATCAAGGGTTCTTATGCTGAGCATAAAACAACCAGAGGCTTGTCCGTAGATAGTATCTTGGGATTTAACTGATTTGTACTATATTGGAAACCTTGTATCTCACTTCTTTTTTGATTTCTTTTTTGTATTTCCGAAGAAATTTATTGTATATTGCCGAAGTCCTCTATATTGTTGAAGCCCCCGAGCCTAACTGGGCAAAGGTTGTACTATTTTTTCCACCTTGAAAGTTTATCTTTCTGTTGTAATAAGACATCCTTGTTTTTGTAACACCCCAACTTTTGCAACCTTGATTAGTTGTCCTTATTGCAAAAATTAGGGGGAACAAAAACTTTTTCTTTAGACTAATTAAGATGAATTGCCTTGATCTGTCTGTTATGATGAATTGCCTTGATCTGTTGGTAGATGAATTTTCTTAATTTGCTTGTTGAGTTTTGTCTTGAGCTACCTCATAGAACAACACCCCTAGTGGTTAAACAAGCAACTCACCAAATAAAACACATGTGTGACTTAGGAAAAATTATTTTCCTTGCTACTACATCAAACTCTCCTTCTGACGGCAACATGAGTGTGCCATCTTGATTTTCCTCTCTGAGCAATCTAGCTTAAATCATCCTTAATCCAAAACTTGGGATCATCTACCCTTGAGAACACTTCTCCCTAATTTTGTTTTCTCTCTCAAAAATCCTATTGATTTTCCTTCTCTAGTTTTGATCACAAAACTACTTCTAGTTTTACTAAAACTTTTCAAGATATTTCTTCAAGGAAAACAAGGAACTGAAGTGGGTTTTGTTTTCTCATCCCATTTCTAACAAGTACTGATTTCAGAAATATTACTTTCTATTTTGTGCTCTTTTTAACAAAAGGCTTGTTTATGGTACTTATATCATTTCTTGTTTTCCTCTTGCTTATTTTACAATTAAGAAAAAACTCTACTTTACTTGAGAGAGTAAGTAGAATATTTTGAACTCCTATGTTCCAACTAGTTTTCTCTCAACATCTTCAAAATTCCATTTCACTTGAGTTCATTCCCAATTGTCTCTAGACAATTGAGGTGTGTCCCATACCTTTCAATTAAACTCTCTTTCAAATGGCAACACTTGCACATCTTATATTTCATCATATCTATTTCACTCCTCTATTCTTTTCCATCATTGCCTTGACCTCATGAATTGATGATTTATGTCAATATATTCATCCTTGTGAGTACATGAATACTTCACTCACCATCTCTCTTAATCTTGCTCTATCATTGACTAAACCACCATCACCACCCATCTACCTTGGCATGCTCATGCATTGTTCCATGTGGTGAATCCCAATTCTTTCAATTTTGAATTCTAATGTAAACCTCTAATCATCAACTATACCTTGGGAACTATCTTCATCCTAAGTTGGTCTCAACCAAAGTGGTGGAGATTATTCTCATGGCACATGGCACATGTCACCTTCATACTCATTTTTATCTATATGTATCTACTCCTATTTTTATCATTATCAAAGTCACTCTTTGATATTATCTTCTCAACATCATACCTTGTCTATACACATTGATGTTGTGCCTTTCTCTCACATTGCTCACTTGTGCTTGGCAAGAATGGAGCCGGCCATGACAATTTCGGCCAGCCATGTTTCTCCTCACTTTCTTCTCTTGCAAGAATTGCCTCCCAACTACTCCAATCAATAAATGGGCAGCCACCTTCCTTGGCCAATGAAAAAGGAGGCAGCCACCCCTCTCCCTCTATAAATACCCCTTGGCCAGCCACCACCTCCCCCTTTGCTCATTTTCTTCACTCTCCACTCCCTCACACTCTCCTCCTCTCCTCCACCACGAAATGATGCTCCTCCTAGCAACCATGGCCGGCCATGGCCATGTAAACCTCTCCAAGATGCAACTCCCTCCTTCCTCAAGCTTCCCCTCACCATGAGAGCTTCCCTCTCCCTCTCTTCTCCCCAACCCTAGATGGTTTTCTCTCCTCTTCCTCTTCCCCCATTGCTAAGATTGGATCTTGATGCAGGTGCATGTTGGTCCAAGCATGGAGAAGCTTGAGCTATCATCAGATCTGAAATTCTTGAGCAAAGTTCGTCCAAAACCTTGCAGTAATTTCTGTATCTTACTGTTTCAGATTCTGGTACGAACTTGTAAAATCCGCCAAATCTCGTGTGCAGATCCAAATCGAGTGATTCAAAGTTCCACAGATAGGTATTTAAAAGATCTACAACTTGGCGTTGGTCTCATCCTCAAATTCGTTACGGATTTTGCATGGTAAATAAAGTCCTGAAAACATGCAGAATCACTGTTCGTTAGATTTCTCCCGTTTTAAAAAACCTTTTTGAGCAAACTCAACTGTGGGTGAAAGCCCTCTTCAGTTTCTTCATTTTGGAGGTGGTTTCACTTCGATTGACCTCCTGAAACTGAAATGGTTCACAGATCAAGATCTGGTCAGATCTGACTTTGTCGAATTAAACCAGGAGCTTGGAGACGAATTTTTGAATGAAACCAACTGGGTAAGAACAACCTATTCAATACCTTTCAGATGAAGCAGACCTCATATTTTTATGATTTGTGTATGATTTTTGATGAATTAAACTTGTTCTGTATGTTCTGCAGACATGGCTGTTAGCTTTTAATTCATCAAAAATCCATTTTTGAACCTAATTGAGTGATTCCACTTCTGTAGGATTACTGAATGTTTTCTTAATCATCTCAAACAAGTTTCAAACCTTTATCTATTCTGTAACTCCAGAGGTGAAGCAAATGGTATAGACATGCAAGTAATCTTGTCAATCCATTTGTGAGAGTTTCGAAACAATTTGAACCCAAATCCAATTGTGTATGCATCTATGTTTAAATACCTTTCAAATGCCGGTGGCCTCGGTTTTAGGATTTTTCTACGATTTATGGCTTACAGATCTTGTTTTCCGTACAGTCAGATTCAAAGAAATTCCTAAAATTGTAGGTTTAATATTTTTGGGTGATTCCAATTGGGTTAGTCTTGTATTAGTACTGGCTATATAGGAAAAATATTATTAGTCTCTGTTCATACATATTTGTTACTTTTAGTAATGTTTATGTGTGACATGCATTGTTGAAGCAAAACCTTTCGGTTTATTTAAAACCCTTGACCAACTCTTTTTGGTAGAGATGGGCAACCATTGTTTTATGCTTGCAAAGCAAAACCTCTGCAACTTAACATTAGCTCTTTTGTTTAGCTTGAGTTTTCAAATGATGTGGATTATGGTTTGCTTCCTATTTTGGTTGTAGTGTTATGGGAACAAATTATGTTAGGAAAACTGTTTTCTACTTTTCCAAAAATGTTCGAAAATGTATTGTGAATGTTTGTGATGCCAAACTAATGCTCTTGTCCTCTTTATGATGTTATCTACCAGGGGATACTTAGTTGTGCCATGGTGATACCTAGAGAGGCAATTGCTAAGTCGTGGCACTCTCATACCTTCACTAGGTAAATAAATGAGGTTTTCTTTTAGTTGCTTTGTAGTATCTATAAGTCTTTCGTATATTAGCCCTTAGTAAAGTGGTTAGCTATTGATTGTTGAGTGTTGCATGTTTATTTTGTTGATGCAATATGATTGATTTTGTTCCTTTTATATTTTCCGGCGATAGATGCGAACAATTCCGGAGAAGAAGAAGAAGTGGAATCGGACGAGGATTTTATTTATATTGTTGGGATTCTTATATTGATGGAGTTGAAGAAGTCCAGGGACAAATAAGCCAAGGCAAGCCATCTTTTGATCTCTCGATCCGGTGTCTAGTTGGATGTCATTTGTTGATGTTCAAAGCACCTTCATTCTATGTGTGTTATTATCTCTACTTATGTCATATATGTGTGATTGCAAGTGGGGTACTCCCTAGTGGTGATGCTCCACTATTTGTCCTTGTGTTATGGGATGCATGGTAACATGGCCGTGCTATCCCACTTGGTTATCTTGTATGCTCAACTTGAGCATGTTCCATCTCAAGATAGTAACTTACACCACACCCACCCCTTTGTAGTATAGAGGTATCAATGTCATGATCTTGGTGTATTCTCAACTTGAGAGGAGTATGCCGTGTACCATCTTGGAGAATATGTTGGATAGTGACACTCCACTATCTAAGTTGTGTAGTTAGCACCACAAATCTGAGAGTATATTCCTCCTTGTGTTGTCATAATACATGCTTACCTTAAGCAAGTATGATCCACTCCACTACCCCTTTATACCTCATCTATGGCGGGATGACTCTCATCTCGGCCGTAGTGCAATACTAGTTCAACTCATGAAACTATAGGTTGGGAACCCCTCAAGGTTTACCTTGTTGTAAATGTTTATGAAAACCTTGGGTGAGGCAACCTTACCCAAGCGTATGGTTTATGAAAGAAAAGGATCTTGACAAAGATGGTTGGAAAGAGGAAAGTGTGGGTGTGACTTGGGTTTTTGAGAAAAACGACACATGGTTCTTTGTATTCGCCCGGAACAATTACACGGCGCAACCACATTATCCAAAGTGGGTACGGGCTTAGTCACGTAGTTTGTTGAAATTGACTTGAGACACCTTCACAACTCTCTAGGAGGGTCACGATGACCTCTGACACCGGGTTGCGCTCTGAAGGAGGCAATACACTGCATTAACTTGCAGCCGGACGATTACTGAGGGTCTTCTGTCATGGCGCCGGAGATACGCTCAAAAGGAGGTATGCTGCCGGGGTGCCGGGAAGGGGTAAGCCCGCAGGGAAGGACTCTTGTCAAGGGAGACAGGCGAAGGACTATGACTGATTATCCGAGCCTCGCATACTTTTGTATGTCGAACCGGGGATGATCCCGGCGGATTTATCGGTTCTTGTGGGGAAAGTGCGCACACTCTGCAGAGTTAAAACTATTCGAATAGCCGCGTCCGCGGTCATGGACGGTTGGGATGGCCGTTACCGAGCTGTGTCGAGTTTTTTTTTTGAAAATGATTTCCAAAGGAAATGCGTGTGTTGGAAGTACCGGAAGGGTACGGGAAAGATGTTGTGCCGACCATGTGGAGATGGTTGAGGAAAATGAAACAAAATGGGGTGACCCTTCCTAGTGTTTTCATGTAAAGGAACTCTTCTTCAATAGAGATATAGAGATGTCTTAGATAAATTCTTGGAGTGTCCCCTTCGATTGAGAAGTTGGGATGCTATCTCCACCAAAAACATCTCTTCTCTTCCACATGCTATATCCACAAGAGAAACTACTCTTCCTCTCTTGTCTTCTTTAGTTAGAATTGTTATCACCTTCTTGATGGTTTGCGAGTACAATTCAAATGTACTCACGGCTTTGTCCCTGGCTATTTACTTGGCCTGACTTGAAGGAGTTCGACGAGATGAAGAAGGAGTTGGCGACGTCTATGCAAGCTAGGAACGTCTTCCCGGTCGGTTACTGTAGGGTTATGGCGAGATGACTTGGGTACTCGCGTTGTTGAAGTGATGATGCTACTCCGATGTTTAGTTAGGCCCTTCGAGGCTATTATGTAAGTATTGGTCATGTGACCATGTTGTAATTTTCTTATTCCGCTTTGTAATGGATGGTGTAATTTGATATCGGTTCGGTTATGTGTTCACGACACACCGATCATGGGATCGTGAGCTGTATACATAACGAGGAATTTCGGACAGCTAGTCCGGGGTCCCCACGAGTCGGTATCGAGCTATCTGACCTGTAGGAGACCTTAGTTAGCATGGACGTTAGTTAGGAAACAAGTATTTGGGAAAAACTATTTACGACACAAATTCTTTCTTTAGTCGGAAGCCTAGCTTCTACTCCTCTTATTTCTTCAAAACTTTCAAATTCTTATCTCTTCGCTTTATAAAAAGGTTTGAAAATTCTTACTCTATTGTCTCATCCACTTCAAACCTACATATTGGACGATGTCCCCGACTCAGACCGGAGACTCGAAGTCGAAGATGCATCAACCTTTTATGAAGTCTCACGTATCTCCAACAGCAGCTATTGAAGGTTGGATGCCGACTTAGTCGTGCTCATGTAGGGATGATAACATCATGTCTTTGGTTTTCACCGAAGTATGTCAAAGATCTGACCTTGTTCCTCCGTGGACTTGCACTTTTTGCAGTCGTCAGGGATCAAGTCCTCAGTTTCTTGACTAGTAATTTTTAGGCCAGCCACGAGAAGATCTCGACTTCGGGAGCACCTCAACAGCTACCTCTTCGAAGACCTCATGTTTCCGGGATGTCGAGACTAGAAGTTCTACACGGTTGTCTCCTCCGCCTCAACATCAATGACTCAACACCCGGCCCCTTCACTACCAAGCTGCTACAATGATCCAAGTTGAAGCTGATGCTGACAATATGAAGACATCGACATATGTGACCAGCCCCAAACCAATAGGATGGATAGGATAAACTCAATCGCTTTGATTGAGATAAACCCGCGCATTAGGAATTTACGGGTACTTAGAGTACCATGTACTGGTTTGATGATTGATTGTAGTTCCCTAGTGTGCTGCCTTGAGTGTTTGTATCTGTTTGCTGTGTGCATGTATGTCTTGCTTTTTAGAAGTTCCCGCCCTTTTTAATTGTTTGAAATTTCTGAAATAGAAATTAAAAATGGAAATCTGCCAGTGTACTGTTTTGCTAATAAAAATAGTTTGGTAGCTCCGATTGATGTGATCCCAATTGCACTGGAACCAGTATGAAATTATCTTTCAGACGCCACTGACCTTGTATATTTAGGATTTTTGTGCGATTTTTAATAAATAAAACTTGATCACTGTTTCTGGTTAGTATTTTGAGTCTCAAAAATTGAAAAATAAATATTTTTGAATGATTCCAATTGTGTTGATCTTGTTTTGTTACCGTGCATCTAGGAAAAATACCAGTAGCCTCTGTTAGTGGTATTTTGTCTCTGGTTATGGTTGTATGGGTGTCACATGTAATGATAGGATTAAAATTTGCCTCGCCGACGTTTTGCTAACTGCTAGTTAGTTGGATAGGTTAACGGAAGGCTCTAACTCTAAACCAGTTAGCAGTTGTTTTTCAACCGTCAGGAAAAAAAACTAACCCAGACCCCTATCTACGCCGACTACTTTCAAGATCAGCTGGAGCGACTCTACCACGCCAACGAAGCAGAAGCCCCTACCTTCAAGAGTGACTGCACCTCGGCGAGAAGACATACTCATTTGGGCTAACGTTAGAGCATAACCGCACTAACCTCGGGGTATCTTCTTGAAAACTACCCCTCTAACACACCGTCTAGCTAGATGAGAGAACATTAGCGTCAAAGACAAGCTACATCACATGGTCCATCTGGTCCTCATCAAGTGAAGCTCCTGAAGATACCTCAGGACTCAAGATTAGGTGTAATTTACCCGCTCACTTCTTAACTGATACAAGTCCGCACCGACCGTCAAGCTGAAGATAGTCTTCGACGACCTCTGTTGTTGCTTCATGTGGATACCAACCAGGACTTTCATCAACTTACTAACTCACCGCGCATCCCCTATGGCTCAGTTAACACCGCAAGTGCCTCTTGAAGTGGTGGTCTGCACGTCGCCCCCGAAGATTCTTCAGCTGAACAAGGAAGACCGATGACTTCTTCAGAAGCCCCAGACAGAACTACAAGGCAGAAGCTCTGAGTTTTTCCGAGAACCCGATGAAAAATCTTAAGGGTGGAAGACTTCGTCTTCCACTAAAAGTTGGAGCTAACCCTAACATTTTAAACCTTTCTAACACACCGTTGGAAACGTGGGATGCACCAACCCCTCTTGAAGCCATGGACTACACAACGCCCTCTGAAGATGTTTTCAACTCAAGACAGGAGATCAATGACTTCTCCAAGAAGCGCCCGACAGGACCCGTGGCCGAAGCTTACAGTTTTTAACGCCCCCTCCCCGGTGAACAATTTTAAGGGTTCGTCTTCCACTAAATTTAAGCAAACTCTAAAAAAATTTCAGCCCTGCTCAAGCACCGTTGGGTGCACTAACCCTCCCACAGCCTTGAACCCCCTCTAGGATCGTTAAGAAACTACGGATCGAACATCTGCACAGCGTAGTCAACCTCTTCATGAAGCTCGCCATCGGCAAGAATCTATCAAGTATTATAGAAGATGAAGCAACAACCTTCTCTACAACGGCATATCTACAGAAGAATGGAGTCTAACTTTCGTTAAGCTTTACAACCCCTCTAGTTCTGCGCTCAGTAATCTCGGGACGAGATTATTTTAAGGGTGGAAGATCTGTAACACCCCAACTTTTGCAACCTTGATTAGTTGTCCTTATTGCAAAAATTAGGGGGAACAAAAACTTTTTCTTTAGACTAATTAAGATGAATTGCCTTGATCTGTTTGTTATGATGAATTGCCTTGATCTGTTGGTAGATGAATTGTCTTAATTTGCTTGTTGAGTTTTGTCTTGAGCTACCTCATAGAACAACACCCCTAGTGGTTAAACAAGCAACTCACCAAATAAAACACATGCGTGACTTAGGAAAAATTGTTTTCCTTGCTACTACATCAAACTCTCCTTCTGACGGCAACATGAGTGTGCCATCTTGATTTTCCTCTCTGAGCAATCTAGCTTAAATCATCCTTAATCCAAAACTTGGGATCATCTACCCTTGAGAACACTTCTCCCTAATTTTGTTTTCTCTCTCAAAAATCCTATTGATTTTCCTTCTCTAGTTTTGATCACAAAACTACTTCTAGTTTTACTAAAACTTTTCAAGATATTTCTTCAAGGAAAACAAGGAACTGAAGTGGGTTTTGTTTTCTCATCCCATTTCTAACAAGTACTGATTTCGAAACATTACTTTCTATTTTGTGCTCTTTTTAACAAAAGGCTTGTTTATGGTACTTATATCATTTCTTGTTTTCCTCTTGCTTATTTTACAATTAAGAAAAAACTCTACTTTACTTGAGAGAGTAAGTAGAATATTTTGAACTCCTATGTTCCAACTAGTTTTCTCTCAACATCTTCAAAATTCCATTTCACTTGAGTTCATTCCCAATTGTCTCTAGACAATTGAGGTGTGTCCCATACCTTTCAATTAAACTCTCTTTCAAATGGCAACACTTGCACATCTTATATTTCATCATATCTATTTCACTCCTCTATTCTTTTCCATCATTGCCTTGACCTCATGAATTGATGATTTATGTCAATATATTCATCCTTGTGAGTACATGAATACTTCACTCACCATCTCTCTTAATCTTGCTCTATCATTGACTAAACCACCATCACCACCCATCTACCTTGGCATGCTCATGCATTGTTCCATGTGGTGAATCCCAATTCTTTCAATTTTGAATTCTAATGTAAACCTCTAATCATCAACTATACCTTGGGAACTATCTTCATCCTAAGTTGGTCTCAACCAAAGTGGTGGAGGTTATTCTCATGGCACATGGCACATGTCACCTTCATACTCATTTTTATCTATATGTATCTACTCCTATTTTTATCATTATCAAAGTCACTCTTTGATATTATCTTCTCAACATCATACCTTGTCTATACACATTGATGTTGTGCCTTTCTCTCACATTGCTCACTTGTGCTTGGCAAGAATGGAGCCGGCCATGACAATTTCGGCCAGCCATGTTTCTCCTCACTTTCTTCTCTTGCAAGCATTGCCTCCCAACTAATCCAATCAATAAATGGGCAGCCACCTTCCTTGGCCAATGAAAAAGGAGGCAGCCACCCCTCTCCCTCTATAAATACCCCCTTGGCCAGCCACCACCTCCCCCTTTGCTCATTTTCTTCACTCTCCACTCCCTCACACTCTCCTCCTCTCCTCCACCACGAAATGCTGCTCCTCCTAGCAACCATGGCCGGCCATGGCCATGTAAACCTCTCCAAGATGCAACTCCCTCCTTCCTCAAGCTTCCCCTCACCATGAGAGCTTCCCTCTCCCTCTCTTCTCCCCAACCCTAGATGGTTTTCTCTCCTCTTCCTCTTCCCCCATTGCTAAGATTGGATCTTGATGCAGGTGCATGTTGGTCCAAGCATGGAGAAGCTTGAGCTATCCTCAGATCTGAAATTCTTGAGCAAAGTTCGTCCAAAACCTTGCAGTAATTTCTGTATCTTGCTGTTTCAGATTCTGGTACGAACTTGTAAAATCCGCCAAATCCCGTGTGCAGATCCAAATCGAGTGATTCAAAGTTCCACAGATAGGTATTTAAAAGATCTACAACTTGGCGTTGGTCTCATCCTCAAATTAGTTACGGATTTTGCATGGTAAATAAAATCCTGAAAACATGAAGAATCACTGTTCGTTAGATTTCTCCCGTTTTACAAAACCTTTTTGAGCAAACTCAACTGTGGGTGAAAGCCCTCTTCAGTTCCTTCATTTTGGAGGTGGTTTCACTTTGATTGACCTCCTGAAACTGAAATGGTTCACAGATCAAGATCTGATCAGATCTGAATTTGTCGAATTAAACCAGGAGCTTGGTGACGAATTTTTGAATGAAACCAACTGGGTAAGAACCACCTATTCAATACCTTTCAGATGCAGCAGACCTCATATTTTTATGATTTGTGTATGATTTTTGATGAATTAAACTTGTTCTGTATGTTCTGCAGACATGGCTGTTAGCTTTTAATTCATCAAAAATCCATTTTTGAACCTAATTGAGTGATTCCACTTCTGTAGGATTACTGAATGTTTTCTTAATCATCTCAAACAAGTTTCAAACCTTTATCTATTCTGTAACTCCAGAGGTGAAGAAAATGGTATAGACATGCAGTAATCTTGTCAATCCATTTGTGAGAGTTTCAGAAACAATTTGAATCCAAATCCAATTGTGTATGCATCTATGTTTAAATACCTTTCAAATGCCAGTGGCCTCATAGTTTTAGGATTTTTCTACGATTTATGGCTTACAGATCTTGTTTTCTGTACAGTCAGATTCAAAGAAATTCCTAAAATTGTAGGTTTAATATTTTTGGGTGATTCCAATTGGGTTAGTCTTGTATTAGTACTGGCTATATAGGAAAAATATTATTAGTCTCTGTTCATACATATTTGTTACTGTTAGTAATGTTTATGTGTGACATGCATTGTTGAAGCAAAACCTTTCGGTTTATTTAAAACCCTTGACCAACTCTTTTTGGTAGAGATGGGCAACCATTGTTTTATGCTTGCAAAGCCAAACGTCTGCAACTTAACATTAGCTCTTTTGTTTAGTTTGAGTTTTCAAATGATGTGGATTATGGTTTGCTTCCTATTTTGGTTGTAGTGTTATGGGAACAAATTATGTTAGGAAAACTGTTTTCTACTTTTCCAAAAATGTTTGAAAATGTATTGTGAATGTTTGTGATGCCAAACTAATGCTCTTGTCCTCTTTATGATGTTATCTACCAGGGGATACTTAGTTGTGCCATGGTGATACCTAGAGAGGCAATTGCTAAGTCGTGGCACTCTCATACCTTCACTAGGTAAATAAATGAGGTTTTCTTTTAGTTGCTTTGTAGTATCTATAAGTCTTTCGTATATTAGCCCTTAGTAAAGTGGTTAGCTATTGATTGTTGAGTGTTGCATGTTTGTTTTGTTGATGCAATATGATTGATTTTGTTCCTTTTATATTTTCCGGCGATAGATGCGAACAATTCCGGAGAAGAAGAAGAAGTGGAATCGGACGAGGATTTTATTTATATTGTTGGGATTCTTATATTGATGGAGTTGAAGAAGTCCAGGGACAAATAAGCCAAGGCAAGCCATCTTTTGATCTCTGATCCGGTGTCTAGTTGGATGTCATTTGTTGATGTTCAAAGCACCTTCATTCTATGTGTGTTATTATCTCTACTTATGTCATATATGTGTGATTGCAAGTGGGGTACTCCCTAGTGGTGATGCTCCACTATTTGTCCTTGTGTTATGGGATGTATGGTAACATGGCCGTGCTATCCCACTTGGTTATCTTGTATGCTCAACTTGAGCATGTTCCATCTCAAGATAGTAACTTACACCACACCCACCCCCTTTGTAGTATAGAGGTATCAATGTCATGATCTTGGTGTATTCTCAACTTGAGAGGAGTATGCCGTGTACCATCTTGGAGAATATGTTGGATAGTGACACTCCACTATCTAAGTTGTGTAGTTAGCACCACAAATCTGAGAGTATATTCCTCCTTGTGTTGTCATAATACATGCTTACCTTAAGCAAGTATGATCCACTCCACTACCCCTTTATACCTCATCTATGGCGGGATGACTCTCATCTCGGCCGTAGTGCAATACTAGTTCAACTCATGATACTATAGGTTGGGAACCCCTCAAGGTTTACCTTGTTGTAAATGTTTATGAAAACCTTGGGTGAGGCAACCTTACCCAAGCGTATGGTTTATGAAAGAAAAGGATCTTGACAAAGATGGTTGGAAAGAGGAAAGTGTGGGTGTGACTTGGGTTTTTGAGAAAAACGACACATGGTTCTTTGTATTCGCCTGGAACAATTACACAGCGCAACCACATTATCCAAAGTGGGTACGGGCTTAGTCCGTAGTTTGTTGAAATTGACTTGAGACACCTTCACAACTCTCTAGGAGGGTCACGATGACCTCTGACACCGGGTTGCGCTCTGAAGGAGGCAATACACTGCATTAACTTGCAGCCGGACGATTACTGAGGGTCTTCTGTCATGGCGCCGGAGATACGCTCAAAAGGAGGTATGCTGCCGGGGTGCCGGGAAGGGGTAAGCCCGCAGGGAAGGACTCTTGTCAAGGGAGACAGGCGAAGGACTATGACTGATTATCCGAGCCTCGCATACTTTTGTATGTCGAACCGGGGATGATCCCGGCGGATTTATCGGTTCTTGTGGGGAAAGTGCGCACACTCGCAGAGTTAAAACTATTCGAATAGCCGCGTCCGCGGTCATGGACGGTTGGGATGGCCGTTACCGAGGCTGTGTCGAGTTTTGTTTTGAAAATGATTTCCAAAGGAAATGCGTGTGTTGGAAGTACCGGAAGGGTACGGGAAAGATGTTGTGCCGACCATGTGGAGATGGTTGAGGAAAATGAAACAAAATGGGGTGACCCTTCCTAGTGTTTTCATGTAAAGGAACTCTTCTTCAATAGAGATATAGAGATGTCTTAGATAAATTCTTGGAGTGTCCCCTTCGATTGAGAAGTTGGGATGCTATCTCCACCAAAAACATCTCTTCTCTTCCACATGCTATATCCACAAGAGAAACTACTCTTCCTCTCTTGTCTTCTTTAGCTAGAATTGTTATCACCTTCTTGATGGTTTGCGAGTACAATTCAAATGTACTCACGGCTTTGTCCCTGGCTATTTACTTGGCCAGACTTGAAGGAGTTCGACAGATGAAGAAGGAGTTGGCGACGTCTATGCGAGCTAGGAACGTCTTCCCGGTCGGTTGCTCGTAGGGTTATGGCAGATGACTTGGGTACTCGCGCTTGTTGAAGTGATGATGCTACTCCGATGTTTAGTTAGGCCCTTCGAGGCTATTATGTAAGTATTGGTCATGTGACCATGTTGTAATTTTCTTATTCCGCTTTGTAATGGATGGTGTAATTTGATATCAGTTCGGTTATGTGTTCACGACACACTGATCATGGGATCGTGAACTGTATACATAACAGGGAATTTCGGACAGCTAGTCCGGGGTCCCCACAGTTTTTCCCTTGATGGATTGCCAATCTTCGAGTATCTTTGATGTCGAAGTTCTATATTTTTATTGCGAGGTTCTTAAACCAGAGCACTTAAGATTTTTGACGTGTACACTATATTTATGATTGCTGGCTTCCGATTTTTATATTTGGCGAGGTATTAAAGTACCAAGGCGAAATATTTCAGTGAATCTATATAGTATGTATTTTGAGACTTAGGCGTTGAGCCCCCGAGCGTGTCGAAAAATAAGAAGTATATCTCCACTATCTTTATTATATTGCAGCACCGCGAGCCCGCCTCATTAAAAACCTTTCCGGCCCCACACGGTGCCCCGAAAAGGAAAAGAGTGCGTCTGAAAACTCGCGGGCGTTTCGAGTACATTGTATTTTTGCGAGAGAAGAACTATATTTTCGACTTCTAGGCGTAGAACCGCCTGAGCTGCGCCACGTTCCAGGGGTTTTGCTCCTCCACCCCTGTCTTCTTGTCTTTTATCCTGTATGCTCCTCCTCCGATTACTTCCGTGATAATGTAAGGGCCAAGCCATGGTGACTCGAGTTTTTCATGACTTTTTTGCGTGAGCCGAAGAACTAGGTCTCCCACCTGAAAAGATCTTGGCCGCAAACGTCGACTGTGGTAATTCTTCAAGTCCTGTTGGTACTTGGTTACCCTTGATAATACTTCGTCTCGAGCTTCGTCAAGTGCGTCTACGTCGTCTTCCAATGCTATCCTGGAAGTTTCTTCATTATACTCTGTGACTCTGGGGGAGTCGTGCTCTATCTCTATTGGTAGTACTGCCTCTGCTCCATGGACCAGAAAGAACGGGGTTTCCTGTGTCGCTGTATTTGGTGTTGTTCGGATGCTCCACAACACACTTGGTAGTTCTTCGGGCCAGGTATGCCGAGCTTTTTCCAGTGGTCCCAACAGGCGTTTCTTGATGCCATTGCAGATGATGCCATTGGCTTTCTCGACTTGCCCATTGGTTTGAGGATGTGCAACTGACGCAAAGTGCAACTTGATGCCCACTTCCTTGCAATAATCTTTGAATTCGTGGGATGTAAAGTTACTGCCATTGTCCGTGACAATGCTGTGGGGCACTCCAAATCTGAAGACGAGGCCTTTTATGAATTTTACTGCGGATGCTCCGTCCGGCGAATTTATCGGCTTCGCTTCTATCCACTTTGTAAATTTGTCGACAGCTACTAGCATGTATTCCTTTCCTCCTGGCCACGATTTATGTAACTTGCCCACCATATCAAGTCCCCATTGTGCAAAGGGCCATGACAGTGGTATTGGTGTTAGTTCTGCTGCCGGGGAGTGAGGTTTTGCGGCAAACCTTTGACACGCATCGCAAGTCATTACTATTTCTTTGGCGTCTTCAATTGCTGTCAACCAGTAGAATCCTGCCCGAAAAACCTTGGCTGCGATGGCTCGACTACTCGCGTGGTGGTCGCATATTCCTTCGTGTACATCCTTCAGAATTATTCTTCCTTCTTCAGGTGTGACACACCTTTGCAGGACGCCGGAGATACTCCGTTTGTACAATTCTCCTTTTATCACCGTGAAAGCTTTGGAGCGTCGAATTACTCGCCTTGCCTCAACTGGATCCTCAGGTGTTTCTTTCCTGAGGATATATGATATATATGCTTGCATCCAAGGAACTTGTATCATCATCACCAACTCTTGTTCCTCTTCATCCTCCGTGGTTTCTGTGAGGGATGTCGAAGTTTTCTCTTTTGCTTTTTTCTGCACCTGTTTTGGCTTCGTAGATCTCTCCGCTATTTCTTCCCAGAATACTCCTGGCGGAATTGGGAGGCATTGCGACCCGATATTTGCGAGGACGTCAGCTTCATCGTTGCTCAATCTACTGATGTGATTTACCTCGCATCCATCAAATAGCTTCTCGAGTTCATTGTACACCTCCTTGTATGCTACCATGCTATCATTGACTGCATCACATTGGTTCATAACTTGCTGAGCCACCAATTGTGAGTCGCCGAAGATTTTTAATCAAGTTGCACCGCAAGCCTTCGCCATCTTCATCCCGTGTATGAGGGCTTCATATTCTGCTTCATTGTTAGATGCGTTAGGAAACGTCATCCGAAGGATGTACTTCAACTTGTCGCCTTCAGGTGATATCAGTACTACTCCTGCGCCAGCTCCTTCTACTCTTTTGGACCCATCGAAATTCATGGTTCAGGTTCTCGATAAGTCCGGGGGTCCTGTGTTTTGCAGCTCCATCCATTCTGCGATGAAGTCTGGCAGAACTTGCGACTTGATTGCTTTTCTTTTTTCATACGTGATGTCCCGAGGGAAAGTTCTATTCCCCAAAGGGAGACACGACCCGTAGCTTCTGGATTGTTCAGTATATTTGACAAAGGAGCCTCATTGACCACTATGATCGGGTGTGCCGAAAAATAGTGGCGCAATTTTCGTGCTGTTGTGAACACTCCGTATGCTAGCTTTTGGTACTGAGGGTACCTTTGTTTTGATGGCGATAAAACTTCGCTGACGAAGTATACTGGCCTCTGTACTCCGTGGAGTTTTCCTTCTTCTTCTCTTTCGACAACTAGCACCGTGCTCACCACTTGGGGCGTGGCTGCGATATATAGCAGGAGAGGTTCCTTGTCTTTCGGCGCCACCAAAATTGGTGGTGTCGAGATTTTGCGCTTCAAATCTTCGAAAGCTCTGTCGGCCTCTTCGTTCCACTGGAATTTGTCTCCTTGCTTTATGAGAGCATAAAATGGTAATGCTTTTTCTCCCAGCCTGGCGACGAATCTGCTCAAAGCTGCGACTCGCCCAGTTAGCTGTTGTATCTCTTTCAACTTTGTTGGCTTTCTCATTGTTACGATAGCTTGTATTTTATCGGGATTTGCTTCAATCCCTCTTGCTGAGACTAGAAACCCCGAAGTTCTCCTGCTGGGACGCCAAAGGAACACTTCGTCGGGTTCAACTTCAGGCAGAATTTGTCGAGGTTGTCAAAAGTTTCCTTGAGATCCTCGATCAGTGTTGTCCCCTTTTTTGACGTTATGACGACATCGTCGATATATACTTGTACGTTTTTCCCAATCTGTGTCGCCAAACACTTCTGCATCATCCTTTGATATGTTGCTCCCGCATTTTTTAGACCAAAGGGCATTGTTCTGTAGCAAAACACGCCGTAAGGTGTAATAAACGCGGTTTTTACTTCATCTTCTTCTTTCAATCTGATCTGGTTATAACCAGAATATGCGTCCAGGAAGGAAAGACGTTCACATCCATCCGTGGAGTCGATAATTTGATCGATCCTCGGGAGGGGAAAGTGATCCTTTGGACAGTGTTTATTGAGACACGTAAAGTCGACGCACATGCGAAGGACCTTAGTGTTTTTCTTTGGCACCAACACAGGATTTGCTACCCATGTGGCTTCCGTGAATATCTCTTTGATAAAACCAGCTTCCTGTAGTCGATTGATTTCTGACAGCATAGCTTTGCGGTTTGGTTCCGAAAAATGTCGCAAAGGTTGTTTGATTGGTCTCGCCAATGGATCCAAGTTTAGGTGGTGCTCGGCAAGTTCCCTGGGTACTCCTGGCATGTCAGCTGGACACCATGCGAAGATTTTCCAGTTCTCACGGAGGAACTCGACGAGCGCGCTTTCCTATGCGATATCCATGTCGTTTGCGATGGATGTCGTCTTTTTCGGGTCTGTCGGGTGGATCTGCACCTCCTTAGAATTTTTCTCGGTATTGAAAGTTGACTCTTTATTTGTCCTTCCAACATCTGGCGATACGTCGTAATCAGTCATGCTTTTTGACGCCAAATACTCAGCTTGCATCCCGAAAGTTTCTGATAACCGATGAAAATCCTTGTCGCACCTGTCGGCCAAGGCGAAGCTTCCTTTAACTGTGATTGGTCCCTTTGGTCCAGGCAATCTCCATAACAGGTATGTATAGTGTGGTACTGCCATAAACCTAGCGTATGCTCACTACTAGGAAAAGGCCTATAGGTGGAGGCAAGTGGTGCCGGCGCACCACCTTGGACGTGCGCCGGTGGAACATGTTGCCGGCGCACCAAATAAGAGCCGCGCCGGTGATGGAGGCTTACTGCCGGCGCACAAGCAAAAAAGATGCGCCGGCGATAAATTTCAAAGAGGACCAGACCAGGCCGGAAAAATCGAGCCCCTTACTGCCGGCGCACCACCATGTTGTTGCGCCGGTGGTAAGTTTCTTATTGCCGGCGCTGGAGTATAATGGTGCGCCGGCGGTAAGGACAGCCATAATTTTCCCTCTACACACCCCCCCCCCCCTGCGTGGACCGCCTTTTCAGTTTTGAAAAAAATAAAAGAAAATGATAAAAAATTCAAAAAATAAAATCCTTTGAACTGCCCATGTATTATGTAATCTAGCTTTCATCAAAATTGGAAAAAATGAATTTCGATATATTATGCAAAATGGCGTCATCTTTCGGTAAAACGGGATTTCTGGTTGCATACGACCTCCGATGAAAAACTTTTTTATATCAAAATCGATCTACTCGAAATTTCCTATTCGAATTCAACTGCCTACGGCCGTTTCGAGAAAAAATGGATTCGTCAAATTCAAAACAGAAACAGGACTTTTTTCAGATTTAAGATTTGGGAGAAAAAAAGAAAAAAAAATACCCCCGGCGCACCACCCTACTTGGTGCGCCGGCAGTAACCCACACTATATAGTCAAGCCGGCCCTCATCCTTCTTCTCCTTCCTAACTTCTTCCCCTTCTTCTCTTTCCCTCCTACTCTTCTCCTTGCAATACTCACGCCGACGGCCTCCGAAGACGACTACTACTCCGGTGACCTCCTCCTACTCCGGTGACCTCCTCCTACTCCGGTGACCTCCACCTACTCCGGTGAACTCCTCCTCCTCCGGTAACCTCCTCCACCTCGGGACTCTACCTCCATCTCCGTCTTCTCCTTCTCCTCTTCCACCACCTTCACCTCCGGCCATCTTCTCCTCCTCCTCCTCCTCCTCCTCTTCCTAAACCACCACCACCTCCGGCCTCCTCCTCCTCCTCCTCCTCCTAAACTACCACCTCCGGCCTCATTCTCTTCCTCCTACACCGGTGCGGCAACGACGACACGGCAATGCACGGCCACTATTTTTAAGGTCCCGAGCTAGATGAACCCGAGCTAGATGAACCCGAGCTAGATCCAGATCTAGATCTAGATCTAGATCTGGCTTTTTTTTGAATTTCGAAAAAACATACCGCCGGCGCACCAGGCCTGGTTCGCCGGGGATAATTCATCTTACTGCTGGCGCACCTGCTGGTGCGCCGGCGGTAACTCATTACCACCGGCGCGTTCCCACCGGCGGGCTCGTGGTGCGCCGGCAATAGCCGTTTTTGGTGCGCCGGCAATAAGGCTTTTCCTAGTAGTGGCTGGTCGTCCCAACAAAGCGTGGTATTGCGACGGAAAATCCGCGACTTCAAATTCCAGCTTCTCAATTCTATAATTCTCTCGAGTTCCAAACTGAAGGTCGAGATTTATCTTCCCCAATGGATAACTTGGTTTCTCCGGTGTGATGCCGTGGAACCTTGTGTCCGTTGGCTTCAAGTTTGCTAAGGATATGTTCATCTTCCTCAATGTATCTGCGTACATAAGGTTTAAGCTGCTGCCACCATCTATGAATACTCGAGAAACATCAAATCCCGCAATAACTGCTGGCAGAATAAGTGCTGACTGCCCTGGTCGAGGAACTTGCTGCGGATGGTCCGCTATGGTGAAGCCGATGTCTTGCCCTGACCAATTGAGGTACTCAACTGTTGGTGGAGGCATTTTCTCTGCCATGAACACCTGTCTCGAGATCACTTTTTGAGTTCTATTGGACGGCCTTCCCTTCTGAATCATCGACACCGCTCCGTTTGAGTTAGGATCGACATAAGGTGGTGGTGGTGGTGCTGCCGCTATTCTGAGCTGGTGCCGGTTGTCGTCCGTAATCGCGGGAGGTGGTGGCAAGTGAACCTCGCTCCTCGGGCTCCCGAGGATTTCTCTGTGCTGCTCGAGCATGAGCGTTCTCTCGCATATCCGAACATTGCCCGAAAATTTCGACAGTCTTTCCGCAGGTGCCCCGACTGTCTTTTTCCGTTGCCGTCGATGAAAAAATGCATCCGACACGGCCCGTTCATCATCCGTTCGGGAGACATGAAAGGCCTCTCGTGGCCTTGGCCCGTTGTTTTGCCTATTTTGTCGAAATTCGTCTCTGTTGTCACTTCGTTGCTCATTACTTCTCTGGTAATCATCTCGATTATTTCCTCCTGCACTGGCTCGGAAACCAGCCGAAATTTGCCCTGGGGCGTCATAGTTCGGGTACTGCCGAGGAAATCGTCGCCTTGGTTGGTAATTTCGACCACGGTCTTCCTCTGGCGACCTGTGCCGTTTGTTGTGGACAGCATCTTCTCCATCTGCCCATCTGTTTGCTATCTCCATTAACGCGGATACTGTCTTTGGATTGGTCCTTCCCAAGTCCTCGACGAAATCTCCACGCCTAATTCCTGCGACAAACGCATCTATTGCTCTCTCGTCAGATATATTTTCTGCCGAGTTTTTTATGATGTTCCACCTTTGGATGTATTTTCTCATTGACTCATCTGGCTTTTGTCGACATGCCCTCAGCTCTTCTAACGACGCAGGTTTTTTGCACGTGGACCTGAAGTTTTTGACGAATACATCCTCGAAACTTTCCCGGACTGTCGATAGATCCTGGCGGAAGCTTTTTGATCCAAGATCGTGCGGCTCCACTTAAGTGCACCTGAATACTTTGCATGGCTGTTGCCCTAGTTCCTCCGAGTTAACTTCACCGTCTCGAGGTAATCAACTAGCCAATCCTCTGGATCTTGCAAGCCGTCGAATTTTTTGAAGTGATCAGGCAGCTTAAATCCCGAAGGGACTCGAGTTTTTCGTACTCTCCTTGTGAAGCACGGCAGGCCGCACATATCCTCATCGTTAATCTCCGGGGATTGCCGATGATCCCTTCTGCTTTGCCTTGCTCTATCGACCCTTGCTTGTGCTCCTGTGTCTCTTGCTCCACTTGGTCCTTCATGGACTGCCGCTGTTGCTGCTGCAGGTCGTGGACTATTTTGCCTTGCCGTTCCTTCGGGAGGCGTTGATACAAACGCTGTCCCCATAGCTCCAACCCCTGCTAACGCCATATTGTATAATGTTTCCCTTGGATCACCTGGGGGTGGCCTAGATGCGAGGATATAAGCTTGTGTCGCCATATACCCAGCTTACGGTGTCTTAGGGATAATGTTTCCTCTTGTATCTATCGACATAAAGGACATGTCGAGGTTTTGAACTAAGTGCTCTCTTTCTGCTTCGGGTATGTTTTGTAACCTTGATCTTCCTCTATTCCGAGCCTCCCTATGGCTATCACCCGAAACTCTAGATTGTCCACTTAGATCTGCCCTTCTCCTCGTCGGATGCGTAAGCTGCCTCCTTTCTCTCGTTCAACTCAGTTGTCTGTTTTTCTATTTCTCTGGCAGTTCGTGCGAGCCTATATTGATAAGCTTGCAGTTCTTGAGCCGTAGCTGTTGTCGTCATTGGCTCCGACCCATCTAAAGCTTTTGCAGCTCTATCCCAGGCTGCTTGTGGAAGTTGAACTCTGACACGTGGTGTGGGCCCGACATATTTAGTGCCCATACCTCTCCTTAGATCTGAGGGATCAACGTAGGGATTACCCAACTCGTCGAAAGCCTATGATGTTTCCTCTTGATTTTCAATGGCATAAATCTGATGATATTTTGTACTCAGATCTATGTTGGGTTTGGTGACATCATTGCTGAGATTGATGAAGACCTTGCCCACTGTGATAGATTTGTCGATGAAGTCGTAACTGTCGACATCGCTTGAGCCATCGCTTATATATGAGTCCGCAGATGACTCAAACGACCTGTCGTCGAAGATCTTGGCGAGTTTCTCTCTTGCTCCGGTGCCGACGTAACGTGTTGCCGAAGTTTCTTCTTCTCCCGACTCGGTTGACGATGCATAGCTTGAAAAATCGGAATCGACCGCCGACGATCCCGACGAAATCGGAATTTCGACACGATACGATCCTTCCTTCTCGACGCGAAAGTGAAACCTTCCGAACGTCATCTCCATGGGCTCCGCCGTATATGCATATGCATCCAAACGGGAGGGTGGGTGAGGAAAAAAATCGACAAGACCAGCGAGCGATCCGTTTACCTCGATCCATTGTGTTGCTTCCGGTTGACGATGTCGAAGATCTTGAACGTGCCATCGAGATCGGATCCTTACGCCTCTAATTCCCACGAGACGGCGCCAATTGACAAGGTATCAACTTGTCAATGCCTACGGGTTATAGGCTAGGGTTTAGTTAGAAGTAGAGGGCAAGTAGATCTCGAAGGTTTCAGCCGAAAAGTACTCGACGATTATGAAAACTAGGGTTTTTGAACAATGATTCGATGATCTTCTCGTCCCTCGACTCCCCTTTATATAAGAGGTGGAGCCGAGGGTTTCGTTTTGTACAAGTTACAGAGTCCGGGACGGTTTCTAACTCATCCCGCCAGATTACAAACAACACTTCCTATTACAACTCTACTTTCCTTAATATATCTTGGGCTCTCGAACCTTCTTGTTCTTCGGATAATGGGCCTTCCTTAAACCCCGGGTACTATCTTTGGCAGGCCCATTTGGGATGCCTATGTCAGTCGCTGGCGTCCGGGCTCGCCCTTATTGACGATGAGGACATGGCCGGCGAAGTCGGTCATGACGTCTCGGTGTCGTCCATGCGGGGAAGGAGAAATAACATGACCAGGTGAGTTGAATCGGTATTGGACTGGGCTGGGCTGGGCTGGCTACTGGGCTGAGACGCTGGGCTAGCGTGGCTTGTTGCTTGGCCTGTTCCCTCCCTCTCTCTCTCAATTCTTTTTTTCTTTTCTTTTTCTGTTTTTAAATTATGTTTGAATTCAAATTTGATTTTGAGTAACTTGAGTGTGTGGCTTCTGTTGATATGTATTAAAAATAATTTCTAGTCCTTTATTTATATAAAATTATTTTAGGAAGATTTTCCTCTGACGTCAACTTAATATTTGAAATAGGCACACATGTTAATTGAGATGATTTCATTTCCCTATCCTCTTGAATTCAATTCTGTTTGGTTATTTTAGAGTATTAATATCATCTTCTAAATTCTTAGTTTAAATTGGTTAAGGTGGATCTTATTCCTCTCATGAGACTTCTATTTATTTCTAAACAATAGTTGGTTATACCTATATATGCATAGTTTGAAGGGTAGGTTGAGTTTATATCTTAATTCATGTTAGGGTCTTTATAGGATTGATGCTAGAGTTTTCTTATGCTTATGAGATGAAGCATACGTGCAATATGGTATTATGTATTATTGTTTCCTAGTGTGTGTTGATCATATGTTGAGTGGTTTAGGTTTACTCTACCTCACCATTAATAGGATGCTTATCTCAAATATTACTAGGGTTCTAATTATATTCACCTAATGGCACATGGTTTGAGATTCAAATATGGCCTAGGTTTTAATTGTGATCCCCCAAGTGATACACAAACTAAGATTGAGATATAGGCCTAGGTTGTAATTACGAATTGACACCATTTTGAATTAGCTAGGTTGAGTCTCCCCCACAATATATTGAGAGGATATTTATCTCAAAATATTATTAAGTTTCTCTCAAGGCTTGGCTAGGCAAGGGTTTAGTACAATGCCATTCCTTTTCTACTCAAAACATTAAGAATGAACTAGGGCTGCTTATTAGTAGTCTCCCTATGATTTTATGTGGCGGACGATACCTATTTATCATCTTAAGTTTAACTTATGGCTTATTCTCCTATTTCTCCAAAGCATGATCATGGCATTATCATGATCAACTTATCTCTTCCTCCAAGTTCTTAGGGTTTATGATCATTACTAAGGTGTGCTGATCATGGTATGGACTTTCTAAGGTGGCACTAGTGGAATAGGGTCTTCATCTCCAATACCAAGTATTATCTTGATCAACTAGGGTGTAGTATTTTTATTTCCTTGGATGTACATGGCTGAGATAATAACTTAGTGTTCTTATCAAGGAATGATGATATAATTATCTGGATATATGGAATGGTTTTCTCCCGAACATTCAAGTGTTGGCTGAACTAACTTGAGTGTAACACCATAGCTTGAGCTCTCTTATATAGGAATGGGTTATTCTAGGGTTTATGGTGTACTCACAAGATCTCATTGTTATGAAAAGGCTAAGTCTCCACCTGGATAACTTAGTTGAATTAGTCTCTACTTTACTTCATCAATTTATGGGTATGGTCTTATTCCTGATATGGGCACGGAGGCCTATGTGGAGCCCAATTTCAGGACTCCACCAAGCTAGGTGGTACGCCATCGAGGATTCAGGAGTGACACGCTAGGACGACCTACGCCGTGTAATAATTAAGTCTAAGGTTGTGTCATTCATTCTATGTTAGGAAATAATGTAGCCAGGTCATGTGGTGGGCCAATTAGGGTTAAATTAGTGTTGTGTTTGGTTTTGGGCCTGTCCAAACCAAACCAGGTCAGCCCACCAAGTGGGGCGCCCCAGCCTAGCAAGGCTGGCCGGCCACTTCCCCCTCATATAAGGAGGTGGGGCGGCTAGGGTTTAGGGTGGAACAAGTTTAGTCTCAAGATTTGGGTTTTCCCCATTGCGTGTGTTCACGTGTATCATCCCTCTGGGGGTACGGCGCTACCGTTTATCTATATTATCCGCTGCTAAGGTTCTTGTGTTCATCAAGGATTGTCTAGCTCAGGTTTGAGGCATATCGTTCATCGATCCGTTGCTTGCTGGATTCGTTCCCTCTTCTCCAGGCTGCGTTCATCGCGTTGTTGGGAGGATTTACTACCCCAGGTTCTCGCTGTGAAAGATCGGGCATCAACCTAGGTGGATCTGCTGGGATCCCCCTTATCATGTGGTATCAGCTTTCTGGGTTGCTCACGGCGAGGTTTTGTTGATCGATCTCGTTGGATCGGTTTGCATCGGAGAAGATTGGCTCTAGATCGGAGGAGTTTGGCTCTCGGTCGAAGGAGGTTGGTTGGAGGAAGTTTGGAGCTGTTTGGTGCAGTTTGCAGGTCATCCATGGTTGTTTCGGAGGTCAAAGTCGTGAAAAATCGAGGCTGGATTCGGGAAGAAGACGAAACTTCGCGACCCTCCCCGGTCCACAGGCCGGTTGACCGGGCTCTAGGCCGGCCGGGCCGGTCCAAACCGACCCCAGTACTGCGCCGCTCAGCCAAACCCGCGGTTGCCGGGCCGGTCAGAACGGGCCCCAGGCCGACCAGACCGGCGCCCAGGCCGGTCCAACTAGGCCCTGGGTCGGGCATGCTGCGGCTGTTGCTCCTGCTGCTGCGGTGAATTCTCCTGCTGCTGCTGATGTTCTGTCCCCGGCGTCGTTAGCTGATGCTACTGCTGTTCTTGCTTTGTTTTCCGACGATAAGCTTGGCATACGGTGTTCGCGTGGCATGAAGTCAAGTTTTGTTTTCAATGATTACCTTGACATACGGAAGGGCGTACATCGACATGTGTCCAAACTAAAGTGGTATTTACACCATGATGCGACAGTTGAGGAATATGAACATTGGGAAAGGAACATGGAATTGGGTTTCACTCGTTGTCACCGATACGGAGGAAAGTTCACTGGTTATGATGCATTTATTCTCGCTCACCGGCGTGTGGACGAGGAGTTGTATGATTATTGGTGTGATGTGGTTGGCAGAGGAGAGGTTGATTATACTTGGAAGGACTTCAAGGCTTTTCTTCGTGGAGGGTTATGGTTACCGTTGGAGGAACGTGCGCAGCCATCCGAAGTTGTGCATGCCATGAAGGAAGTGGGCAAGTGCATAGTTCCTATTCAGGAGGTTGTTCCACTACCAACAGTCACCGAGGGCAAGGTGATATCTTCAGAAGAGAGGAAACCTGGCTCTGATACCAAGAGCACTACTGTGACTGTTGAGGAGGATGTACCATTGAGCGGGCTGAATATGCAACTCAAGAAGGTACAAGATGATGCTTGCAATACAGTTGATAAAGTTCAGCGGTGGAGTTTGTTTCAGACTCAATGCATTATCAAGGGAAAGGCTTGCAAGTTGATGATTGATGGTGGTAGCTGTACTAATGGCATTAGCAAGGCGATGGTGGCAGCATTGGGGTTGTCTACATGGCGTCTTCATGAACCTAAATGTCTTGAGTGGTTGAATAGTGTGGTATGCTTAAGATTACTCATAAGGTGCGTGTGCCATTTGCAGTTGATGATTATGTTGATGAGATAGAGTGCGATGTATTGCCATTGGAGGTGTGTGGATTGCTACTTGGGCGTCCTTGGCAGTATGATCGTAATGTGACACATGCTGGGAGAGCAAATACATATTCTTTTATGCATGGTGGCAAACAGCGGACTTTGAAGCCTATGGGTGATGATCATATCAAGTCCGATGTGGAGTTAGTGGTGCGTAAGGAGAAGTTGCACAAGCCTAAAGTGCAGCTAGAGGTGCATGATGTTCCGAGCATTGATGTTGGTGATGTTTCAGCCATGCCTGTAGATGACAAGCCAGTTCTTGTTGGTGACAAGCCGGATGAAGCTACACTTGTTGTTGATGTGGATGTTGCGGCATGTGCTACAGTTCCAGTTTGTGTTGATGCCAGTATACAGACTGATGATGTTTGTGCTGATGATATTTCAGTACATGTGGCGCAGATGCGCGTGGGAGGAGTGGGAGGCGAGCGCGTCAGTGGAGACAGTGGGCAGCGGCACTACCGTGCTAGGAGTACTCGCGAGTCCGGTTTTCCGCGACACCGCGGATGCATCGAGGCAAGGATGGACGTGTGAGACATTTATGTGGCCCGAGTAATTACACATCTTGTGCGGGGTCATGTGCGGCGACACAAGGGTCCATCAAAACCTCGCAAGAAGAAGGAATTGGCGCCGAAGTCCAAGCTCATGTGGAGAAGAAAGGAGGCGCCAAGTGCTGTATCAAGTCAAGAAGGCTGCGAGGGAGGATGTGGTGTGGAAGGCAAGCAAGACTTGAGGACAGCGAGGACGTGTCATGTTCATATCACGTCACCTTTTCCAGACAACCCTCACGCGTTGGGGACAACGCTTCTTGACGGGGGGGGAGGATGATATGGGCACGGAGGCCTATGTGGAGCCCAATTTCAGGACTCCACCAAGCTAGGTGGTACGCCATCGAGGATTCAGGAGTGACACGCTAGGACGACCTATGCCATGTAATAATTAAGTCTAAGGTTGTGTCATTCATTCTATGTTAGGAAATAATGTAGCCAGGTCATGTGGTGGGCCAATTAGGGTTAAATTAGTGTTGTGTTTGGTTTTGGGCCTGTCCAAACCAAACCAGGTCAGCCCACCAAGTGGGGCGCCCCAGCCTAGCAAGGCTGGCCGGCAACTTCCCCCCTCATATAAGGAGGTGGGGCGGCTAGGGTTTAGGGTGGAACAAGTTTAGTCTCAAGATTAGGGTTTTCCCCATTGCGTGTGTTCACTTGTATCATCCCTCCGGGGGTACGGCGCTGCCATTTATCTATATTATCTGTTGCGAAGGTTCTTGTGTTCATCAAGGATTGTCTAGCTCAGGTTTGAGGCGTATCGTTCATCGATCCGTTGCTTGCTGGATTTGTTCCCTCTTCTCCAGGCTGCGTTCATCGCGTTGTTGGGAGGATTTACTACCCCAGGTTCTCGCTGTGAAAGATCGGGCATCAACCTAGGTGGATCTGCTGGGATCCCCCTTATCAATTCCATTTGATATTTTGTTATCTCACCACTCCAAGATGAAATGGTTTATCTGCTAATACTTTAGTTCAAAGGTTGTCCTTGATTCTTAAATAGGTAAAGCTAAGGTTGACATCAATGGTCTCTCTCACTTGGGAAGGACTTTAATAATAACCTAAGGTTAGGCTCCATAGATAATGATGTGATCATCAATATCTATGGTTAACATAAGTGGGTTCTCTCTTTCTAGGAAATGCCTTGATTAATATCCTAGGTTTATTCTTAAAGATGATGATGTGATCATGTTCATATATATTCAAGTTTTTGGCTCAAGTGTTTAACATTGCTTCTCTAATAGATTTAGAACTCCCTCTTCTCTAGATTTTGATATATATATATATATATATATATATATATATATATATATATATATATATATATATATATTAATTTGGATAGAGAAGAATATATTATATGGAAACTAGGGAACAATATTAGAATTGATCTCCTTGTTATGAATCCGAGAATAAAGTGGAATGATTACCATGGGGTTCATGGTAGGAGCATAGATTAGTTTAAGACATGGAAAAGATAAGTCAAGAAAAGTTTCTCTTTTTTGTTGTTACTTGATTTACAACTGAATATGTGTTCATATGTTATGGCAAGGAATACCATATTATGATCTTTTATAAGATCAAGTCATTGATCCTTGATTAATGTGTTATTGTGTTGGTTTTAGTTCCATTTGATCTAACCCCTTAGATCAACTCATCTCTACCCAAAACAAGGTTTAAGCAAATGTAAGATAGAGGTTTATAGCACTTGGCTTGATGATCTACTTCAATTCCATCAACACAAGTGAAACTTCAGTTACTGTGACAGGTTTTATTTGAAAGCGCGAAAACTCCTCGGATTTTCTATGCATGAATGGAATGCACACATCTGTTTCCTCTATTTTTGTAACCCCAAATCCTGGGATATAACAAGGCTCCTCGTAGACCAGCTCGTAGTCTCCTTCTGGTGCTCCATTATTGGCCTCCACTTCATTGTCACAGTCCAGCAAGGGTGTCGAAATAAAGTGAGTACAAAGGTACTCAGCAAGTTCAAAAGAGAAAAGGTGTTTGATGCACTAGCTACGACCATTGATCAGAAAATCTCAGGTCAATGCATTTTCAAATTTTTTCTTCAAAAGGTTTATTTTATTTTGAAAGCTATGCTCGTCAATCTTCACAAGTTGACCAGAACTTCACGGAGTTCCTTTCCTGCCGTGTTCGTAGTTCCCTTCCCGGAACAGGGAGTGATAGCCACAATTCAATATACTCTGCAGAGGTGCGTTACTTTTACCATAAGAGAACTTATCCTTGTTGCCAACCGGCCTTAAGTATCCATCCACACTTCCTTGGTGTGAGGCCAGGTATAACATCCAAGCCAATCACTGCCTTCTCCGCGACCCTGCATACCCACCCTTTTGTCCCACTCACATATCCCCGGTAGACATCTTTCGTTCATACGACTTTACCCACGATATGCTATGGAAAATCCATCATAGATGGTAGAGCGCTCTCATCCACATGGATGGGGATTTAAAAGGATTTCCCAACCTACTGCGGTGTTATCACAACACTCAGCCAGGCTCTATCAAGTGCGTTGATATGCAGAAGGGAAAAGATACAGCTGACTTCCCCAGAGCCATTATAGATCTTATGGTTAACGCGATATGTACAACGCTAGAATCACTAGACGGCATTGGTGATGAGTCCTAGATGAGTAGTACCCTTGCAATGGAACCTACACCATATCAGCACATACCATGGTTCCATTGCCCACCACATAGTTATATTCATATTTGGAAAAGTAACATTTTATTTTCAATGCAGGAATGATAAGTATAGTACTTTTGCGAGTAAATTGATAGTAAATAATCAAGATGACATGACCAAGGGTGAACTTGCCTGGTGACTGCGAGATAATGCAGTTCGATGTGTTGGATGGAACCTGGACCTCGGGTTCTGTAAAGAAGCATCATTGTCGACTCTGAGCTATGTTGAGTCTATCTCTGATAATCTCGATGACTCCTTGTCTCTCCTTGATGTAATCCGGTGCAAACTCTTTATTTTTTCCTGTTTCAAACCAACAAATTGGAGATCTGCACTTTCTTCCATATAATGCTTCATATGGTGCCATTTGAATACTACTTTGATAACTCTTATTGTACAAAAACTCCGCTAGTGGTAGATGGTCCTCCCATGAGCCTCCAAAATCTAGAGCACAAGCTCTAAGCATGTCTTCCAGTATTTGATTGGTTCTTTCCATCTGTCCTCCGGTTTGTGGATGTTATGCCGTGCTGAAGTCCAACTTGGATCCTAAAGCTTCTTGGAGTTGTTTCCAAAATGCTGACGCGAAGATCGAACCTATATCTGAGACAATCTTCTTCGGTACTCCATGTTTGCAAACTATTTCCTTGACATAGATATCCACAAGCTTCTTAGAAGTATCCTTCTGATTTACTGCTATAAAATGAGCACTCTTGGTAAGTCTATCAACAATTACCCATATCATATCCTTCCTTTTACTTGTCATTGGTAGATCGGTAACAAAATCCATTCCGATCTCATCCCATTTCCATTCCGGAATTTCCAAGGGTTTAAGTAGTCCAGCAGGACTCTGATGCTCTGCCTTTACTCATTGACATGTATGGCATTCCGAGACATACTTGGCTATTTCCCTTTTCATGTTGTTCCACCAGAAAATTTCTTTCTAATCCATATACATCTTGGTACTTCCCGGATGTATTGAGTAAGGTGTTTCATGAGCTTCCTTCAGTATGATTTCCTTAACTTCCGGATCATCTGGTACACACATCCTCTTCTGAAAGTATAATGAATCAAACTCTCCTACATTGAATTCAGATGGTTTTCCTTCCTCAGTTCTCTTGATTTCTTCCTGGATGAATGGATCATCAACTTGTTTTCGAATGATCTCATACTTCAAATCAGAATACATCTCATCCATGATCCTCATAGTTGCTACACTTCCCACTGTATCACCTTGAATGAGTAAGATCTGAGCTTCTTCTAGTTCTTTCCTAAGTTCCTTTGGAATTTCCCATTCTGTAGGTTGATTCTCAGTACTTTTTCTACTCAAAGCATCTGCTACAACATTAGCTTTGCCTGGTGTATAGTTGATCTTCAATTCATAATCCTTGATCAACTCTAACCATCTCTTCTGTCTCATGTTCAATTCCTTTTGGGTAAAGAAATACTTCAAACTCTTATGATCTGTATATAGCTCACACTTGGATCCATAAAGAAATTGCCTCCAACTCTTCAAAGCATACACGACTGCCGCCAACTCTAAGTCATGTACTGGGTAGTTATGTTCATGTGGCTTCAGTTGCCTTGATCCATAAGCTATTACTTTACGGTCTTGCATCAGAACACATCCAAGTCCATTCTTGGAAGCGTCACAATATACCGTATAATCATTTCCTGGTTCTGGAACTGCTAACACTGGTGGTGTGGTTAACTTCTCCTTGAGTTTCTGGAAACTGGCTTCACACTCATCATTCCACACAAATGGGGTGTTTTTATTGAGTAACTTGTTCATTGGTCCTACAATCTTCGAAAATCCCTCAATGAATCTTCGATAGTAACCTGCCATTCCAAGCAATCCTCTTATTTCCTTAGCATATTGGGTGAATTCCACTCCAATACAGACTGAACCTTGTTTGGATTCACCGCTATCCCTTCTTTGGTTATGACATGTCCAAGAAATTCTACACTATCCAACCAAAATTTGCACTTGCTAAAGTTAGCATACAGTTGATGTTCCCTCAGGATCTGCAAAACAATCTTCAAATGCTTTGCATGTTCCTATTTATCTTTGGAATATATCAGAATGTCATCGATAAACACTATCACAAACTTTTCCAAGTACTTCATGAATATCTTGTTCATCAAATTCATGAAAATAGCTGGTGCATTTGTTAATCCAAATGGTACAACCAAGTATTCATGGTGTCCATACCTTGATACAAAAAGCTGTTTTTGGAACATCTTCCTTCTTAATCTTGATTTGATGGTATCCTGGCCTCAAATCTATCTTCGAGAAGACTCCTGCTCCTTGAACTTGATCAAAAAGATTTTGTATTCTGGGCAAAGGATACTTGTTCTTGATTGTTACATTGTTGATATTCCTATAGTCTCCACACATCCGCTTACCTCCATCTCTCTTATCCACAAAGATAACTGGTGTTCCCCATGGTGACACACTTTCTTGGATAAATTCTTTTTGTTCCAGTTCATCAATTTGAGTTTTCAATTCCACTAACTCCTTTGGTCCCATCTTATATGGTGGTTGAGCTATTGGTGCTGTGCCTAGAATCAGGTCTATCGTGAATTCTATCTCCCTATCGGGTGGCATACCCGGTAATTCCTTGGGAAACACATCTTGAAACTCATTTACCATAGGGATTTCTTCAATTTTTACCTCCTTCAAACTATTAAGCTCCAATCCTATCTCCAACTGAGTATATTTGTCTCCCTGAAATACTATCTGACCTCCAATGGAATTGAGGACTGATACTGTTTTGTCTCCACGGTTTATCACTGCTCCATTCTCCGTCAACCAGTCCATCCCTAGGATGACTGATATATCCTTCATGTGAATGATGAAAAGGTCCGAGAAATAAACTCAGTCACATATGGTTATGACCTGTGCCTCTTTCACGTGGGTTACTAAGATCATTCCCCCAGCGGATAAGACAGTTATGTGAGATTCTAGTTTGGAACATCTACTCCCATATTTTTTCCACAAACTCCCGTGCAAGGAATGATGTAGTAGCTCCTGTATCAAATAGTACTTTGCCAGGATGAGTAAGAATGTTGAGTGTACCTAAGACTTCTCGATCCGACTCTCCAACTTGCTCCAAGGTTGTCCAATTCAGATATCCATACGGCTTGCCCCTCTTGTTGTTGTTGTTGTTGCGGTTGTTGTAGTTTCCGCCTCCAGCTCGACCTTCTCACGAGTTATGTTCACTCCACGATGCCTTGTTTGGACACTCAGGCTTAATGTGTCCATCTTTCCCACAACCATAACATATGATCCAGGGCTTCTGACAATCCTTTTGCACATGTCCTTTCTGTCCACAGTTGTGACAGATGATCTGATTCCTTGGGTTCTGATTCGGACCTCCACGGTTGTATTGATTACCGGTAGGTCAGAATCGTGGTTTGAAACTCCTGTCCGGTGTTGGTTTAGTCACTGGGTACTTCCTTGGCTCGATACGAGCCCTCTTCCTCCTATCCTCCTGGACCTGCCTGTAGTCATCCTCGAAAGTGATTGCCGAGTCAATTAGTTCCTTGAATTCTGCAGTCCGTGCCAACCTCAGTTGCATCTTCATATAAGGATTCATTCCTTTCATAAACCTCTTTTTCCTCTTTTCATCTGAGTTCACCTCCTCGGGTGCATACCTTGACAGTCTATTGAAGTCACGAACATACTGCATAATTGGTGCAGTGTTCTGTTGTAGTTCATCAAACTCTCTCTTCTTTAACTCCACCAGGCTTTCCAGAACATGAGCATCCCGGAACTTCTTCTTAAATTCTTCGCAGGTGAATACCCTTTCTGGAGGATGTACTGCCACGACATTTTACTACCATGATGCCGCTGGTCCCGATAGCAAATAGGTGGCATACCTAATATTTTCCTCATCGTTGCATCCAACGGTTCTTAACTTCCTTTCCGTGTCCATCAACCAATCTTCTGCATCCATCGGTTCTGGAGCTGATGCAAAAGGTAACGGCCTTGCATTCTGAAAATCTGATAGAGTCACGCCTCTTCCTTAATTACCCTTGTCATTGATAACTTGAGCGAAGAAATCTTGCATATTCTTTTTTTGACTCACCTGATATATCCTCCTATCTTATTCCATAGACCTCATGTACTGGTGAAAGTCTGGGTGTAACATTGGATGTGGTGGTGGTGGTGCATTTTCCATTCTTGCTGCTGCATCTGCTTCTTCCTTTTCCTTCGCCTCTCTCTCTCTTCGAGCATCTTCGGTCTCAACTAACGCCATATTCCCCTAGTCCTGTAACAAAGAGCGATACTCATAATTACACCATGCAAATGTTTTCTGAGCTCAACTCCTTGCCCAGAACTAGTCACACAATGAAATCAAGAAGCAAATCCAAATCAAACATCTATTATGTATATACACCGTATGTAACATAACATTACACACATATATTACATGTGGCGTATATAACCACTTATTTTGGCTCAAAGCCCAAGCCAACGGGAATTTAAAATACATCTTAGTACAATACCATCTATACTACATTATTCCTCTCGCGAGCACTACTCCTCGTCATCTTCGTTTGTCTCCGTGTACATGCCTGGAGTCCATCCGGTACAATGGTTGGTATTTCGAACACCATCTGGGACATAAGTCCTTCCAGTTGGGATGTAGTCTGAATCGGACGAAGTGCCGAGACAGAAATCTGTCATGCCGAAATAGCTGGACAGTGACTCGTATGTATCCCCAGCAGGATACACACCTCCCTCATTCGCTATACATGAAGGGTTTCTATCAACTTGCCCCCTCATCTTCTTCTTTTTCTTCTTCTGCACTCCAGAACTCTCACCTACCTCATATTGAGATGTGTTTGATACCCCCATCTCCAAATCAAGAGAAATGGAGTTGGTATCCTTCTCACCCTGCCCGTAGTGTCGGGTACGATACTGGTTAACCTCGCCTCTTCATCTTCCGTATCACACGGAATAGGTTCTTCTTTATCTCCAAAGGGTTCCCCGAAACGCCAACCAGTCGAGTTCTCGATTGGTGACTCCGAGTAAGCCGGGTTTCCTGAATCATCTCCCACATATCCTTCATCATATGAATCTGACACATGTGGATAATGTGGAACAAAGTTGGGTGTGGGTGGAACTGGTTTTGGCACCTGGTCACTCAAATCTATGAAGCTGTTTAGGTTGAAGTAAGGTGTTGTATGTTGGGGTTGTTTCCTAAGATCATGCATTCGAGCCTGGACTTTGTCAGGGTCTGTGAACTCTGAAAGCATGTGCGTGATTTCCGCCACCATCTTCATGTGTCGTAAATACAATGTAGTCAGCAAGGACTTGCAGCTGTCCATGTGCTGTGTTGCCACTTCAGGATGTTTATGTGCCATGAGTAGATGATTTAGAGAAGGATCCTCATCTTCCTCGACATGAGGCACATGAGAATACTTTGAACACAAGAATTCTAAGGTTTTGTGTTGCCTGAGTTCAAGAATTGCCTTAAAGATAGCCATGTGGTACACCGTTGTGAGTGTTTTGGCTTCTCCATATGGCATAATGGGACTCATCTCCAGTTTCCTAGGTAGTTGTACTGTAACTCTGCACTTGGCTACTATCTCGCCATCATAGTAGATGTACTTGAGAACAGGAATCTTAGTTTCGCAACCAAGTTCTTTCAGCATCCCTCGCAGGAGATCTGTAAGACTTCCCTCATAATCTCCAAGCCAGCCTTCAACCTTCCTTAACGTCCTCTTTGGAAAAGTGTACGCCGTTTTGGGGTGTATACACGAGTAAAACATTAGTAGTGATGATGCATCATAATAGTTATAATAAAGAATTATCACACTAAAAGATATGATTTTGCTATTCTCAAGTGAATAAACACCATATTTCTAGAGAATTCTTTACTATTCCTACTTGACTCCTACAGGTTTTTCCCTTTACTAGGTTTTTCCAATCTAAGGTCGCAACATTTTCTCTGATACCAGTTGCAGTGACCCAAAGATACCACTGCATGTTGTAGTATACACGTCGTTGATATGATCTTCATGAAGGGACTTCTTCACAAATATCACATCCATCAGAGTGGTACAACAGAAACATTGCAGGTCATAACACTCTAGATTATATTACAAACATGGTCTTAACAAGTTGGTATTCTCACAGGTCCGATGAGAACACCCTAAGATAATACTGAAGTACTCTTACAACTCAACTTAAGATGAAACTGAGCTCAACAACTTATTTGGATAAGCTACTACGCTGCTCGGCTCTAAGATGTCTAGGGTAAGACACTACTCCTCCACCTCATTGTTCTCAGCTCCGTAGACTATTCCGTAATCCACGCCTTCCACTCCTCCTGACAGATCAGGCTCCTCGTAGACAAGCTCGTACTCTCCTTCTGGTGCTCCATTGTTGGCCACCACTTCATAGTCACAGTCTAGCAAGGGTGTCGAAAGAAAGTGAGTACAGAGGTACTCAACAAGTTCAAAAGAGAAAAGGTGTTTGATGCACTAGCTACGACCATTGATCAAAAAATCTCAGGTCAATGCATGTTTCGAAAAAAATTGTTCAAAAGGTTTATTTTATTTTGAAAACTATGCCCGTCAGTCTTCACAGGTTGACCAGAACTTCCCGGAGTTCCTTTCCTGCCGCGTTCGTAGTTCCCTTCCCGGAACAGGGAGTGACAGCCACAATTCAATATACTCTGCATAGGTGCGTTACTTTTCCCATAAGAGAACTTATCCTTGTTGCCAACCGGCCTTAATTATCCGTCCACACTTCCTTGGTGTGAGGCCAGGTATAAGATCCAAGCCAATCACTGCCTTCTCCACGACCCTGCATACCCACCCTTTTGTCCCACTCACATATCCCCAGTACAAATCTTCCGTTCACACGGCTTTACCCACGATATGCTATGGACAATCCATCATAGACAGTAGAGCGATCTCATCCACATGGATGGGGATTTAAAAGGATTTCCCAACCTACTGCAGTGTCATCGCAACACCCAGCCAGGCTCTATCAAGTCCGTTGATATGCAGAAGGGAAAAGATACAGCTGACTTCCCGTGATCCATTATAGATCTTATGGTTAACGCGATATGTACGGCGCTAGAATCACTAGACGACATTGGTGATTAGTCCTAGATAAGTAGTACCCTTGCAACGGAACCTCCACCATATCAACACATACCATGGTTCCATTGCCCACCACATAGTTATATTCATATTTGGAAAAGTAACATTTTATTTTCAATGCAGGAATGATAAGTATAGTACTTTTGCGAGTAAATTGATAGTAAATAATCAAGATGACATGAGGAAGGGTGAACTTGCCTAGTGACTACGAGATAATGCAGTTTGATGTGTTTGATGGAACCTGGACCTCGAGTTCTGTAAAGAAGCATCATTGTCCGGTAAGGACAATGTTATAAAATCCAAATGATGCATGCATGGTTGCATTATTTAATGTTGAATCCCTTTCCCCGGAATATTTATTAAGATTTGAATGATTTAAGTTTGATTTAAATAATTATGCCTTTGGCAGTAATTTATAAGTCCTTTAAATTCTTATACATGGTTTTCTTTAAAAAGAAGAGGATTGAAGAGTAATATAATTTTCCTTTGGAAAATATTTATTTCAAATAAAGAATTTGAAATAATAGAGTTTTTCCCTTTTGGAAATAAAAGAAAGGCTTTGGAATATTAGAATATTTCCTTTTTTGGAAAATATTTATCTTAAAAGAAAGGACTTGGAATAATAGAATTATCTTTTGAAAATATTTGATAAAAAAATATTTGAGTTCATTTGGAATTTTCCTTGATTTTTATGTCAAAGGAAAATTAAAATTTCAAATTCCAAGTTCATAATTAAATTCAAAAATTCCAAAATTTTAATTTGTGTTGTTCATTTCATTTCTTATATTATTCTGGTTAAGAATTATTTTTAGTACACTAATTCAATTTTCTTGAATTTTTAAAGGTATTTATAATTATTTGGAATTTTGTAAAGTTCAAGGGTTATTTTAACATGTGAAAAGACTAAAATGCCCCTGGGCCCACCAGTCACGTCAACCAATTGGTTGAACCAGACCGGCCCAGGTCGGTCGGTCGGCCCACCGGCCATCTGCTCTCTCTCACTCACACGCGAACCCTAACCCTAATCGTCTGGCGATCCCGCCACAGACGCCGCCACTCTCCGGCCGTCCCCGTCGGTCCTAGGCTCGCCACCGATCGCATTCGACGCAGTGCACGACGGTGCTCACTTCTATCCACGTCGATCTGTTTTTCCCTTCCTCTGTTGGACGTGCGCGTGCTCGCCAGTGCTAGGTGCTGACAAGTTCATCGATGAACTCCGTCGATCTGCGCCTCCTGGACACGCTCATGTGTTCGCCGCCTCCTACGATGGTGGTGCGTGGCTTGGCACCAGCCTGGCCGCGGTTTGGCGCTGCCGTGGTTGGCATGTGCCACCGTGCCACCATGGACGCCACCATGGACACTCCAGGTAACTGTGCATCCTTCTTCTACCCCTTTCTCTACTCCATCTTCTCCATCTGCTTGAGTTCTGCCTATTGATTTGTCCTATGCGTATGCTGTTGCTGCTCTTGCTATGCTTGCTTGATTCCCCGCATATGCCTACTGCAGCCACGCTCTTGCTTACCTATGCCTACCGGTGCTATGATGATTCCTATTTAATTCCTACTGGTTGATTGAGCTAGGCCTATCCTATCTATTCATGCTCTAGTGCTTCTCATATGCTTACTGGTTACTTGTGATATTCCTATCCTATCTGTTTGTGCTTCTATGCTTCACAAATGCTTACTGGTGGTCTTGCTATTGATAGTGGCTAGCATCTCTAACACTTTTGATGCTAGTGGTGCTCTCCTATGCTTTGTACATGATCTAATTGACCATTTGATCA
Organism: Lolium rigidum; assembly: GCF_022539505.1. Lineage (NCBI taxonomy): Eukaryota > Viridiplantae > Streptophyta > Magnoliopsida > Poales > Poaceae > Lolium > Lolium rigidum. The sequence goes on along the minus strand of NC_061510.1, from coordinate 246,549,463 downwards.
ACATATGCTAGTGGCTAGGTTGCAGGTTTAATTCTTGGCTAATTGGTGTGCTTTCCCTAGCTACTGCCATGGTTTAGGCTTGCTCTAGCTGCTATTCATGTGTGAGTGAGCTGTTGTTGTTGTCCATAACACATTGAACAAGATTCAATGGCTAGGATGCATTTGGTTATCCTACTGGTTGCCTCTCAGTGATGCTATTGCTTGTCAATGGATTGATTATCTTGTATTCAAGCTTTTGTGGATTATTTATATATGAACTGCTTATGCAGTGTTGATTATGTGCATGGATTTGTACGGAATGATATCTCCAATGACAATTGGAAGATAAATAAATTTTGAATCCATTTCTAGATAATGATGACTTATGAATTTGGCTTATTGAATGGCTTGTGGTTGATGTGACCACAGTAGCCTTGCTACTGCTTGGGTTGCTGTCACTGTTGGATCATTTTTTGTTGGCTACATTCATCTTTGCTGGCACAGTAGGTTATCATAGCTTATATGAATGCCAATGTGTTTGCTTGTGAAGAAATATATGCATAATCTAATGGTTTCTTGGCTAGGAATTTGCTAGGTGGTCTCTGTAGCTTCTAGTATCTAGGTATTACTCTACTGGTTGCTATCTGTGCATCTATACTTGTCTATTTGCACAAGAATAGTATCTTGATTATATTTGGATCTAGTTGCTCTATTTCTGCCAGTAATCCTTGGTCAAAACCAAGTGATGATAACCCACATGAGCATCTTCTCATGCTTATGCCCTGTGTCATGCTATGAGATGGATTGGATCCATTGGATCCACTCCAGGTATTAGTTATACCTTGTTCCAGCTCCTAGATGGTTATGTTTGTTTGTTGTTAAGCTTCTGCTTGATGGTTTTGATCACTTGCCCTTCTCCTCCTAGCTCCTGGATGATCTTTCTTATGTTCCCATGACTCTGGCTAGTTTTGGTTGGTTGGTTTGGATGAATGGATGATTTCTATGGTTGGTCTTGGTGTTCTTGAGCAAGAACAGGGATGAACTAGCTATTGTTCATTGCTGGTTACTAGTTCATGTCTATCTGGTCGACTAGGTGAATTATTTCAGCGGATTATGTCCATTTATACAGCTTGATGGTTCTCTCTGGCCTTGACACACAACATGTGCCCTTTTGGTGACTATGCAATGGTTGGCTTGCTGTTGAGCATGCACATCAGCTTGTAAGCTGTGTGTGTGCTTGTGATGGAACTTGAGCCCATCATTGCTTCAATTCCTGGTCTGCTGGTGCCTATATTGCTTCCGGCAAGGTTTTGGACAATGACAAGTGGCATTGACACTTGTATTAACCCCCTGGCTAGTTTCTTTTCCTTTTGCAGGTTTCAAATTCAATTTGATCCAGAGACAAAGATTCCAAGACTAATAGTATAGGATTTTTGTATATGATCCAACACTTGTAATCTTATTTTGTTTTATTTATTATTCTATCCATTCTTGAATAATGAATATTGTAAAGACAATGTAATTTGTGTGTATGATCAATAAAGTTCAAGGTTTTACTTATGGGCTCTTATGTAAATTTAATATTCACTTTTGCATTATTTGTGTATGTGTGATGTGATTTAAATTATGAATTCATAATTCATTTATATATTGTTTACTTATTACTTCTTTTGTTTGAAACCAAATATGAAATGCTAAATCAAATATTCTCCCAAATCTCTATGTTTCAAAAGAGGTCATGTCGAAATTCATAACACTCACATTTCTCTAACCCTAATAGCAACGAGAGAGAAACCTCGATCCCTCTTAGGTTTTCATGCAATAAGGCGCGAAAATTTCCCCCGTTTTGCGATGAAATTAATGCACATCCCATTTCTAAATCTACCCTTCGTTGATCCTATGTTCTGGGATATTACACAAGCTATATCAAATGGATGTGAAAAGTGCATTCTTGAATGGTCCCCTAAAAGAAACTGCATATGTGGCTCAACCCCCGGGTTTCGAAGACCCATGCCGTCCCACCATGTGTATCTACTCCATAAGGCACTCTACGGTCTCAAGCAAGCCCCACGTGCTTGGTATGAGTACCTTAGGGATTTCTTACTCAAGGATGGGTTTAGCATGGGTACGATTGATTCCACCCTTTTCACCAAGCGGGTTAAAGGGGGTGGCCTATTTCTATGTCAAATATATGTTGATGATATTGTATTTGGTGGAACTAACCCTAATCATAACAAAGCATTTGAGCTATTGATGACTAGGAAATTTGAGATGTCCATGATGGGAGAGTTGAAGTTCTTCTTAGGTTTCCAAGTGAGGTAATTTGCAAAAGGCACCTTCATCTCTCAAGAAAAATATGTAAGGTACATGCTCAAGAAGTTTGACATGACCAATGCAAGCCCAATGAAGACATCTATGCCCATAAAGGGGCAGCTTGGCTCATGTCATGGTGAGAAGGATGTGGACATAAAGGTATACCGTTCCATGATAGGATCCTTGCTCTACCTCTGTGCTTCTAGGCCGGATATCATGCTAAGTGTAGGGATGTGTGCTCGTTTTCAATCTGCTCCTAAGAAGAACCACCTGGTGGTGGTCAAACGGATACTAAGATACCTTGTTCTCACTCCTACTCTCGGGCAGTGGTATCCAAAGGGGTCAACCTTTGAACTCATAGGCTATTTGGATTCCGATTGGGCTGGTGATAAGGTTGACCGGAAGTCTACCTCCGGGGCTTTCCAATTCATTGCCGGTCATTGGTGAGTTGGTCATCCAAGAAACAAAACTCCACTGCCCTATCCACCGCCGAAGCCGAATAATATCCGCGGCATCTTGTTGCACTCAGTTATTGTGGATGAAGCAAATCTTGAAAGACTATGGTGTGTCTCTTGGTACAGTGCCTCTTCTATGTGACAACGAAAGTGCAATAAAGATCGCCAATAACCCAGTTCAACATTGCCGCACAAAACACATTGACATTCGCCATCACTTCCTACGTGATCATGTTGCCAATGGGGACATTGATCTCACTCATGTGGGAACAGCGTACCAATTGGCGGATATTTTCACTAAGCCTTTGGATGAAGCCCGGTTTGTAAACTTGAGAGTAGAACTTGGTATTCTTGATCCTAACAACTTAGATTGAACAACTTCTTGCATTATATTCTTGCATTTATCGTGCTATCTAGCTTAGTTGTGCAACACATATGGGGATAGTCATCTTACCATGTCTTGGTATGATGCATACCTATGTGTGCAACATAAATAGACCCAATGTCATTATATGGACCCAAGGATGTCTCTTCGAGGTCTCATGAAATTTGTGCTTTAACATAGGGGGAGTAATGCCCCGCCCCTCATTGGCCTCAATTGGTAAATGTCTTCATTCTATCAGGCTAAATGATTTTATTGCAAAACAATTCTAAAATGATTTTTGATATATTTTGAACCATGCCCATTGTTGCTATTTACATCTTGTTTGGATTTCACTCCAATGGGTATGCCTACAAAATCTTGCGTTTCCTACCCCATGTCTGTGCTCCTCTTATCATACATCTATCTATATGTACATGTCATCTTCTGATCACACACACACTTTTGCACAAAAAAGGGCAAAAAGAAGCAGATACCTGTTGTCCGGTCTCTGGCCCGGTTGGGCCGACCCTAGCGCCGGCCAACCCGGTCCCCAGCCCGGTCGGCCGGGCCGTGCGCCGGTCGGCGACAACATAAGTGGGATTGGGGGTTACCCCATTTTGGGGTCTTCTTCCTCACTTCCTCCTTCCACCATAGCCTCCATTGGTGCCGCCCCTTCCTCTCCACCACTCCTTAGGGAATTCCCACCACTAGAACCTCCTCAAACTCCACTCCACCATAGATCGGGTACCTTCGAAGATCTTCACCAAGGGATTTGGTCCCTCTCAAGCCATATTTGAAGTTCTTGTGCTTTTTTCCCTCAAGCCTCTCCTTGCAGTTCTTCTTGCTCCTTTGGGCAAGGAAGAGCAATGTCTTTGGGTAATCCCCCTCCTCACCTTCCTATCTCTTGATTCCCCCATACATTGCACATTTGTTGAGGGATTTGAGAAACTAGGGTTAGGGTTAGGGTTTGTCTAGTACCTCATGCCATTAGAATGTCACACACCTCTATGCACAGGTTTCACTCTACATTGTTGTAATATATGTACAAGTATTTGAGCTTTTCCATGATTTTGTGTTGAAAATCTGGACTATAAAAAATTTGACAGTGCCCGGCCTACGGCCCGGCGTGCCGTCCCTGACACTGGCCGGACCGGCGGATCGCCCGGTCAACCTGCTAACAGACCGGCCAGTCCGGTCTCACGCCCGGTTGTGCCGGCCGATGCGCCGGCTCGCCCAGATTTTCGCGCAAATTTTGTCAAAACACTTGTATATATGTTATACTTTTGGCCTCCTTGTTTCTGATGACATGTACACTTATCCCACTGCTATTCTCTCCCTATTTGTTCATTCACATGAGATTATGGTGATGACACACGTGGTGTTGTTGCCAACAGGGGCTGGAATGAGAGGCCCCCGGGGTGCCAAACCAGCACTCGTATGCCTAGCAGAGCTGCTCAGAGGAGTGAACCAGGTGGTTTTGCAGGAGGTAGGACCAAGTCAACAGGCAAGAAAAGGAAAGGAAAACACGCAGTTCCAGATGATGATCTTGTTGAGGAAGTGCCAACATACAATGTTGGTACAGTACATGTTGCTGATTGGAGAAGACTCAAAGAGAAGAATCCCTATCGGTTCGAGGAAAGAACTTACCTTGGTGGAGATAGGGAATTCTGGACCAACACTCAGTTGAGTATGTGGGATTATTTCTACAACTCCGCAGATTGTATGAAGAATGGTGTCATTGTGCAGCCCAGGGCCATCAACAAGGAAGAACTTACCATGCTCCAAGCCACTAAGTACCGCTTTGTGGTTGATACCTTGCAGAAGATGGGGTTGCTTGATCTTATGTGCCTGAAGCCTAGCAATACAAAGGGAGTTGGGTTGTATTGTCTAATCCTTGTCCGTCAATTCCACTACATTGTTTTCTTTCATGATGATGCTGCTCGCACTATGACGTGGATGAATGGAAAAGAGAAGTACAGTTGCAACTACCTTGACTTCTTTGAAGCCATGGGATTTGGTAGTGGCCGTGCTCATGGTTTTCAGATTCACTCTCAGGATCAATTCACTCATGGGGACATTGTTTTCTGCTATCGGAGCCTACAGCTGCCCCTCCAACCATCTCCGAGATGTACTACTCTTATTTGGTGCTTGCCAAGCTATTCCGTGAGAGTCTCATCAGAAAGTCAGGAGATACAAGTGAATGCCAAGCCTACCATCTTAACCTCATGCACTACTGCCGTCCTGAAAGCATTAGGACGATTGATGGCTGTGACTTTCTCTACTGTGAGCTGAGGCACTCTGTTCGCAACTGTATGACTCCAAACTATGCTTAGTATGTTCAGCATCTCATCAATACAGTTGTGCCAGCTCCCAACAACAAGAAAGATCAACTGATCAGGATGGAACCGTTCAAGATTCCTCGACAGGGAAATAAACTGGAAGTCCCATCCATGATGCCCTCTGAGCGCTGGTCCAAGGAAAGGCATGACCCTGCAGCTAGCTCCAGCTCTTCTATGCGCCCCAAACAGGGTGCCTCTCGCTTCTTGGCTAGCCTATGGCAGATGTGTAGGAATACCAATGATGTTGATCATCAAAGCCTTGCCCTGAACCAATGATGGCGTGTAAGACATACGTCCGTTGGGAACCCCAAGAGGAAGGTGTGATGCGTACAGCGACAAGTTTTCCCTCAGTAAGAAACCAAGGTTATCGAACCAGTAGGAGTCAAGGAACACGTGAAGGTTGTTGGTGGCGGAGTGTAGTGCGGCGCAACACCAGGGATTTCGGCGTCAACGTGGAACATGCACAACACAATCAAAGTACTTTGCCCCAACGTAACAGTGAGGTTGTCAATCTCACCGGCTTGCTGAAAACAAAGGATTAGATGTATAGTGTGGAAGATGATGTTTGTTTGCGAAGAACAATAAAGAACAGAGTTTGCAGTAGATTGTATTTCAGATGTAAAGAATGGACCGGGGTCCACAGTTCACTAGTGGTGTCTCTCCCATAAGATAAATAGCATGTTGGGTGAACAAATTACAGTTGGGCAATTGACAAATAAAGAAGGCATAACAATGCACATACATATATCACGATGAGTACTATGAGATTTAATCGGGGCATTACGACAAAGTACATAGACCGCTATCCAGCATGCATCTATGCCTAAAAAGTCCACCTTCGAGGTTATCATCCGAACCCCTTCCGGTATTAAGTTGCAAACAACGGACAATTGCATTAAGTATGGTGCGTAATGTAATCAACACAAATATCCTTAGACAAAGCATCGATGTTTTATCCCTAGTGGCAACAACACATCCACAACCTTAGAACTTTCTGTCACTGTCCCAGATTCAATGGAGGCATGAACCCACTATCAAGCATAAATACTCCCTCTTGGAGTCACAAGTATCAACTTGGCCAGAGCCTCTACTAGCAACGGAGAGCATGCAAGAACATAAACAACACATATATGATAGATTGATAATCAACTTGACATAATATTCCATATTCATCGGATCCCAACAAACACAACATGTAGCATTACAAATAGATGATCTTGATCATGATAGGCAGCTCACAAGATCTAACATGATAGCACAATGAGGAGAAGACAACCATCTAGCTACTGCTATGGACCCATAGTCCAGGGGTGAACTACTCACACATCGATCCGGAGGCGATCATGGTGATGAAGAGACCTCCGGGAGATGATTCCCCTCTCCGGCAGGGTGCCGGAGGCGATCTCCTGAATCCCCCGAGATGGGATTGGCGGCGGCGGCGTCTCTGGAAGGTTTTCTGTATCGTGGCTCTCGGTACTGGGGTTTTCGCGACGAAGGCTTTAAGTAGGCGGAAGGGCGGAGTCGTAAGAGGCACGGGGGCTCCACACCACAGGGCGGCGCGGCCCCACCCTTGGACGCGCGGCCCTGTGGTCTGGGCGCCTCGTCGCCCCACTTCGTAACCCTTTCAGTCTTCTGGAAGCTTCGTGGAAAAATAAGACCCTGGGCGTTGATTTCGTCCAATTCCGAGAATATTTCCTTTGTAGGATTTCTGAAACCAAAAACAACAGAAAACAGCAACTGGCTCTTCGGCATCTCGTCAATAGGTTAGTGCCGGAAAATGCATAATAATGACATATAGTGTGTATAAAACATGTGAGTATCTCATCATAAAAGTAGCATGGAACATAAGAAATTATAGATACATTTGAGACGTATCAAGCATCCCCAAGCTTAGTTCCTACTCGCCCTCGAGTAGGTAAACGATAACAAGGATAATTTCTGAAGTGACATGCTATCATAATCTTGATCAATACTATTGTAAAGCATATGAGATGAATGCAGCGATTCGAAGCAATGGTAAAGACAATGAATAAACAACTGAATCATATAACAAAGACTTTTCATGAATAATACTTTCAAGACAAGCATCAATAAGACTTGCATAAGAGTTAACTCATAAAGCAATAGATTCTTAGTAGAAAGCTTTGAAGCAACACAAAGGAAGATATAAGTTTCAACAGTTGCTTTCAACTTCAACATTTTATCTCATGGATAATTGTCAACACAAAGTAATATAACAAGTGCAGTAGGTAAACATGTAAGAATCAATGCACACAGTTCACAAGTGTTTGCTTCTAGGATAGAAAGAAGTAGGTAAACTGACTCAACAATAAAGTAAAAGAATGGCCCTTCGCAGAGGGAAGCTTGGATTACTATTTTTGTGCTAGAGCTTTTCATTTTGAAAACATAGAAACAATTTTGTCAACGGTAGTAATAAATCATATGTGTTATGTATAAGATATCCTATAAGTTGCAAGCCTCATGCATAGATTACCAATAGTGCCCGCACCTTGTCCTAATTAGCTTGGATTAACATGGATTATCATTGCATAACATATGTTTCAACCAAGTGTCACAAAGGGGTACCTCTATGCCGCATGTACAAAGGTCTAAGGAGAAAGTTCGCATTGGATTTCTCGCTTTTTGATTATTCTCAACTTAGACATTCATACCGGGACAACATAGACAACAGATAATGGACTCCTCTTTAATGCATAAGCATTCAACAACAAATAATATTCTCATAAGAGATTGAGGATTAATTGTCCAAACTGAAACTTCCACCATGATTCATGGCTTTAGTTAGCGGCCCAATGTTCTTCTCTAACAATATGCATACTCAAACCATTTGATCATGAAAATCGCCATTACTTCAGACAAGACGAACATGCATAGCAACTCACATGATATTCAACAAAGGTATAATAGTTGATGGCGTCCCCAGAAACATGGTTACCGCTCAACAAGCAACTTATTAAGAAATAAGATACATAAGTACATATTCTTCACCACAATAGTTTTTTAGGCTATTTTCCCATGAGCTATATGTTGCAAAGGCAAAGAATAGAATTTTAAAGGTAGCACTCAAGTAATTTACTTTGGAATGGCAGAGAAATACCATGTAGTAGGTAGGTATGGTGGACAAAAATGGCATAGTTTTTGGCTCAAGGATTTGGATGCACGAGAAGAATTCCTCTCAATACAAGGCTAGGCTAGCAAGGTTATTTGAAGCAAATTCAAGTATAAAACGGTGCAGCAAAGCTTACATATGAACATATTGCAAGCATTATAAGACTTTACATCGTCTCCTTGTTGTTCAAACACCTTAACCAGAAAATATCTAGACTCTAGAGAAACTAATCATGCAAACCAAATTTTAACAAGCTCTATGTAGTTCTTCATTAATGGGTGCAAAGTACATGATGCAAGAGCTTAAACATGATCTATATGAGCACAACAATTGCCAAGTATCAAATTATTCAAGACATTATACCATTTACCACATGCAGCATTTTCTGTTTCCAACCATATAACAATGAACGAAGCAGTTTCAACCTTCACCATGAACATTAAAAGTAAAGCTAAGAACATATGTGTTCATACGAAACAGCGGAACGTGTCTCTCTCCCACACAAGGAATGCTAGGATCCGATTTTATTCAAACAAAAACAAAAACAAACAGACGCTCCAAGTAAAGCACATAAGATGTGACGGAATAAAAATATAGTTTCACTAGAGGTGACCTGATAAGTTGTCGATGAACAAGGGATGCCTTGGGCATCCCCAAGCTTAGATGCTTGAGTCTTCTTAAAATATGCAGGGATGAACCACGGGGGTATCCCCAAGCTTAGACTTTTCACTCTTCTTGATCATATTGTATCATCCTCCTCTCTTGACCCTTGAAAACTTCCTCCACACCAAACTCAAAACAAACTCATTAGAGGGTTAGTGCATAATCGAAAATTCATACATTCAGAGGTGACATAATCATTCTCAACACTTCTGGACATTGCACAAATCTACTAAAAGTTAATGGAACAAAGAATCCATCAAACATAGCAAAACAGGCAATGCGAAATAAAAGGCAGAATCTGTCAAAACAGAACAGTCCGTAAAGACGAATTTTTCAGGGGAACTTAACTTGCTCAGATGAAAATGCCCAAATTCAATGAAAGTTGCGTCAATATCTGAGGATCACGCACGTAAATTGGCAGGTTTTTCTAAATTTCCTACAGAAGGGGCTGCTCAATTTCGTGACAGTAAGAAATTTGTTTCTGCGCAGTAATCCAAATCTAGTATTGACCTTACTATCAAAGACTTTACTTGGCACAACAATGCAATAAAATAAAGATAAGGAGAGGTTGCTACAGTATTAACAACTTCCAAGACTCAAATATAAAACAAAAGTGCAGAAGTAAAATAATGGGTTGTCTCCCATAAGCGCTTTTCTTTAACGCCTTTCAGCTAGGCGCAGAAAGTGTGAATCAAGTATTGTCAAGAGACGAAGCATCAACATCATAATTTGTTCTAATAATAGAATCATAAGGTAACTTCATTCTCTTTCTAGGGAAGTGTTCCATACCTTTCTTAAGAGGAAATTGATATTTAATATTACCTTCCTTCATATCAATGGTAGCACCAACGAGTTCGAAGAAAAGGTCTTCCCAATATAATGGGACAAGATGCATTGCATTCAATATCCAAGACAACAAAATCAACGGGGACAAGGTTATTGTTAACCATAATGCGAACATTATCAATCCTCCCCAAAGGTTTCTTTATAGAATGATCAGCAAGATTAACATCCAAATAACAATTTTTCAATGGTGGCAAGTCAAGCATATCATAGATTTTCATAGGCATAACAGAAATACTTGCACCAAGATCACATAAAGCATTACAATCAAAATCATTGACCCTCATCTTAATGATGGGCTCCCAACCATCTTCTAACTTCCTAGGAATAGAAGTTTCAAGTTTTAATTTCTCTTCTCTAGCTTTTATGAGAGCATTTGTAATATGTTTTGTAAAGGCCAAATTTATAGCACTAGCATTGGGACTTTTAGCAAGTTTTTGTAAGAACTTTATAACTTCAGAGATGTGACAATCATCAAAATCTAAACCATTATGATCTACATCAATGGAATCATTGTCCCCGATATTTTGAAAAATTTCAGCAGTTTTATCACAAACAGTTTCAGCAGTTTTAGCAGTTTCAGGCAATTTTGCACGCTTTGCACTAGGAGTAGAAACATTTCTAACACCAATTATTTTACCATTGATAGTAGGGGGTTTAGCAACATGTGAAGAATTATCATTACTGGTGGTGGTAATAGTCCAAACTTTAGCTACATTATTCTCTTTAGCTAGTTTTTCGTTTTCTTCTCTTTCCCACCTAGCATGCAATTCAGCCATCAATCTAATATTCTCATTAATTCGAACTTGGATGGCATTTGCTGTAGTAACAATTTTATTATCATTAGGTATAACTTTCAATTTTAAAAGATCAACATCAGAGGCAAGACTATCAACCTTAGAAGCAAGAATATCAATTTTACCAAGCTTTTCCTCAACAGATTTGTTAAAAGCAGTTTGTGTACTAATAAATTCTATAAGCATGGCTTCAAGATCAGGGGTACACTCCT